>NC_083097.1:1796987-2106362 GCF_949774975.1 Lagenorhynchus albirostris
GTACAGAGGGGATCCAGCCATCAGACAGCGCGTCTGCACATGTCTGGAACTCAGATCAGAACATCTCACATGGAGAGAAGCACCCACAGCAAGAACACCTGGGAATCCAAAGCCCTCAAACCTGATGCTTCTGCAACTAGTGAACGTCTTGGGGAGCTGCACCATCCCCTGGCTGATCCACTGCCCAGGTGGGGCTCTGGAGGTGAGAAGAGATGGGTGGATAGCAGCCCATTTCCATCCAGGCAAAGAGCCTCCCTGATGGCGACCGTTCGGGTCAAAGAGGAGCGCCCATTGTCTGACCCTGGGCCCACGTTCCCTCCAGGTGCTGATGCCTCTCTGATATTCATTTTGTTTATAAAGCCCCTCTAACACTTGTTACATTAGAGTGGAAAATAAGTGCAAAATCCTGACCTCTAAAAGTCATTTGAAAAGTTGTTTTTATGTAAAGTCTTCATTACTTTGCACCACTGGCCCATCTGAATGCAGGCATGCTACGACTTCCCCAGTAGCACTTGTACCTCCGAAGGTCCACACAGGCCACCTGTTCCCAAAGCTGTTGGAGCTTTCTAGAGTGATGCAGGTCCCCCGCCCTCCCTGCTCTTCCTCCACACCCCTCCAGGGCGATTTCTTCTCCTCAGCACTTTGGTGGCACCTGAGATCTCTTTCCCAGTACAGCACCCGCCAGAAACTTTGGAGGTTGCCTGGTAGCCCTGCTCCCACTCAGGTGAGAGGTAACCGTGCTTAGTTACCCTTCCAACTCCCCTCCGCCCACCAGGTTGGGATTTTCCCCTTTCTTATGACTCATCCCACGTAAAATGATGTCCGCAGTGGTTTGTTTCATTCTCTTATTTCTCCTCTTGGTTTCCCATTTTATTCACCCTCTTGCACAGCCAATATGGTCATAGAAGACAAAGAATTCAGTTTACCTAATTTCTGTTCACCATCTAACTCGGCGTTCTGCACAATTGCATCCTTAATAAATGTATCTTGATGATGCTGATGGCCATGTCGATAACAATGGTGCTTAACTTCCTCCCAGGAGAAGTTCATGTACTTTGAGGACTGGGCTTTCTGGAATCAAATTATGAAATGGAAAATCAGTCTCTTTATATCTTTGGTGAACTGCAAGGCTAGTGGTTTAATGAAGAGGAAGATAATTAATGGTGAGCCTGGTGAAGTTCTGTGTTCCTCCTGCTAAATGTTCACATCTAGTTCAGAAGGGTTTAGCTCTGCCCAGACCACTTCAGTTCTATGTGCCCCTAATTGTAAATCCCGAATAATAGCTCCTTTGTAAGATAAATTAGTAAGAAAACACAATGTTCAAAATAGCAGACTTAGATTAACATTGATTCAGTTGCTAATAAAGGAAGCTAATTTCACCATTGTTGAACTTTATCCTTCTTCATGAAATATCTGTTTCTGATTATTGTATCACACAGCCTTTCCTTGTCTGCATTGGGGAATCTGCCTTTATGACAGAGCACAAGTACTAGAGGCTCGTGATCAGTTGGCACCAGTTGGGCCCTGGCTGCGAAATAGGGAGAGAGGCAGAGGTGGGGACCACATCTGAATTCCAGATGCCCTGTCTGAAGGTTATGCTAATACTAGGGGGTGCTAACAGCAGGTGACCACCCTCACCCTCAAGCAGGTACTTGAACCACATGGGAGCCAGGGCACTGTTTAACCAGGAGAGGACTCAGAGCAGGAGTTAGGTACAGGCTGGCTTAGGGTAGCAATCCCATTGCACGTTCTGAGTATATCAGGTAAATGTTGGGTTGAGGGCCCCAAGTTTGTCCATCCATCCATCCATCCACCCACCATTCATTCCACAAATACTGGCTGCACATTTACTGTGCACCTAACCCTGTGCAGGACTTGGAGACACAGCCAGCCACAGCCTAACCCTGTGCAGGACTTGGAGACACAGCCAGACACAGCCAGACACAGCTCTGTGGCCCCTTGGCTCCTGGGACTCACATCAGAGGGAAAGACCCAGCCCCAGAGTGAAGGAGCTGGGAAAGCTCTGGGCTTTACTTGCTATGAATTTCTGGTGTCCAGTGTTCAGAGGGGGAAGAACCAAGCAAAGCAGACCATGTCTAGCCCCTTGATTACACTGCCAGCTTAAAATATGGGAGGAAGAAGCAGACTGTCATTTCTGAAAATTATTATTTATGCCTTCATTATTTCTCACTCTTTCCCTTTCTTGGATCCAGTCCTTTGGATGGCTTCACACCACTGAGAATGGAAAAATAACGGATGCTAGTACCTACAGCTCCCTGCTTGGTGCAGCTCTCCTGTGCAGCCCCCAGCTCCATCACAACTGAATTGGAGGATTCTGTACTCAACCTCACTGTGGTGACGTGGACCCATGGTCCATGTGCCCTGGCCACTGCATGACCACTTCTCTGACTACAAGCAGGAATGGGACCTTCCCCCTGTACCCATCCACCCCACGGGGACATTGGTGAGATAACCTGGGATGGAAGCCCTCGGCTTGAGGGGCACAGTGGGGATGAAGGCATAGCCCTGGTGTCCGGGACAGAAGACCTGGTCTTGAACACCACTAAGCTGCCTGGAGAGCTGACGGTCCTTCTCTGACCCATGGTTTCCTCATCCCCATGACCAACGAGGTGTCACTCCCAAGTGTATGGTGTATGTGCTCCCCATCAAGCGTCTAGTGCCATGACTGGTACAGGATGGTCACAAATGTCATTTCCCACTTTCCTCCAAGAAATACACCCCTTCCTCATTCCACAGGGAGAAAAGCCTCTTTTAAGTTTTGCCTTAAATTGGACAAAATCATCCTTTGGGATCAATATCATTAAATGTGGCACTAATGATCTCCCTCTTTGTGTTACACACATTATCAAGTCAGGGCAGGGTGGGGCCACCCTTTTCCACTCAGAAGGTGAGGGGGACCCTCAGAGAGTCCCCCCAGTTCTACCAAAGGTCAAGAGCAGCCTTCTCCCATCAAGCCCCTCTATTTCCTCCACAGAGAGCTTTCTCCAAGGCCATCTTCAAATTTCCCAGATCAATCTCGGGATGAAGACTTGAGATGAACCCTGCAGAATGACCTATTGCAGATCTGGTATGCAGTGGGGAAAGGAATCAGAATGTCAGTCTCTAATTAAAACTCATCAAGGAAAAATTAAATCCCATCCTTTAATGATGCCATTTGTTGTCATGGATACTAAGGGGGAATAGACATACTAATGAAAATGTATGGAGGAAACTTTACACACACAGTGAAAATAGACTTCGGAAGTCACAACTGTGCAGTATTTACACCACAACTGACTTAGAAGAGTCCCATTTTATTCTGAATATGGGCACCAGTGATTTTGCTTGGAAACAGGGAATAAATGGTCCAGAATTTATCTTTTGAATTAAATTTGTAGCAAATTAAAAAAAAATTCTGTAACTGCAATAGAGAAGTGTGTGATGCCACACAAACCAAAACCATGAGGTTTCTATGATTCGGAGTCTTTTTAAATGTAAGGGTTTTCAAAAGTGGTGTTGGGTGCAGGTGAGCCCCAGGAGCACAGCTGTCCTGTGTGTCACCAAGCCCTCGTCTTAAGCGTAAACTCTGAGATGTGCTTTAAATCCTCCAGTTACTCCAGTGGAAGAGCCTCGATGTCTTCCTGAAAAATTAAGTTAATTGGATTTGGTGTAAGGTTGGTGTCCTTCCTGCCAGAAACTTTCCCAGGCCTTCCTGGGTGTTGGTGGCCACCAGATTCCCAGGTCACCCTGTTAGCCCAGACTTTAATTAGCTCTGGCGTCCTCTTCACAATGATAAATGCAGAGATGATAAATGGAAATGCAAATGACCGTGAAGTGGCTCAGCCATCAGCGCTGAGCGTCATTAACACCTCCCTGCTGTCGAATCGATCACTGTCATCCTGATGCCTGTGTTCAGCGGGGCTCATGGCTGTCGGCCAGAACGCCTTGAGAGCACCGGCAGGCCAGACTTGGTAGGGTTTTCCTCCCCATATGCTTTTATTCATCTTTTGCTGAATATTTGTTTGGCAACCAGAGTTCCAATATATCTCCAGCTGAGATGATAACTATTTTGGGTCAATAAGCAAATAGCTAATTTAGAGCAAAATAAACACCAATACGAAATTATTCTCCCAGCATCAAGATCTGAAAGAAAGTCAACGAAATGCACCTATCTGGCCTGTTTCAAAACTGAAAGAGCTACTTTGAAGCCGTCTAGAATGTCAGCCTCAAAGAGGAAATGACAATCTACAAACCCAAGTTAAAGGATGCTAGATTTTTTTTTTCCAAGATCTTGGAACACAAAGTATTGTTCTGCCCACAGTTATAGAGTTGTTACCTCCAGGAAACTGGTGGATTCATAAGGATGAGACATCTTTTCTTTAACTAGCAACCCAGCAAAATCCCTCTGCAACCCACCTCGCTGACAACCCTGGCACCTCTCTCGGGACAGCTGAAGAGCACCGCTTGTATTTACGCGGAGTTGGCTTCAACCACAACTTAATGACAGGGTCAATGTTTTCTTTAGCCTTTTTTTTTAATCGTCAGAAAGACACACTGTTGAAGAGAATCTCAACATAGGAAGGACAGTAATGAACCCTACCCCTGCTCCTTTCCCATCCCCCCCCGACCCCGCACTCTCTCACAGCGTTCTAACCACACAAGTTTCCCTCCCTTCCTCCACACAAGTTTCCCTCCCTTCCTCCACCCCACCCGAACTTCTCTGATGAGACCCAGCTTCCAGCTGGCTGGATCATGTGACACCTGCAAAAGGGTGCTCCAGGTCTTCAGGGCCAGTGTCAAGAATTGTGTGATGACCGCGTCTTTAGCCCCATGTTACCTGCAAACCCGACTCCTGCCCAAGCCAAAGTGTGATTGAGTTTTGGCCATGTTGTCCAAGACTGGAGACATCAGCCCCTAGAGAGGGAGGTGCGCCTGAGCACGGGAGCTCAAAGCATGTAGTCTAATGTACCATGGAAAAGCTAATAATGTCCTCCTGCCTTTAGCACAGACTTTCTGTGGAGTAAAGTGAGAAAGTAGACCAAAAACCTCTTGGTTTTCTCTCCAAATCTGCGTCTTATACAGTGTTCCCCATCTTAGAAACAACCATCAACCCGAGTTTCATTATAGAAGCCTGAGACCACAGAACACAGGACATCCCCCTCCAGCATCCATCCACATGTCCTGCAGATACAGACACTAACCACATCCACTTGCCCTTATCTCTCCTGATGCCACCCTAGTCTCACCCTTGGTCTTCCTCTTTCTTGGTACCCATTCCCCCTTCAATCCATCCTCCACACGGCAGCAAGGCTGATCTTTGGAAACCACGCGTCTGGTCACAGAATTCCCCTGCATAAAATATTTCCATTTCCTTCTCATCAAGAAGAACATCTAAACTCCCAGAGATGCTTCCAGAGCCTCCCAGGACATGCCCGCCCCTATGATTCCCCTGTGCTCCCCACCATCCTTCAGTTACTCAAGGCTTCTTTCCCTGCTTCCTCCTCACCTAACCAGTTCTGTGCTGAGATCCTCGTTGACTGTTTACAGTCCTGGAGCCCTCATCCTCCTGCTCCTCTGCTTCACCCCTGCTCAGCGGTGCCCACTTAGCCACACAGTGAAGATAAACCTAGCAGTGTAACCCATCACCACGTAGGAAGTTCTGGACTCTTAATACTCACGTGAACTTAGCAGTTGCTTCATGTCTTGTGTCAGTTTCCTTTTCTGTAACATGAAAATAATAGCGTTAGCCATCTCTCAGGGAGATTATAAGGACTATAGATGAGCTAATATATGTAAAGGTGTGCGCATCTTTTGCAGACTAACATGATAGTGTTTAATTTACCTCATTAACTTGATGGTCTCAGAATAAACCTCACTCATTCACAGGAGCTTTCTTAGATCCAGTGATAATTTTATTTTCCAGAGTGGACAGCCCCACTATCTCCTTCGGCAATGGGACCTTACCCCTCTCCCAACATGAGATGAGGGTTTTTGTTTTTTTTTTAAACCCCATTGCATGGGGAGTGTCCCATGACCGCTTGACCAACCCAGCTCAGCCTAGGTAACACTATAACAGCCTGGATATCGCCTTTGCTAGCCTGGCAGCTTCCTCTTGGAATGTTTACTCTTGGGATGTTCCCTCTGGCAATGCCTATGGTATGAGAAGGCCCAGCATAGGGAGTGGCCATCCTGCAGGCTCTCATTGACAGCTGAGCACCCAATCCACGGCCAGAATCAACGCCAGACGTGTGAGGCCGCCGTCTTGGACACCTGGCCGGGAGTCTTCAGGCGGCTCCAGCCCCAGCAACTTCTGACCTCAGCAAGCCCTGACCGCCTGGCTGAGCCCCAGGAGCCCACAGAACCCGAGTGCTTCAATGGCACTGAAGTCTGAAGACACTAATTTTGGGTTGACTTGTTACATGGCAGCCAGAACAGATGCCTGTGACTTCTGTGTAACAAGTCAACCCAAACTTAGCGGTTGATGAGATGGCCTTCTCCCATCCCCACTGTCTCCTCCAGCACTGCCCAGTTATGTCCCCTCTAGACTGGAGTCTCCCCGAAGGCAGGGCCAGTTGCTTTGCTCTCAGCACTGGATGTAGCCCAGAGCCTGGCAGGATCTCAGTAAACGTTTGCAGAATAAATGAATGTAAAAATGCTTGGTTCTAGTTTTCTATGGCACCACCTCCCCTCCTGACCCACAGGATGGTATCTGTGAGCCGTGGTATGTAGGAAGCTTGAGGACTGATTCTGGGAGCCTCACCAGCTTCCATCCTCACCAGCCACGCAAGACACAGAGCCTCCACATCCACCAGTGGCTCTGCTCTGTCCCGCGTGTTTAGACCCAGCTTTTCTTGGGAGGAATTTAACCATTATTTCAATTAATTTTAAAAGTTTACATCAGGAATGAATAAAACTTCACTAAGTCACCCTTAAGTGGCAAAGCAACACAATTCAATTTCAGGTTCCATTTTTTAAATTTCAAAACTGTTATTCTGCTAAACAGGTTAATAACTGATAGACATATCAGCCAAAAGATACAATGAAGATAAACTGTTCCCTTCCTTTCAAGCATTATCGATAGCCATGAACTATCTTTTAAAGTTACTGCTTTATTAAAATTAACATCTTAACATTGCATTTTAGAGCAACACTTCCTTCCTCAATGGAAAATCATAAAAGCAATTGTATTTAAAGTCTCAATGTAATTTCTCTCTAAAATAAATAAAGGTAAATGGATTTCCATCTGACTCTAGGTTAAATATTTTATTTTGTTAGTATGATGAAAACAGAAAAATAAAAGGAGACAAAACGTTTTGTTACCTTAGTGCCTATAAGACTTTGGCATCCTTTCTAGAGAGCGCTGGCCAATTTCAATAACATCCGGAACATGAGGAAATAAATTAGACATTTTAATTGTGAGATTATAACATACTGATGGAGGAGCTGGGAAGGAGCCAGAACAAATTTTAATGACAAAACAATAATCTAAGCCAGGTAGAAACATTAGGCTCTGTGGGCTTTGGAAAAAAATAAAGAAGTAAAATTAGTAACACCTCTGAATTTATGAAGCCAGTAAACTATAGACCACATAAATTGTCAGTGACGTTAACAAATATATTCTAGATAATGCAGGCTGCTTTAAGCAGTAAATCAAAAGCATAATTGGGCAAAATGTCATTGAGCCTTAATAACTGATGTTTCAGGTAACTACAAGAAAATTACACCCCTAAGGAAAATTTAGAAATTTCCAAATAGGGAGTCCACAGTGCCCGGTCATGTGTGACCATCAGCGAAGATTCACAGAATGTTAGAATATATTAGTACAGTCACATCCTGTAGATAAGTCAGTCTTGGATGGAAGAATTTTACTTTCTGGATCTTCCAAACAATAGGTCTACTCTCAATGTACTTCCCAGCTTGGTGGTGGGGAGAGCCTGGTGGAAGTTTTGAATCTGTTAGAATCTGATTAGCCCTTGGTTGCCACCTTTCTGAGACGTACGACCACAGGTCTTCAGATCTGACCAAACACAGTCAAGGCAGGTGATCACCTGCCCTCAGTTTTGTTGCTCTACCTGGTTGTATTTTACGCAGGACAGCGCCCACATTTGCAGAAATCATGGCAGAGAGAAGCTAGGTGGTTTGGGGAACTCTCACTTGGCCAAATGATTTTTAAATCAACTTTCTTGAAGTGTGATTTACCTATAATAAAATTCACGCATTTGAAGTATACGATATGATGGGTTTTGATAGACTCCTGAGAAATGACTTCCATCAAAACGTAGAACATTTTAATATCTCCAGGAAGTTGTCTTGTGTCTCCTCCCACCAATAGACCCCTCCTCAGGCCAATGTTGGTCTGATTTCTCTCCATTCAGAATCATTTTTCCTACCATAAAATTTCTCATGAATGGAATTATACAGTATTTACTCCCTTGTGTCTGGGCTGGTTTGCTCAACATCATGGCCGTGAGGTGTACACCTGTGTGAGATCAGTAACTCATTTGTTTTATAGCTGAATATTCTTCCATTGTATGAATACTGCCATGTGTTTATCCATCCATCTACTGATAGACAAGTGGGCTGTTTCTAGTCTGGGGATATTCTGAATAAAGCTGCTGTGAACATTCTTGTACACGCTAGATTTATGGACAAAACTTTTCATTTATCTGAAGTAAATAGTTAGGAGTGGGTCATGTACTGAATGTATGTTTAACTTTAAAAAACTTTGCTTTACAAAATGAATGTACTATTTTACATGCCCACAAGTAGAGTATAAGAGTTCCATTTGCTCTGCCCTCTTCAACATTTCACACATTTAATCTTTTAAATTTTAGTGAGATGTGGGATCATTACAAATTTAATATGCTTATACCTGACAAGTAATGATGGGGAGCATCTTTTATACACTGATCAGCATTTATTATCTTTTGAGAAATATCTATGCAAATAGTTTGCCCATTCTTTAATTAGAAATTTTGTACTGTTAAAAGAAGTTTTTTACACAATACAGTATTATTAACTATAGTCCCCAGGACTCATTTGTTTTATAACTAGAATTTTGTACCTTTTGACTCCCTTACCCATTTTTGCCCACCCCCCCTCCTGCCTCTGGGAGTCACCAATCTATTCTCTGTATCTACAAGTTTGTTTTTTTGTTTTTTTGTTTCTTTAGATTCCACATATAAGATAATATGGTATTTGTCTTTGAGAAATTATTTTTCATCATTGTATATGTATACATATATGTCAGTATGTATGTCTATGCCTATATATTCCACAAATATATACATACATATGTGTGTGTATGTATACATATATATAGGTACATATATACTTGTGAAATATATGCATATATGGATATATGTATTCTATATGTACCCAGATTTTATCCATGTATAAAAATTCTGGGTACAAGTCTTTTGTCATATGTATGTGTTGTAACTCTTTTCTCCCAGGCTTTGGCTTGCTTCTTCATGCTCTTGGCATTGTGTTTTGAGGAGCATAAATAACATTTTTAAGCTGATGGAGTCCAGTTTATCATTCTGTCTGATGTTGGTACAAGCACATGAGCTTTCTTATGTTTGTTTTTACTTTCAGTAAAAGCTATCCTTTTACTTTCAGTATTTATCTCTATATGTAAAACACACTTCTTACAGATAAAATTTAGTTGGGTCTGGCCAGCCTAAAATCTCTGCCTTATAATGTACATGTTTAGTTCACTTAGATTTAATGTACTTATATTACATTTGGGTAAAATCTACCATTTTACTATCATTTCATTTCTCATGTATCCATCCTGCTTTTTGTTCTTTTGGTATTCTATTGCTATTTTGTTTGGGTTAAAAGTTTTAGTTTTCTTTTTATTTCATCTATTACCTTCTTACTTACAACTCTTTATTATTGTTTTTTAGTGTTTACTCAAAGGCTATTTAGATTCAATATTGTACATCTTCACACTCCCGACTTCTCACTTTATGCCTAATGTTTTCCACTACATGCATCAAACTTGTTACATTTTTGAGGTGGGAAGTGGATTGTCCCCAGGTGAGACCTGGATCATGGGGCTTACCTGCTCCTCTTGCCTGGCTTCTTGTACATGGACTGAAAACCACTGCCTCCTGTATTTTGTCAAGTTTTATGGCTGGTCATTGTGGAGAGATCGCTCTAATATCAATTACTCAATTGTGGCTCAATGTTAAAATCTAATCTAATAATTTTCTTGTGACAAATGAACCTTTGGAATAAACATAAATGTTTTGTGAGTTTTAGGAAGTAACAGGTTTGTATTATCTAATCTAAGGTTGCAACAAGAGGAAATTAAGTAAAAATTTAATGATTAGCTGGTTAATTTATTCCTGGTAGATAACTGATTCAGGTCATTATGTTCTTAGAGTTAAATTGCTTGGCTTGATAAAATCGAGTTGACTCTTCTTGACTGAATAACAAGATGTTTACTGAATCTCCACTTTAGTTACTGTCAAGTAGACACAGTTTGAGATATAATCTCTGTATGAGAAAATAATTACAGTTTCAACATTATTTTCTCCTCTTATTTCATTAATATATTATCAGTCCCGCATTTACATGTGTTGTTAGGCAAATTATTTTTGTTGGTTTAAGAACCTCTTGGTAAGGAGCTTGGAGGTTGCCAATCCAACCTAACAACAATTAAAACGCTGAACAGACTGAACAATCACAAATCCTTCTTGGATCTTTATAGATCCATGTTATGAGAGATGAGGACACAGGAGAAAATGCTACCTGAAAGGTTGGCAAGACAGACACATGAAACAAAGTCATGGCTTTACTGGAGGAGACTCACAAGACCATCCCAGGAACAAATGACGAGGCAGGAAAACCTGGACTGTAATTGAAGAATTGCTGGGGATTTGGTATGGACAATTCTGAGAGCTAAAATGTCCAAAGGGACCCAATCACAGGGGGATCTTCACAATATTGTGGGAATTACCAGGAGCCCCCACAGCAAGTGTTGGAGGAAAGTGCCCTCATGCTTCCAGCAGGGGAACTGGAAAAGGAGCCAGAGCCCTCCATAAGCCCTCCATTTCCCTTAGCAAGACCTGATGAAGAGAAACCAGTCAACCTGAGCTTCACTTGCTGGAGGAGGACCAGAGCCTCATGATGTCCGTGAAGAGAAATGCTCCCCTCCAGCCACCTTTAGCTTTCCAAGTGAGAGAAGGGAAACATCCAAATACAACCCACTCCAGCCATCCTGTCTGATCTAAGGAGGGAGAAACACTGAGCAATGTGTGTGGAACTCACAGACCAGAGGTGCAAGCTCACTACAGCACTAGGACCTAATCAGAGGACCAGAGAACTTCCCCTCCACCCACTCTTTCCACCACATTAGAAACACAGCAGTTTCTTTCATCCAGTACATGAAGTCTATCAAGAAAAACTATTACAAGACACACTAAAGGGCAAAAAAACACAATTTGAAGAGATGGAGCATCAGAACCAGGGATGCTCAACATAACAAGGATGTTGGAATGATCAGCCTGAGGATTTAAAACAGCTACGACTAATATTTTGAGGGCTCCACTGGATAAAGTAGACAGCAGGAAAGAATAGATGGGCAACAGAAGCAGAAAGATGGAACTACAACAAGAAATACTAGAGATCAAAAACTCCATAACAGAAATGAAGAACACCTTTGAGGGACTTCTTATTAGACTGGACATGGTGGAAGAAAGGCTCTCTGTACTTGAAGATAAATCAATAGAAACATCAAAAACTGGAAAACAGGGAGTTCCCTGATAACCTGGTGCTTAGGATTCTGGGCTTTCACTGCTGTGGCCTGGGTTCAATCCCTGGTCATAGAACTGAGATCCTGCAAGCTTCCAGCACAGCCAAAAAAAATATGACAACAAAAACTGAAAAACAAAGAGAAGAAACAAAATAGAGCAGAATATCCAAGAACAGTAAGACATCTACAAAAGATATAACATGCCTGTAATGGAAATACCAGAAAGAGAAAAAAGAAAGAACCACCCCCCCCCGAAAAAAAAAAAGAAACAATAATGACTGAGAATGTCCTCAAATTAATGTCATTCACCAAACCACATATACAGGCAGCTTAGAGAACACTAATGATAAATGATAAAAAAAAAAGTACACCTCTGCATATCATCTCCAAACTACAGAAAATTGAAGTTTAAAAAAAATGTTGAAAGCTACCAGAAGAAAAAGTTTATTGCTTATAGAAGAACAATGATAAGAATTTCATCCAAATTCTTCTCTGCTTATAAACAAGAAGAGAGGGCAGTGAAATGTTTTAAATTATCAGAGAAAAACAACAACAACCCAGAAATCTGTACCTGCAAAAGTATCCTTCAAAAGTGAAGAAAAAATAAGGCTTTCTCAAACAAACAAAAATTAAGGAAACTTGTTGCCAGTAACAACATTCTTGCCTTGCAAGAAATGTTGAGGGAAGTTTTTAGAGAAAGAGAGGGTGGCATAGTTGAGAAACTCATATCTACATAAAGAAAGGGAGCACTGAAGAAGGAATAAGTGAAGATAAAATAAAAACTTCTATTTTTTACTCTTAGTTGATCTAACAGATAACTGTTTGTTTAAAATAATAGTAACAATGTACCTGATTGTTTATGTTTATGTATATATCTTACGTATATATATTTATACATATATATGTACACTTATAAGTATATACATATGCTTACATATGCTCATATATAAAGTATAAGTAAGTAAAATGTAACTTATATATACTTATATATAAGTAAAATGAATGATGACATTGATAGAAGATATGAGAAGGAGCAATTAAGATCTTTTTTTTTTGTTTTAAGGTACTTGTATTGCTTATGAACTGGTATAATATATTTGAAATTAGAAAGTGGACTTGGATTAGTTGTAAATATACACTACAAACTGTAAAATCACTAAAAAAATTAAAGTCACTTTTTTTAGTCATTTTTTTAGTCACAATCACTAAAAAATAAAAAATAAAGAAGTATAACTGACATGTTAAGAAAGGAGAGAAAATGGAATCATATAAAATACTCAAAACCACAAAAAGTAGAAAAAGTATGAAGACAAAAATAGGAATAAAAACAAGAGCAACAAAACAGTAAAGAATATATTAATTAATAATCCAATTATATCAATAATCACTTTGTGCATCAATGACTAAAGGCACCCAATTAAATGACAGAGATTATCAGAGTGGATAAAAAAACAAGACTCAAGTATGTTTTGTCTACATGAAACCCACTTTGATTATAAAGACACAAAGACATACCTTGTTTTATTGTGCTTGTTTTATTGTGCTTCACAGATATTATGTTTTTCACAAATAGAAGGCTTTGTTACAAGCCTGCATGGAGTGAGTCTATGGGTATCATTTTTTCAACAGCATTTGTTCATTCATGCCTCTGTCACATTTTGGTTATTCTTTCAATATTTCAAACTTTTCACTATGATTATAAGTGTTATAGTGATCCATGATCAGTGATCTTTGATGTTACTGTTGTAATTGTTTTGGGGCACCAAGAATCGTGTTCGTATAAGATGGCAAACATAGTTGATAAATGTGGTGTGTGTCTTCACTGCTCCCCGTGCTCTCTCCCTCTCCTCAGGCCTCCCTATTCCGAGGCACAAGAATACTGAAATTAGGCCAATTAATAACCCTACAATGGCTTCTAAGTGGTCAAGTGAAAGGAAGAGTCGCACATCTCTCACCTTAAATCAAAAGCTAGAAATGATTAAGCGGAGTGAGGAAGGCCTGTTGAAAGCTGAGATAAGCTGAAAGCTGGGCCTTTTGTGCCAAACAGTTAGCCAAGCTCCGAAGGCAAAGGAAAGTTCTGGAAGGAAATTAAAAGTGATACTTCAGTGAACACATGAATGGTAGGAAAGCAATACAGCCTTACTGCTGATATGGAAAGTCTGAGTGGTCTGGAGAGAAGATCAAACCAACCACAACATTCCCTTAAGCCAAAGACTAATCAGAGCAAAGCCCTAACTCTTTAATCCTGTGAAGGCTGAGGGCAGTGAGGAAGCTGCAGAAGGAAAGTTTGAAGCTGGCAGAGTCTGGCTCATGAGGTTGAAGGAAAGAAGCCGTCTCTATAACACAGTAGCACAAGGTGAAGCTGCAAGTGCTGGTGTAGGACCTGCAGCAAGTTCTCCAGAAGATCTAGCTGAGATAACTCATGAAGGTGGCTGTACTAAACAACAGATTTTCAATGCAGACAAAACATTCCTCTATTAGAAGATGACATCTAAGACTTCCATAGCTAGAGAGGAGGTCAGTACCTGTCATCAAAGCCTCAAAGATCAGGCAGACTCTCTTGTTAGGGGCTAATGCAGCTGGTGACTTTAAGTTGAAGCCAGTACTCACTTACAATTCTGAAAATCCTAGGGCTTTTAAGAATTATGCTAAATCTACTCTGCCTACACTCTATGAATGGAACAACAAAGCCCGACAGCATTGTTTACTAAATATTTTAAGCCCACTGTTGGGACCTACTGCTCAGAAAATTTAAAAAAAAAGGTTTCTTTCAAAATATTACTGCTCACTGACAATGCACCTTGTCACCCAAGAGCTCTGATAGAGATGTACAATTAGATTAATGTTTTTTCATGTCTGCTAACACAACATCCATCTGCAGTCCATAGATCAAGGAATAATTTCCATCTTCAAGTCTTATTATTTAAGAAATGCATTTCATAAGGCCATAGCTTCCATACGTAGTGATTCCTCTGATGGATGTGAGTAAAAGTACATTGAAAACATTCTGGAAAAGATTCACCATTCTAGATGTCATTAAGAAAATTTGTGATTCATGGGAAGAGGTCAAAATATCAGCATTAATAGGAGTTTGGAAGAAGTTGATTCCAACTCCTATGGATGACTTTGAAGGGGTCAAGACTTCAGTGGAGGAAGTAAGTACAGATGTGCTGGAAATAGCAACAGAAATAGAATTAGAAGTGGAGCCTGAAGATGTGACTGAATTGCTGCAATCTCATGAGAAAATGTTAACACATGTGGAGTTGCTTCTTATGGATGAACAAAGAAAGTGGTTCCTTGAGACAACATCTACCGGTGAAGATGCTATAAAAATTGTTGAAGTGATAACAAAGGATTCAGAATATTACATAAACTTGGTTGATAAAGCAGCAGCAGTGTATGAGAGGACTGACTTCAATTTTGCAAGAAGATCTACTGTGGGTAAAATGCTATTGAACAACATTGCAAGCTACAGAGAAATCATCTGTGAAAGAAAGAGCCAATTGCTAGGGCAAACTTTATTCTTCTCTTATTTTAAGAAATTGCCACAGCCATCCCAGTCTTTAGCAACCACCACCCTGATCAGCAAGCAGCCATCAACATTGAGACAAAACTGTCCACCAGCAAAAAATTACGACTTGCCGAAGGCTCAGAAGATGGTTAGAATTTTTTGGTGATAAAGTATTTTTAGTTAAGGTATGTACATTGTTTTTTAGACATAATGCTATGGTACACTTAATAGACTACAGTATAGTATAAACACAACTTTTATATGCACTGGGAAACCAAAACATTTGTGTGACTTGCTTTATTGTGATATTTGCTTTACTTCAGTGGTCTGAAACCAAACCGGAAATATCTCTGAGGTATGCCTGTAAATAGAGGGAGAAAAATATACCATTTTAACACTAATCAAAAGAAAGTAGGAGTGGCTATATTAATTTAAAACAGAAGAGATTTCAAAGCAAAAAGCTTATCAGGGATAAAGAAGAGCATTACATAATGGTAAAGAGGCCAATTCTTCAAGAAGACATAAAAATCCTTAACATATATGTACCTAAAACAGAGCATCAAACTACACGAGACAAAAGCTAACAGAATTGCAAGGAGAAAAAGATGAATCCATAGTTGGAAACTTCAGCAGCCTTCTATCACAAATGGACAGATTTAGCAGGCAGAAAATCTGTAAGGACATAGCTGAACTCAACAACACCATCAATCAAGTGGATATAATTGGCATCTATAGACTACTTCATCCAATAACAGCACATTCTTCTCAAGCTCACATGGAACATTCACCAGATAGACCACATTGGGCCATAAAACATGCCTTTAAAATTTGAAAGATCACATCAGAATTGAACTAGAAATAAATTACAGAAACATAACTGGAAAATTCCCAAATACATGAATATTTAAAAACACACTTCTAAATAACATATGAGTTGAAGAAACAATCTGAAGAGTAAAAAAAGTATTTTTCATTAAATAAAAATGAAAATACAACTTATCAAAATTGGTGGAACGTGCTTAGAGGGTAATTTATAACGTTGAATTCATATTAGAGAGAAAAAGGATCCAAAATCAATAATCCAAATTTCCATCTTAGGAAAGAAAAAGGAGAGCAAATTAAACCCAAAGTAAGCCAAAGAAAATTAATAATAAGAATTAGAGCAGAAGCCAATGAAAATAAGAAGTCAATAGATAAAATCATGAAACCAATTATATGAAACCAATCAATAAAACCAAAAACTAGTTCTTTGAAAAGATAAATAAAAGCAATAAATTTCTAGCCAGGCTTACAAAGAAAAAAAGAGAGAGGACAAAAATTGCTAATATCAGAAAGAAAAGAGAAAACATAGTTACAGATGAATGGATATTAAAAAGATGATAAATAAATACTATGAACAACTCTATGCCCACAAATTTGATAACCCAGATGAAATGAACCAATTTCTTCAAAGACATCATCTGACAAAACTCACACAAGAAGAAATATGAATAGGCCTGTAATTTCTTAAAAATGAATAAATAATTAACAACCTTCCAAAACAGAAAGTGCCAGACCCAGATGGATTCATCGATGAATTCTATCAAACATTTAAGGAAAAAAATTTACCAATTCTCTATAATCTCTTTCAGATGATAGAGCAGAGGAAATACTTCCTAACTAATTCTATGAGGACATCATTACACTAATATCAAAGCAGACAAACACATTATAAGAAAAGAAAATGACAGACCAATATCTCTCATGAGCATAGATGCAAAAATTCTCAACAAAATAGTACCAAAGTAAATCCAACAATGTATAAAAAAATTAACAACACAATTAAGTAAAATTTATCTCAGTTATGCAAGGCTGCTTCAACACTCAAAAATCAGTTACTGTAATTCATCACATCAACAGGCCAAAAAAAGATCATGATTATATCAATAGAAGGACAAAAAACATTTGACAAAATCCAACATCAATTCATGATAAACACTTACAGTAAACTAGAAATAGAAGAAGGGCTTCCTCAACTTGATAAAGAGTATTTACAAAAAACCTTACAATTAGCATTATACTTAAGTGTGAGAAACTTGAGGCATTTCCAATAAGATCAGGAACAAGGCAAGGATGTCCTCTCTCACCACTTCTTTCAACATTATGGAAGTACCTGCTAATGCAATAAGATAAGAAAAGGAAAAAAGAAAAAGCATACAGCCTGGTAAGAAGAAAAATAAGATTGACCTTGATCACAGATGATATGATTGTCTACATAGATAATATGGAAGAATCCACCCAAACATCCTGGAACCAATAATCCATTACAGCAAGGTTCAGGATACAAGGTTAATATGCAAAATTTAATGGTATTTCATTTTGCCACCAATAAAGAAGTGGAATTTGAAATTAAAAATACAAAACATTACATTAGCACCCCCCCAAAAAATGAAATAGCTTTGTATAAACCAAACAAAATATGTATGAGATCTATATGAGAAAAATTGCAAAACCCTGATGAATGATACCAAAGAACCACATAAATGCAGAGATATTTCTACTCATAGACAGGAAGACACAGTATTGTCAAGATGTCAATTCTTCCCAATTTGATCAAAAGATTCAATTCAATTCCAATCAAAATCCCAGCAAGTTATCTTGATTCTATAGGTTACTCAGAGAGGAAAAAAAACCCGCAAAGTAACAACAACAACAACAAAAAACAGAATATTGAAGGAGAAGAATAAAGTTGTAGGGCTTACCCTACTTGATTTCAAGACCTATAAAGCTATAGTAATCAAAACAAAGTGGTATTGGTGAAACAATAGACATATAGATCAATGGGATATCACAGACAACCCCCAAAAGACCCACATAAATATAATCAACTGATCTTCGACAAAGGAGAAAAGGCAATATAATGGAGCAAAGACAGTCTTTTCAACAAATGGCACTGGAACACGTGGACATCCACATACAAAAAGATGAATCCAGACACAGACTCTAAACCCTTCACAAAAATTAATTCAAAGTGGTTCATGGACCTAAATGTAAAACCTGAAACTATAAACTCCTAGAATATAACATAGGAGAAAACCTAGATGACCTTGGGTATGAAGATGAGTCTTTAGATACAACACCACAGGCACAATTCCTGAAAGAAAGAACTGATTGGCTGGACTTGACTAAAATTAAACAATTCTGCTCCTCAAAAGACAATGTCAAGAGAAGGAGAAGATAAGCCGCAGAGTGGGAGAAAATATTTGCCAAAGACACATCTGATAAAGGACTGTTACCCAAAATACACAAAGAACTCTTAAAACTCAATGATAAGAAAATGACTCATTTTTTTAAAAAAAAATGGCCAATGATTTTAACAAACACCTTACCAAAGAAGATATGCAGATGGTAAATAAGCATATGAAAAGACGCTCCGTGTCATATGTCATCAGGAAATGCAAACTAAAACAATAGTGAGGTACTACTATATACCTATTAGAATGGCCAAGACCCAGAACACTGACAACACTAGATTCTCTTGGGATGTGGAGCAATAGGAACTCTTATACTGATGGAAATGCAAAATGGTGTAGCCACTTGGAAAGACAGATAGTAGCTTCTTACAAAATTAAACATAGTCTCTCTGGAGTAACCGGTCATTCTTTCAGGCTTCCCTCCCTTCCTCTGCCTCTGGTCCAACATGGCACTTGGGTGTAGGAGTGGTGTAGGAGTGGTCAAATGATTTCCTGGTGGTGGGAATGTGCAGGAACCTGGTTCCATGTTGGGTCCTTGTGATGAAGTGTCTGATCCAGAGAACAGACTGATGACCACTAAGACACAAAAGCATTTGGAGCAAGATGTTGGCATTCTTCTCCAGAGTCAACCTCCTGACCATTCACATTACTGCCCAAAACTTTGTGGCCTTTTGTACAGGTGCCCATTCACAAGCTCTCCATACCTCCACACCCATGCACAGGGTCACCAGATCATGCAAGACCATCACAGGCAGCCAAGAACCCTGCCACAGACTCACCATCAGCCACTGCTTCTCTCTGCCCCAATGTTATCATGGGCCTGTTCTGGGCTTCTCCAAGGAGCGAGTTACCCACTGAACTGTACCTGGGCTACCTGTCCTGATCTGAATGTCTTTGCATCTCTCCCCTCAACACTCTCCTTCACATAGTCTTCCAGATAACCCCATTCCACTTCTTCTCTGGAGATATTTCCACTACTTCAATGTCCTCTCTTCCTGGGTTGAGCTCTGGAAACATACGGGACCTCTTCTCTCCACGGTGGAAGAAGGCTCTGAGCTGGGCCATCCTGGCCTGGCTTTGTCAGGGTTAATCCAGGATAAAATCACATGGTTTAAATATGCAAAATATATCACCACGATGCTGAGGACAAGCCTGACCTAGTATAAGAGCATGATTAACCACCGTCACCTGTGGGCTGCCAATGGCTGGTGGCTCTCTATAGACCAATATCCAGTCAGGTGGCCCACACCTAGCAGTTTCCCTGCACTAACTCTTCACCTTCCGTACTACTGTCTATATCAGGCGTGCATCTATCCTGTCTACCACTTGATTAAACTAAACCACACACGCTTGTGGATACTGATTTCTGTGACTGGGATAGCATTATAAATAAGAACAGCACTGACGACTATTGTTTGCTGAAGTGTTTTCTGGGTTCCAGTCCCACGGAACTGGTTGGTCGTGAGGCTTACCTCTGATCACCCATCTTTCCCTTGGAGAACAGTCATAAGTCTCCAAGGAGCTGAGCTCCCTGGAGAAGGTCGCACACTTAATAAGTCATGCAGCCGGAATGCAGCAAGATGTAGAGCTGGATTGATTGACAGCTTGATGCCTTAACTCTCAAAAATATATTAGCATCGCATATGCAAAGCTCCAAGGGTGAAATATCAGCAGAAGCTTCTCCGGGTATGCTGCAATCATGTCACATAACAAGTGACATCCTGAGTCAAGAGTGATCCTTGTGAGGATCCAGTACCCCTGCCTTTTGCCTGCTCACCTGTTTCAGGCAGAGCAGAAAGACAGCCCTGTGTTGTGTGGTCTAGTCCTCTACAACACCACAAACATATTCAACTGTTACAGAAGCCGTTTCTAGGTACCAATTAAAGGCAGTAGCTTAGGAGCTTCAAGACTTTATATTCTTTGTCAAGGATTCAGAGCATGACCAAAGTGTCTCTTTGGGGAAGGCAAATTAAATATTTACTATACTGAAAACAAAGGATTCAAACAACATAAACACATTTTCAGAATTACACAGAAACACATATTCACATAAGCATGTATACCAAAACGTCCAGTGTGGGCTGTGCACAGCCCAACTCTAGAGCCACGCATGTAGATCAAGGCAGGAAGAGCGCCCCCAGAGGTGCCCAGGGCACAAACTGCGTTTGACTCCAACACTGAACAATGATTACCTCTGAGGGTCAGAATTATGGGTGGTACCCACTTTTTAAAAATACGCTCCTTGATTTTCTTGATCTGTTGCAATGAGCACACATTACTTTTATAATCAGAAAAATATAAATTCAGTTTCATTTTGAAAAAAAATAAGGGAACCAATCACATGAGATAAAACTATGATTTCTTTGGCAGTTTATCCTGGGCCAGTAAAATTCTAAACTCCATTCACACAGGGCAAACACCATAAAAATCACCAGAATTATTATGATTTTTAAAAAAGCATCCATAAGCACACATTTTAGAAAATACAGCATGTCTGTGTGTTTACATGCAAGTTTTCAGGGGTGGCCAAACATTTTATTTAACTTTACTTAACATCAAAACTGATGTGGCTCATTTAAAAGAGTGGATCAACACCGGTACTTTTATTTTTTCCCTTCGCAGAATGTTGACCCCCTGCTACCGTGATAGAAAGACAGCCAGCTAACCTAATAGGCCCTTTCTCTGCTCATCAAACCTCTCATTAATGATTAATTGGATCAGAAGTTCACAGGACATTATTGCTGTGTCAATGAGATGCGCGAGGTTCGGCTGCTGAAACGGAATGACTCACTCGGGTGATAAATAATTTCCAGCGACGACTCGCCTTACCTCGCAGAGGTCACGGTCCTGGCTGCAGCGGGCAGCACCCGCTGCCCCTCTGACAAGAGCAGATGCGTCTCTCTTATCAGACATGCTAATTTAAGCTCCGAAATCTAAAACGTGTGAAACACCATCTCAGGGCAAACAGGAGATGCGGTCATTGTGTCCAGAGGCCGACACATGGTCCGGCGAGTCTCACAGGAAAAAAAGGGTCCAGGGTTTGGCTGGACTCAGGCCGTACCTGGTGATGAGCAGCTATTGCAGGCTCCCTGAGCCACCCTGTGTGTGTCACCCGTGGTGACGTAGGCGCCCAGACACTGTTACTGAAATAATGGACTGAGATGCCTTCCTAGTTTAAAACGTTTATTCATGTCACCTCTCCAGGAAGGGAGCAAACCTTACTTAGGGCTGGAATCTGAAATGTTAGCGCATCTCAAAGACTGTCATTCCACACCAAACTCAGAGTCTCTAATGGGCCGTGCTGTCCCCTGTCCCCTGGGAGACATCTCAGCTAAAACCCAAGATAGAATCAACAAAATGTCAAGTTAACTGAAGCAGGGGAAAGGTTTGACTATAAAAAGTTCTTTAGAAGATCATGAAATACAGGTTATGGTTGGTGTTGAGCATTGTGCCTAATTCGTAGCTCTCTCTTCTTTTCAGGAAGCCTCCCAGAAGTTGGGAAGCAGGTTCTTTCAACTTTAAGTTCTCCGGCAAACCCTGCCAAAGGGTAGACATTCCATGAAAATGTGCTGAAATGGATCAACTTAGAATTGAATTCAATGCAGACAGTAAGTCAACTCGGGCTAGCAAAATTCCTCATGAAACTGTGGGGTCAGTTACTATTTATTCAAAAGCCAGTTTGCATTTTATTAAGTGAGGCCGTAGTGGGCTGTGTTCAGTAGAATGATGTTCTCTATCTGAGAATGTACAAACCAGCTCAGGATGTTTTCAGGATGGTGATGTCACTTTCCCCTCCATCACCCTGTCCTCCAAGGTTAGGGCCACTTCTATTCTCACCAAGGACCAAGAAGATGCAGTCTCTTCTTGCCCTTATTCCTCCAACAGAGAAGACCATGTTCATGGCCTCACACCAGAGGGATCATGCCCCATTTTCCAGAGCTCTGCAAGGATCACATCACTCTTCTCCCAACCAGGGAGAAGGAGGGCCAAGCACACCCACCAGCACCCGTCCACTCGTGATGACCAATGATACCTGTCAATTTGAGAGGCCACGGGTGTCCCGGATATTGGGTCAAACATGACTCTGGGTGTGTCTGTGAGGGGTTTCTGGGTGTGAGTAGCATTTGCATCGGTGGGCTGAATAAAGGAGATAGTTCTCCCCAGTATGGGTGGACCTCATCCAGTGCTTGGAGGGTCTGAACAGAACTAAGGCAGAGAAAGGGCAGAGCCTTGCTCTCTGCCTCGCTGCTCGGCTGGGACATCAGATTTCTCCTACCTTCAGGCTGGGACTTACTCGATCAGTTCCCCTGGTTCTCAGGCCTTCAGACTGGACTGGAACTTACCCCACTAGCTCTCCTGGGGCTCCAGTTTGAAGATGGAAGATCTTGGGACTTCTCAGCCTTCATAATCACAGAAGCCAATTCCTGGTAATAAATCTGTCTGTCTATGTTTTTATCCATTATCTATCATTTATCTATCTATTATCTATCTATCATCTATCTATCTATTCATCCATCTATCCTCCATCATATATCTATCTATCCATCATCTATCTGTGTCTATCTATCTCCTGTTGGTTCTGCTTCTCTGGAGCCCTGACTGATGCATCCCTGGCCCCCTTCCCACACCACCAGTCCACGTCGTTCGACTCTGTGTCCTTTAGAAGGGCATCTGTCCCAATCCCCTCGCTTGTAGCAGCACAGAGTGTAAGCAGCAAACTGTTATACATATCTGAGAATGGAACGACATTTCAGCAGAAGAAGGAAGTCACATAGGGCCCCGTGCTCGGGCAAGATGAGAGCTCTCTGATTAAGAAAGGTTGACCAGCTTTAATGCTGCCTTGGAAGGCTAAGTCAATTAAAACGTTGCTTTTGCTTTGCAGTTGTCTGCGAAAGCAAAGGTCAGGCATGCTTCTGCTCCTGTGCTGCGTCCAGGAACTTTAACCAAGTGAAGATCGAAGTCTCAGCTCGCATAAAGGCAGCGATGCCTGAGGCTCTCGGACCCACAGTCAGCTCAGCTCCAACGCCTTGGACAATGGCCAGCACCTCCACCTCCTTGGCAGCTCCTGGCCACGCAGAGACGAGGGTCATCTAGAACAGCCTTCAGAGCAGCCTGAGCACTTCGGGATACAGAGCGCCAAGACTCCTGAAGGCATGAGGAAGAGTCAAGGTGGGGAGATGTGAGTGTGGCACGGGCTCACTGTTAAAGGTTCCTCTGTGTTAAGATGAGAACGAGAGCCCGAAAGCAGAACTGAAAACTCACACAAGAGAAGGAAGACAATGTTTGCTTTTTGCTCCTAATGGAGGCTGCCCTGGTGGGGACTGTGGTCCCCTGAGGGGGAGGGAGGGGGAAAGGACCACAGAAGACGGGAAAACGTGGAGATGTGGCACGTGGAGCTCGCCGTGCACATGGAGTACGGTCGACTCTTCACGCGGAGGCAGGTGGTTCTCTGAATAGACCGAAGGCTTTGCCTCGTGCATTTCGTTGTTCCGTGAATGCAGGCCTAAACGTGTTGAGCTCCATAGGGGTTAAAAACACGAGAGTCTGTTTTAGTGCGAACATGTCCACTCGGGCAGCATTCCTACGGTCACACCCATGGTCAGCCTCTTACAGGAAATGGCATCACTGCCGGGCATCCGCATCACCCCCTGCCTTTCCACTGTTGACTCACTGGGACCACATGGAGCCCCAGCCGGTGCCCACGCACCAGCACGGCCTTCCGTGTCACCACGCACAGTGCACACGGGACTTCTGCAGTGGGAAAGAGTTCCCTGAAGGATTAGGGCATTCTCCTATAGGTTTCATTGTTTTGTTTGTTTTTTTCACTAACTATTTTCACTGATAAGGCAAATAAGGGATTTTTAAAATTAAATAAATACACCCTGGAGATGTTTATTTTATTTCTTCATCTGCCTAGCCAATCAAAACAGCCACCTTGGTGTATAATAAACCTCGGGATTCCAGGGAAGAGGACGCCATTGTGTGCACACTTCCTAATTACCAAGACTCCAATTAGAGCTTCTGGGTGACTCTTCACTTTATTTCTAGTGTCAAAATGTGCGTGTCCGAATTTCAGTCACGCCAACAGTCCCGCTCACGTTCTGGCATCTGCTTGGGTCTGAGCACAGCCGAAGGGTGCCGTGCAGGGAGGGGGCCTGGGGGCCTCTGTCCATGGGCTCAGAGGAGCCTAACTGGGCCTGAACCTCCTTCCTTTTAAGCAAACGCATCTGACGCTTCAGAATCTTGGGGAAGGGCCCCTGCGAGCGCCAGCACCCTGCCCACCCGCACAGGTCCCCACACGGCTGTTGAGGACAACTCCGCACACGTCTGTACCTTCAGCACAAGCCCCACTGAGCTCTGTTCCTTGCGAAATAAGCGGATTTTAGGTCCCCTTGCAAGTAGACGAATCTGCCGATTATGGAGAGAACGAAAAGCAAACAGCAGCTCGACGCAGTCGACAGGGACTGACCTTCCCTTTCCCCTGGCTTTCACTCTTCTCCCCACAAATATTTAATCGCATGGATACAAATTATAGACTCTAAGGAAGTTCCAGCGTCGTCCAGAAGTTTTGTATCCGTCTCAGCCTGGTCAAGGGGGCAGAGCCCAAGCCTGCTGGCGAGGGTGAGGGTGGTTACGAAGCGCTGGAGGGACTTAGTACCACAATTCAGTGTCAGCAGCCAGGGAGGGGCACCCGGGGGGGTGTCTTCAGAGTCTAGCCCCACTGGGCTGATGTAATCTGGAACCAGGACATCACAGGGGGGCCACCTGCAGCTTGTGGAACCTCCGATGATGGGGGTGTCGGCAGAGCGGAGGAAGAGACATGTCCTGCGTCTCCACCCACCCCTGTCTCCTGCCAGCATCTGTCCACTGTGACCAGTGGGCAGCGGCCTGGAGGGCCGACCGCAGGGGAAGCTCGGGGTGGGGACCAGGCACAGACAGCCCCAGGCCCAGCTCGGTTTGACGGTATTTGGCCCAAGTCTGCATCTTGGGTGGAGCACAGCGGAGCCTACAAGGCTCAGTCTGAGGTGGGGGCTCCGATGCTGCCAGGCGTCTGCTGGTTGGTGTTCGGGTGTTCACCATTTCCAGAAGATGCTAGGAGTCTCAGAGTGCAGGCTGTAATCTCTATGGGCATCTCTTCCCTCTAACCAAACGTTATAATTGTTGGTCCATCGTGGTGACCTCTAGTCATCAAAAGCTGTTTAATCACGCTCAAGCAATTCTGTCTGCAGAGGGTTCACTTCAGTTCAGCAAACGTTTATCATGAGCAATTATGTGCTGGGGTGAGAGAGCAGGGGGAAGTGACAGCAGATGCTGTGGGCTCAGCCCTAGGGTCACTCCCAGCCAGGACGCCTCGACTGCAAACGGAGAGAAACCCTGGCTGGCTGTGTTGCCTCCGACACACACGCAGTGGAGGGTTGAGGCCACCTGCAGCCTTGACTCGGCTCAAGGCCTTTCTCAAGCCCCCACTCCACCACCTTCAGCAGACGTGGTGGCCGGGACGAGGATCCGGGACCTTTGCTGGTCACCCGTCTCTGGGCTGGACCGGGCTGGGGATGGAGGTAAGGAGGGAGAGAAGGTAGAGTAACCAACCAGCAGCCCAGCAGCCCACAGACAACTGAGCCATGAGCAGGCCTGGAACTGCAGTTTTCATAAAGCTCAAGGCTGCTTCAGGACTAACATAAAGTTGCTAGATGTGAGAGAGGGGAGAGCCGACGGGCTCATGAGTCACACGAAGGTGCAAACCGCCCCTGACTCTTGTCAGTGATGCTCCGCCATCCACGTTTGCCACCGTGAGAGCCATGAGTGGGTACCGATGACCTTTCCAGGGAGGCCGGGACTTCGTCATCTCTCCTCCCCAAGAGGACCCCAGTCCACAGGACAGGCCCCAGCTCTTCAGCAGGGCACACGGCTCCACGCCCGTCCCCGAACCGAAACCTGAAGGCAACACCATCCAGCAGGACCATCGGTCATACACAGATCTTTGGGGGTTTGTTGTTGTGGCTGGTGGTGCTAATTGTTTTTTTCTGTTTAGGGTTTTTTTCACTTTCTCACTCTCAGGCACACAACACAATCCAAAGCCATTGGAGACGCTGTATCAGCCCATGAGCCAGTCCAGACCCCTGCTGTCAAGAGCATCGCAGGAAGCCAAAACATTTAAATGTACTCCCCATCACTGGTGCTTTATTCTAGAAAGCAAAACAGACGAAGGAGCAGCACAGCACCAAGAGGAACGTGAGGCTCTTCGTTCCCAGAGCCGTTAAAACCCCTCTATTGAAATGGTGTGCTGTGTCTAATCCCAAATCACCTCCAGGCAGGGCCCGGTCTTGAAAGGAGTGACCTAAGAGGGAGTGGCGCTCGGGAAGGAATAACCCGACCTTGTCAGCAAGCATCACACCTTTGGGAACCACTTCATGACAATTCTCCTCTCGCCCACCCCACCTGCCTCCTAACCCTCTTAGAAACACAAGGCAGATGTTTCAAGCATCTTCAAAACAGGCACATATAATTAAATAGTTATGATAGTAAGTGACCTTCCCAACTACTGCAGCAGGGCACTGTACACAGTGGTGGGGACCGGCCTTTGGACTCAGGCAATACCGGCCAGCTCACACTACAATTCTCTGAAGATGCACTATGACATCTGCACCAATCTCTCTAAGTGCCTGTGTATTGTTTTGTTTTGTTGGTTCGAGGGAATAAAAGTTATACCCACTTCATTGTTGTTCTGAGTCTATAAAGAGATAACACACATGAAACAATTAGCGCAGCACTCAGGGTTGGAAGGATTCGACAAGGAACCATTTTTCTTATGGGGTTATTATTACTGTCCATTAATGCAAGCTTATAAGGATATATCTGCTGTTCAGACTCTTGATAATTATGACTTTCTCCACCAATGACAAAGACGAGAAAAATTAGATATTAGCCCATCAATCCCATGTATTTCCTCTTTTATAAGAGAAGTATGTTTTAATCTTATAATCATTTTGCAGAGATGCTAAGAAAGCCATGCGGGGAGCAAAGTTTCTGTTTTGCTTTTAACATTGAGATGTGTCCAGTGATGTTTCTTTGTTTATTTATTTGAACCCTTGGAGCAGTCTCATTGTTAGGACTGGCATTCCCCTGACTTCGATTGTCCTAGAATGAGCAGTGCCATGAAAACACAAGAACATAGGACCCTGACACTGAGCAAAGGACATTGAAGAGGATACAGGGAGGTGTAATTTCCTCCTGTATGAAGAGGTCACCCTGGTGCTTCTGTCCTGGTGGCTGAGGCGTTTGCAGAAGGAAGTGAGGACATGACAGACAGCTGACCTCAGTTCATTTGGTCTCCATTCTTTGTTGGTGTCCCTGCCCCGGAGCCAGGAAAGAGAGGGGACATCACTGCACAGTCTGAAGACGTTAACAGGAATTACTGACATGGCAATAAATTCAACAGCACTGCTGAAATAGGCCAAGTCCTGGAAGGACACAACCCAGCAATCCCACTGAAGAAGGACGATGACCTGCAGAGCCTGAGCCTTTTAAAGACATTGGATTCACAGCTTAAAGCCTCTCACAAGGAGCCTCAGGTAACACTGGCTGCACAGAAACTCTACCAAAAATGGGAGAGGAATGAACACTTAACATCTTATTCTGCGAGACCAACAATACCCTGATAACAAAAGTAGGGAGACACTTTACAAGAAAACTACAGACTGTAAATATAGTCATACAAACAGCTCATACAATTCAAAATTCAAAAAAGAAAATCAAAAAATGGGCAGAAGCCCTGAATAGATATGTTTCCAAAGAAGACACACAGATGGCCAATAGGCACAGGAGAAGATACTTGACATCGTTAATCATTAGAGAAAAATGCAAATCAAAACTACAATGAGATACTAGCTCGCACGGGTCAGAATGGCCATCATCAAAAAGTCTACAGATAACAAATGCTGGAGAGGGTGTGGAGAAAAGAGAACCCTCCCTCCTACATTGATGGGAATATAGACTGGTGCAGCCACTATGGAGAACAGGATGGAGGTGCCTCAAAGAACTAAAAACAGAACTACCATATGATCCAGCTATTCCACTACTGGGCAGATATCCAGAAAAAAATGAAAACACTAATAGGAAAAGATACACGTACCCCAATGTTTAACAGCGTTATTTACGATAGCCAAGACATGGAAGCAAGCTAAGTGCCCATCAACAGACAAATGGATAAAAGATGTAGTGTATCCATATACAATGAAATACTACTCAGCCATAAAGAGAATGAGGTCCTGCCAATTGCAGCAACGTGGATGGACCTAGAGGGTATTACGCTTAGTATAATAAGTCAAAGAAAGACAAATACTGTATGATATCACTTATAGGTGGAATATGAAAAATAATAAAAAACACATGTTTCTGTTTCTGCAAAACAGAAACAGACTCACAGACATAGAAAGCAAACTAGTGATTATCAGAGGAGAGAGAGAAATGGGGAGGGACAAGTAAGGATATGGGATTATGAGATAACAGACCACTATGTATAAAACAGGTAAGCAAGAAGGATATACTGTACAGCACAGGGCATTATAGCCATTATCTTATAACAACTCTTAATGGAATGTAATCTGTGGAAATACTGAATCACTATGCTCTACACCTGAAACTAATATAATATTGTAAATCAGCTAGACTTCGATAAAATAATGCCTTGGTGAATCAAATCCAGCACTGTACGAAAAAGGTAACATATCATGACCAAGTGGGATACACCCCAGGAAGGCAAAATTGGTTCAACGCTGAAAATTAATCAATGTATTTAACCATATTAAGCTAAAATAATGAAAAGAAATCGTACGATCCTATCAACACAGAGAAAAATCTGACGAAATCTGAAACCCACTGATGACAAAAACTCTCAGCACACTAGGGATAGAAAGAGAAAACAAAGCAGATACATTTCTTCTTTCCAAAGAAGAAAAATGTCTTTATGAGGTGGTGATCACTTCATAATGTATGCAAATGTCAAATCACCATGTAGTACACCTGAAACTAACATAATACTGTACATCAACTATATGTCAATGAAAATAAATAAATACACAAGTTTCCTTCACCCTGATTATCACAATCTGACATTATTCAAATGACTGGTTCACTATGTCTCTTCCCCCACAAAGTATGAGCCCCATAGGGGCAAGGATTTGACCCATTTTGTTTACTGTCACATCTCCAGGATCTGTAACAGTGCTTGGCACCATGGCTTTAAGTAAGTAGTTGTTGAATGAATAATAAATGTCAGTGGATGTTATGAGCTTAAAAGCCACTGAAATGTTAAAACTTGGTTTTTCCGAAGATATTTTTAGGAAAAATGAAAAAACAAACCATCAGATTGGGAGAAAATATTTACAAAACATTTATCTTATTTTTAAAAAATCTTGCTCCCTGGAAAATAAAGAATACTTACAACTCGATAAGAGAACCCAATAAAAACAAAGTGAGAAAATATAAGAAACACTAAACAAAAGAGATATATATGGTTAATAAGCAAAAAAAAAAAAAAGGCCCAACCTCATTAGTCTTCAGAGAAATGAAACTAAAATCACTTTTTGAATGTCAAAAAATTAAGAAGTCTATTAACACCAAATGTTGGTGAGGATGTGGAGCAGTTGGAACTTTCATCCACTGCTGGTGGGAATGCAACATGGTGCCGCCACTTTGGAAACCAGACCGCCAGTTTCTTACAAAGTTACACACACGCTGACCATGTGAGTCAGGAACCCCAGTCCTGAGTCGTTACCTAAGGACAATCAAACAGGGAAACACAAAGCCCTGAACATGGATATTGGCAGCAGCTTCATTCTTAGTAGCTAAAGACTGGAAGAACCCAACTGTCCCTCCTCTGGTGAATGAGAAAACAAAGAGTCATAAAGCCACACAACGGACTGCAGCTCAGTAATCCAGAGGAATAAGCCAGTGACACATGCTACCACGTGGTGAAGCTCAGAAGCATGAAAGATGCTGATTGCGTGAAAGAACCCAGGCACAAGATGGCAGGCGGCATGTAAGACTCTAGAATGGGCAAGCATAGAGTGACAGAAATAGGTCACGGGTTCCCAGGGCAAGGGAATGACCGACTGGAGAGGGGCATGAGGTGAGCTTGGGGCTGGAGGAAACGCTGCTGGTCTTCCCAGTGATGACGGTCCTAGGGTCACGTACATTTGTCAAAACTCATCAAGAGGTGCCCTTGGGGAGTGTGAATTTCATTGTACATACACCAGACCTCAACAAACATGATTGACCAGAGTCATCCTTGCAGCCATCTGGAGAAGGAATTAGAAAGGCGCTACCAGGGACAGAGACCCACACAATTGTTGTGGTGATTCCGGGGAAAACGTGCTGGAAGCAACCAATGGGACCAAAACATTGTGGTGACGTGAACCCCAAAGTCTTTTTTCCCTTTAAGAAATGATGCTTTGGGGAAAGATTCATTAAACAATCAGAATACTTGATAATAACGAATGTCGTATGTTGAAAACATGATATGCTGCATGTTGAATCATAATGCCCCAAAGTGCCCCTAACGCCACTTTTTTGTTTCCTTTGAGAGAAGTGAAGTCAGTTTCTTGGTACAGGTCCCGCCCAGCAGGATCTCTGCCAGAGCAAAGCCAGGCAGGACCCCTGAGCTGGCATCGCTGCAGCTGCCCCTGCCCTTTCCAGGGGAAGGTGCTCACCTCACAGAACCCAGCTGAACTTGGGCTGAGGAATCAGCCCACCCGACCCTGGGAGAAAGGCCCACCCCCTCCCCGGGAGCCCCAGGCCCATTCTGTGCAGTCAGCTGTCCCTAAAATCCCAGCTGCACGTTCCCCTTGACATTTCAGGAGAAAATGAGACTCAGAGATTTCCGGATTGTTCAAAATTGCTTTCCCCAAAATGAGGTAACCCTTCAACAGTAAAATACACATTTTTGTCTGCAAGCTTTCTGGCTATGAGTTCCAAGAGACGAGTTAATTCCACTCATCAACCCCCCTTCCAAATAATAGACGGGTGGCAGCTAAGAACCCAAGCAGGTGAGGAGAGTCCTTACGTACGAATGCGTGGTCTCCCCGACATCCGCATTTCATCTACTAATCTCCAGTACTGTGGACGCTTTGCAGTAGACTTCTATGCATGTGGCTCAATGACTTTTATCTCTTTCTGCAGCACTAACCATTTATTTTGCTCCTGTGTGATGTTATTCCAGATAGTTGGTGGATTCCAGGGGAAAAGATATTTTATGAGTTAATAATTCTTACCAAATTATTTGGCTCATAACTGATTTGCATATTTTTACAGGCTACTGAGCCACTGAATCAGAGGTAGAGAGTTGAAGTACACATTTGCTTCTGGAAAGTTTGAGATGAGCCTAATAATTTACCAGGGATGAAGGTTTGACCATTTCAAATATTTCAGCACCACATTTCCTTGTGAGCCTTCATTTGGCTGAAGATGCAGTGAACTGTAAAATGCACACATCAATTACCACCAAAATGATTTGGAAAGGAAAATATTAGCCAACATATTTATAGCAGCTTGGAGATATTCTTGGCTGCAATTTATACTGTTCACTCTTCTTAACTCAGAATACCACCGTGCAAAAAAGAGTTTAGCAATGAAACATCAAAGAAAAAGTAATGAGAGTTTGGTGATGCAAAAAATTGTCTCTTTTTCTTATTTAGGTCCTTTACCTGGAGGAATAACTTAGAATCTCTGCCATATTCTGCTACTAATGGGATAATAAAATTATAGCTATCTCACGTCAGTTTGCTGATTTCCCTGCAATGCCACCTGCCCTTCTGCTGTGGGCTGAGTTGTCCCCTGAAATTCCTACCTCCAGTACCTTAGAAAGTGATGGTATTTGAAGATGGGGGGTCTGTAGGGCAGCGATTCAGTTAAAATTGGCTCATGGGAGCAGGACCTGATCCACCTGAGTGCTGTCCTTACAAAAAGAGGAGATCAGGACGCAGAAACATACACAGAGAGGGGAGACCATGTGAGGACACAGGGAGAAGATGGTCATCTACACGCCAACGTGGTGCCAAAACTGCAGCCCCACCAGCCTGGTCTGTAAACAGGGTCCTAATTACCCAACCTCATTCGAATGATGGTGGCCTCAGCCTCCTGACGCACAGGAAGCTGGCTTTCCTCAAGTGGCTCTGGCTTTGATGGGAATCCCAGGAAACTCTGATCTTCTTTGTTTCTCTGTCCCTGTGTGGTCTCCACATGCCTGTGTGCACAGCCCAGAGCCACCTGGAGGGATATCCCCTTTGCCTCTGTCTCTGTGACCTGGCCCCAGGGCTCCCACTGAAAGGACTCTCTTTGTTTCACACTTTGAGCCGCCATATCTTGTCAACAATCCTCAGATTTTTAAGGCACGAGGAGTGGAAATTCACATGTAGAGTTCTGAAATTCTCTCCAAATGCCTTACTATTAGGTTGCCTCACCTGGGCCAACCTCTCCGACACAGAAGGTCCGGACCCCCAGCTGTGTTCACCGTAAGCCACTGCAGAGCCACAGCCCTGGTCAGCGTGCGCTGCTCCTGCCCCATCAGGCCCTGAGATCACCGGGCTCCCTGCTCTCCCAGCGGCTTGGAGATGGGTAGATGGATGAACGGTTGCATGCATGCAAATAAAATCTTAAAAGGAATGTGGATTCTGAGGTCTCCGTTTAATTCCCTTCTCACAGAGCTGCCTGCTTGGCTAGGAGAGACATATACTCTGGGTGCTTAAAAAATTCTGAGCCAACCTCCTAGCCTCCCTAAAATCCAGCTTGCCTGAGTTGGGTGCTCTGTGAGCTGCCAGCTTATTCCTGTGCTCAAGAACCCACAGACCAGTGGAGTAAAGAAGAAAACAGAAGTAGAATACAGCTTGTTGAGCCATAAATGTGTGTGAGTATGATGTAGGCACACATACGCATTAAGTCATATATGTCCATATATGACTTAATTTCAAACACACACCAGACCCTGGAAACAAAGGGGATGGAAGACAGTTCCCAACAGAAATCTGCAAGGAAAGGGCCTTGGGGAGCCCGACTTTGGAGGGTGCAGCTCTGGGATGCCTGGTGGAGGTGTGTTCCCGGTGGACGACAGGGACAGAAAGGGACCGGGAGGCTGGGAGGGGGGTGTGGAGGGTTGCAGAGGAGGGGAGTCAGCGTCGTGGGGTTCGCGTGCACACTTGCTGTCTGTTCCATCAAACCCTAGCCCCGTCCCTGCAGTGAAGCCCCGGGTCGTCCCTTCACCTGTCAGCCTCCGTCCTCCCCCCCCCGCTCCCCCGCCTACAGATTCATCGTGTTGAGCACAAGAACGTGTGTCAGGCACTGGGCACGGCCCCGAGGGAGGACCCTGTAAGTAGTGGCTGTGAGAACGCTGCCCCTGTGACAGGACGTCGCCGTCTGAGGCCAGACGGGAGGCCCTGGAGCATCGGGCGGAGAAGTGGTCCTTCCCGCGTCTGCAGTGCGCGTGCGCGGTCCTTCGGGTCCCCGCCTCACTCCAGCCAGGCTCCCACGGCCCCTTTCCTCCTCCCCATCAGAATCTGCTGGTTCTCCCCGACCTCCCCCAAAGCACCCAGGCATTCAAGGGGGTCGCCAGCCCCCCAGAGTATTTGGGGACCGAGGGCGTTTGCCGCGCAGTGTCGTAGCTTAAATCAAGTTGGGTGCAGTGCGTCCCGGGACTCTCCCGTGCGGAGGGTTTGCTGCCCCCAGAATCAGCTGGACGCCTCCCCCGCTTCCTGTCTCCCCAGGCATCAAGGTGGTGATCCCGCTTCCTTCCACGGAAATGCAGTTTGCTTCCTTTCCTGCAACAGAAGCCACATCGTCCCAGGCTCCCACCCGGGTTTATGTCTGGTCTTAGCTCTGGTCACTTCCCACCTTAGAGAGTCACGGCTGAGCTGCTTATTTTCTGTCATTCAGGACAGAACTTAAGCTCCATGAGGGCAGTGATTCTGCCTGCCCTGCTTTCCACTGTGTCCCAGTAGCTGCCACAGCTGCTGGCTGTGGTCCTTCAATGTTTGTTGAGTCAGAGAATATGTGAATCAATGGACAAAAGAGAGCACAAATATATATAAACAAAAGCTAGCATATCATTAGCAAAAGCAGGGACTACCTAACAAATACCTCTATTTGAAAATAAACATAATGGTAACATCAGCTCCTTACCTCACACTTAAGTTAAACTCCATGTTTTAAAGATATGCAAATACATATAGACTGTAAATGAAGAAAAAGTAAAGGATTATTTTAATAATTTGTAATGAAGAAAGATTTCCTTAGCAAAATATAAAACTAAAATATAAAGTAAAAGATTTACATATTTGGTATTTTATTTACATATTTGGTATTTTAAGATAAAAAAACAAACTAAAGACTTCTGAATAAGCAAACACATCATAGATAAGTTAAACATTTGGAAGAAAATATTTGCAATACGTGTAACAGACAAAATAAATTATAATCACGGTGCATGAAGAATTAGTACAAGTCAATCAAAAGGCAAATGATCGAACAGAAGGGCAGCAAGGATATTAACAAAGAAATTCACAAGAGTAGAAATGAAAATATTTCATACACCTAACAAAAGAAGGTCAACTTCACTAGGTATAAGGAAAAAGTAAATTGATTATGTCTATATTTTCCCACACCCTTCAGACTGGTACTTTTTAAGATGTATAATGACAAGTGTTGGCCAGATGGCAGAGAGGTGAGCTTTTTTGCACACTTTTGGTGATAAAGCAAAAGGGTGAAGACTTTTGGGAATGCACTTTGACAGCCTCAACTTTAAAAAGCTCTATCTTTTGCCCCAGCAACAGAGTGAGAGGAATCTAGTTGACGTTACAGAGTAAATGTGGGAGGAGGTGCAGCCATTAGGGGTGATGGAGCCCCAGGCAGCATCCTGGGCGGTGAGTTATGTATGGGAGAGGCAAAAGCGTCGGCACAGCAGCACCTGTGACACCAAGAAGACGAGCTGCCTTTGATCACAAACACACCTCAGAACAGACAGGCATGCAAAGAGTGAGGCTGCGTGGGAGACTCACGCTCGATTAATTGTGTAATTGGGGGCGGGAAGAAAAGTGATTTTAGAAGCAGAAGTGCAGGAAGAGCCTTCCCGTAGCTGCATGGGACCCCTTGTCCCCTGCACAGGGAGACGGCCTGCGGCACCTGCCTGTCCTATTTCCCCAAACATGAACTCCGTGTTCACTCCAGTAACAAAGCAGTGATGGGAACTTTACCTCTTTAAATTCTCAGATTCTCCCACATATCTCCAATCACCCAAGCCACTGCGATGGGCTCCTTACTCTCTCTGATGCTGTGTCTGCCCCCATCCAGACACTCTCTGGCTTAAAAGCTTGTCCTGAGTTCTCTGCTAGTTGGATAAACACCCAGTCTTCACCCTGAACTGCAAGGCTCTGACCTCTCCAGCTCCTGGCTACATCCCAGCACCATCTCAGCTTATCTTCTCTCTCTGCAGGAACACTAGCTGTTCCATGATTTCCTGATCACATGCTTTCCTCATGGCCTCAGGGCCTTTGCACCAGCTGTGCCCTCTGCCTGGAACCACGTGTCCTTCCCCATAATGTTAAGTCTTCTTCCAGGAAGACTTTCCAAGCACAGACTAGGTCAAGTTATCTGGTTTAACACTTTCAAAATGCCCGCTCTTTCTCCTTTATGGAAAGTTATCATACTTTAACTTATGATTCAATAACTGATTTCTATTGATCCTAAAACATGGAGCTGGGGTGTCAGCTCTGCTAGGACCGGGGCTCTTTACGTGGTCTCTACTGTCCCCAGCAACTTATTGAACACACCAATTATGTGCCAAGTGAGTGAATGAATGAGGCCTTTCTGGAATTTAGAGGTTCTCAGGAGTCACTTGATGGCCGTGTCTCAGGGTGATTCCAGTCTGGACCCCAGGAATTCCGGGGTCCCCTCTTGAAAACAGAGCTGCAGACACCATGGCCACCTTCATCAGTGTTTCTCCATGCTCCAAAGGCCAAGATCTCCTCTGAAGTGTAACCCATCCATGTGGGAAACATGAGGCTAGCATTGGTCTCCTGGAGGTTCACCAGAGAAGGGAACAACCAAACCACAAGCTCAGGGAGCCTCTGCACCAGCATCTTAACCCATCAGGTGGGTGCTTCCCCTCCCAACTCTTCTAAGCACCCCCTAGGGTAGGGGAAAACCTCCTCATTCACTTTCTACTAGGAATTTGGTGCTATTTTCCCAAATGCTCTATGTCCAACTTTGATCCAATTTTCTCGCTCTGTTAACTCAGTCCTACTCCCCAGAAAATCCAGGAGGTTTGTAACAGATGAATCTTTCCCCTCCACGCCCCTCCAGAACCCTCCAGTTGTGGACACACACTGGAAAACAACCCAGAGTCCAAACACCTGACCATACAAAAGTGTCTGAGTCTCTGCCTGAGACATTACTATCTTACGTTTTATATGACTGACCCAATTCCAGAGAATGGATAGTTTGACAACATAAATTAAAGTGAAACAAGTAGACTTCAGGCTGCCCTTATGCTCTTTCAGGAACTTTACTTAGCAATTCTAATAATAACACTTAGCATCTTCAAAGGTCCTTTAAAACAGAGTAAATTAATCTCCACCATAGTGGTGCGAGGCAATGGATACTGCATTATCACCCGTGATTTGCACCCAGAGAAAGTAAGGGGAAGGGGCTGTACTAACGTCCGAGACCACAGATGCGCGCACACACACATCCTGGACGGAGCTGGACCCTCAGTCATCAGGTGGTCCTGCCTGGTCCCAGGATGGGCACCCATCTCCCCTGTGACCTACTCGTTTGATCTGAACTGTGCCCTGGGACTCAGACTCTCCAGATATGCCAAGCCCACAGAGGGCACCCACTGCACACGTGCACGTCTCTCTCCTGAATGATTCTCCGGTGACTCCGCATCTGTCTTCTCAAATCTGCCGCTACAATCATCCTGTGAACTAGCAAACAGTAGCCCTCCGCTTGGGGCGCTCCCTTCCCTCTGCAAACACGGTCCTTGGGCTGACAAGCACCTTAGCCTCGGGCTGTCCTGCTGTCTTTGTTCTGTGCTCCCATCAGCATCTCCCCCAGATCTGGATGGGAGGTCTCCGAGGATCGGCCGTGGGGCTGCCGGAAATGAGGTCTTGGATTCAGTAGATGGCACTCTTACCTCTGCATCAGGGAGCATCCATCTCTCTGCACACTCACACCTGAGAGGAGAAGGTAGCTTGCTGCATTCGGAGCCACAGTGGCATGTGCATCCCCCCCATCACCCCGCGTGGAGATCGTCATCTCTCCGAAAACTCCCCAAAGGAGTTAGCCCATCTGCTTCATCCTTGAACCAACCTCTAGAAATTATACAAAAACACTGAAAGTACTGAAAGGGCTTCTGGCTAGAGAATGGATCTTCCAGCTTAAGACCTTCTAGAATGTTCCTTCAAGTCTCCTGGTTGTAGAGCACCAGCTTCTTGCTCCTAATAGCAATTGTCTCCTTTTACTCCAACCCGTTTTCAGGAAAGATGCTCCTCTAGCTTGAGAGTATGCTTAAGCAATCGTTCAGTTATATATTCTCAGGTAAATGTCATCTGTGCTGTGTAACGCTAATTATTTTGTCAGGTGACTTGATGGAAAAATAATTATGATAAAAATAATGAGTGTTATAAGATACAAACCAGATAGCCAGTTTATTTCATGGCTTTAAAATCTCTGCTATATTTTTCTTTACAAAAATATTTGTTTTTCTGATTTTCTTTTTCCCCTAAAACTGTGAGAAGACAAATGAAAATTTCAGGAAGTCTCTTGCCATGGAGCTAAGTAAAAAATAAAAATCACTTCACTTCCATTAGGCATAAATATTCACTATGAACATTCTGGTAAATGTTTTCTCTCATAGGGTTTTAGTGAGGATTCCAGTAGATGGAGGTGAGAGAAATTTAATTTGATTTGGCTTAAAGCCATAGAAGAATTTATGAAAGGATGCTGCATGCCCTCCAGAATTCAGAATAAAGAGCAAACTTGGGCAGCTCAGAGCAAGGGGCTGGCGTGCAGTCAGGACCTCCCCCCACCTCTGGCCCCCGCTGCCCCTGAGGGTCTGCCTCACGCTCTTCTCCTGCAAGTCGTCCTTCTTGATTTGCAGGGAACCTGGGAGGAAGTGGTGCCGCCCACAGCCCCCAAGTTCATAACGCATGCTTTCCAGAGAACAGTCAGACAGAGCCAGAATCCCTGACTCCCAGTTTCCAATTCCCAGCGAAGGTTCTTCGTGGTCCAACCGGGTCATGTGACTTCTCAGGACCAGTCATCTGTGCCAGGACTCAGGGAAACTCGGAACCCACAGGTGTCTCCCAAGGTACCCAAGTGGACGGAGGTGGGTGGAGGGTCAGGCCCCAGAGGAGGCAGGTGTGCATAGGACACAAGTGTGTGTGTCTGTGTGCGTGTGTGTGTACGTGTGTTGGGGCTGAGGAATAGTTTAAAAAAATAGTAAGGGTAGTGGTTCTGCTATGCAGGATTTTTTTATTAATTATGTAAGTAAGTTATTTTTAATGCAAGTGACATGACAAGACAGCTTGTAAGTCTCTGTGTGTCTCAAACTAGGTTTGTTACTTTGAATAATTTCTAGATTTAATCACAATTAATGCATGGATTATTTCCATTTTCCTCAAAACTGTGAATAAATTTCTGGGGTTGGCAGGATTATTTTTATTTATTATTATTTTTTGGCATGTTCCTTTTAAAATCCACAGATTATAGAATTTTCCTTTGCAGTGGATGGAAGGAACTGCCTCTATTCCAGACCTGGGTCTGTGCTTTCTTCAAACCAATATTTCGAAGTAGGTACCACTATTTACGAAAAGGAAGTCACGATGAAGAGTTAAGAAAACACGTTGCTGTGATGGTCAGTCGGCCCCCTGTGCTCTTCCCACAGCCCGTGGGTAGTTTTCAGGGTAACCCCAAGAAGCAGCATATCTCTCATCTCATTGCCCAACGGTCTCCAGGGCACAGGGCCCGAACTTGGGCAGCCAGGATGTGCCCGGACCCATCTCCCAGAGCACAGCTTCCCTCCTACAACAGCAAGTTGGCTTACGGCGTCTTTAGCAGCAGAGGTTGTGAAATTATTTCTTCATAAATTGGCTTACATCAACCAGGTAAAGACAAGATCAGTTTTCTGAGTTTGCCCTGAAGCTTGATGGGAGTGATTTCTACTCACCACCTTTCCTGATTGTTGTTGGAGAAATTTCAGACTTTTGGAAATGCCTCTTAGGAAGTCATTGTTTGTGGAGGTCTGGTGTCTTATGATTGATAATAAATTGCATTCGGGTGTGCCATGTGACTTTCCTCTTATCAATATGCCATTTACAAAAGAAGTTTTTCACTCGCAGGGGTGCCCTAGATCCCCACTTGACACGACGTTCTCTCTCCCCTTGCCTGTGTGTCTTAGCACATCACACAGACCTGTGCAGGCTTTATAAGATTTTAATTAAATCTGGGGAAGAGTTGATTGATGGAAAGGGAAAAAAGAGCGGGTAAAAAATGTAGGTTTGAAATTGGCACCGAAAACAAATTGAAGCCTAATTAATAAACAGGAAGAACCTGAAGTCATGCTTGGTTTGGAAACTGTGTCCGACTGCCATCAGAGATGATGGAGATGTTGTACGTTACCAGCATGTAAATCTGGAAGGGCGTGGCTTGTTCAGAAACGCAGAGAAGGAGGGTGTACGGCACCATCCTTCAGTCTCAACGGAAGCTGTATTTGAAAGCCAGATGGAGAGAGAAAACTTTTAAAAGTTGAAAGCATTGAAATGTTTCTGTGCGATAAAATCCCTAAGAAACTGCTTAATAAAATACTTAGGTAAACTGTCTCTGCGTGTGAGCTCATGGAAGGAAAAAGAGAGCATTTCTGGCAGCAAGTCAAGGGGACCTGATTCAACTGCATTATGGAATTAAATGACACCCCCGCCATTATGCTCAAACACAAGTGCACGCCATCCTCACACCACCAACAGACTGGCAATGAGCCCTGCCTCCCCGCTACTCGAAAGAACCAGCTCCTTTGCAGTCACCACCTTATTGGGAACATGGAATTTTGTCTTATGTTTTTCACTGAAGTGCGTAAACTGCATTTGTGTTTCCACTGTCCTCTTCAGACTAAAAGGCACGTCCGTTCTCTTCTGACAGTCACACATTCGAAGCCTCGTGGAAGACGGCGCTGTGTACGGACCTCCCTGCCTGGACCACAGCTGCCATGAGCGCCCACAGGAATATCAGGGCAGCCGTGCTAATGGTGAGTGACTGCAGGTCAAACGCTAACTAGGGAAGCAGGCATGTTTAAAGCATCCTCACAGACGGACTATTAATATTTCATTCCAATAACCAAAAGGAAAAAGTCCCTTGTAGAAGACACAATAAATAAAAATCAAAGGGATCACTTTTCTCTCAATAGACACATTCATAACTGCTCTCATGAAGTGGCAGAGCAGGTGAAACATGCCAAGCGCTGCAACAGGGGCTCCACACACACCTGGAGCGATTAGGAAGCCTTGTCGTATCATATCCTGGTGCTCTTCTCCAGCTGGTAACTCAGATCACGCAGTTGTGATGGGCACCACTGGAATGCCTCCCAGCGAGTCAGATGTTCAAAGTGTCCGAATATGTACGTGCAGTAATAAGCCTTACACGCACTCGCCCTGTAAGTCTCATCTTAATAATATTGATATTTGCTCCTACTTACTGGGTATCTCAAAACATGAAACACATATGAACTCATTAATCCTTTTAGGATTACCATTTAGGTTAACATGAGTCACCAAAACAATTACCTAATGCAATGCAATATTATGCTGAGTCTTTTGGATTATTAAATGTCAAAAAAAAACCTATTTCATTCTGTCATCGAGAGATTTTCAGTAGATTATACAAGACTCGCAAACAATATTGGAAAGGAGCTGATTTGAAGATAGCCCTCAGACGACAGAATGCTACTTGGAGTTACCGTGTCTCATTTGCAAAATATTTAAACTCGGTTTCTCTGGGATATCGCTCGGGTTCTGGCCACACCCAGAGCTTTAGATATGTTTTAGTTATCTATTGCTGAGTAACCAGTTATCACACATTTAGTGGGTTAAAACAGCATGCATTTATTGCCTGGTGGTTTCTATCCGTGAGGAGAGCAGACACCGCGTGGGTTAAATCAAGATGTCAGCTGGGTGCTGTTTTAGCCTCATCCAGGCTCACTGTTTGTTGGCAGAATTCATGTCCTGTAGAAGTGGTGTCATTCCCCTCCTCTGAGTGGTGGGTTTTCCCTCTAAAAACACAAGTGGAATAATTCTATCCTTTACAAAGTCTACTACCTGTAGTGGGTTGAATAGTTTCCACCCAAAATTCAGGTCCACCTGGAGCCTCAGATGTGACCTTCCTTGGAAATAATACCATCGCAGATGAACTCAAGTGAAGATGATGTCCTGCTCGACTAGGACTAAGATCCTTTTAAGAAGGGGCGAGAAGCACAGAGACTCACAGGAAGAAGGCAGAGCTTGGGATGATGCAGCCACTAGCCAAGGACCACCAAGGTCTCTAGGAACCATGCAAAGCTGGGAGAGGCCCGGAGCAGATTTTCCCCAGAGCCCCCGAAGGAACCAGTCCTGAGGACACCTGGATTTCAGACTCTGACCTCCAGACTGGGAGAGAATAAATTCCTGTTGTTTGGATCCAAACAGTTACGGGCACTTGGTTACGGACGCTCCAGGGACTTAACAGAACAGGATGTGGAGTTGACCTGTCCATCCCCAGGCTAAAGAACGCCGCTCCCCACACCCCGCCTGTGTCATGCCGCGTCACACAGCACAGTCATCTTGTAGCCATGCTTGATGACAGCGGGTCCTGGAAGGCGCAGGTATGACTTCCTGTTCAGGGCACCAGGGGGAAAGGAGCCTTCATCCCATTGGCCCTCCAGGCTCCGGCTCGGATCCCGCAAGCTGCACCCCCTCCCCCCGACTGCCTGTATCTCTCCGAGCTTCTGGAAGGGGCAGCCCCTACATGTAAAATCAGAACCAGGTATGGCTGGGAGCTTTCTGGAAGGTTCTCAGGTGATGTGAGTGGGACAAGGTTTGGGTACAAACAACCGAGCATTAGAAGACGAGGTGTCTGAGACCAGCTTCTGGAGGAGTTGGGAGATGGAGGTGATGAGTGTGTACAAGCAGCTCAGCAGAATCTCACTCCATCCAGAAGAGCAGTGTGTCAGGTACAAGGGAAGGGTGAGCACCTCCACACCTACAAGCTAGCTGCCCGGCCAAGAAACCATCATACAGAAACCACCTGTGTTAATAAGGTTCATGTTTTCCAGGTCACTTTCTTGGTGACCCTTCTAGCATTATTAAATAGGGCTCTCCTGGAAAAATGTACGCATCTTCAGTTCTTCCACGGGGAATGAAGGAAGGGGTATATGTCCACGTTAACCTTGAAGGCAAAATCTTGCCTCGCTTCCTCCACTCCCAAAACTGCCAAAGGAGGGACATGGAGTTGAAGGAGATCCGCGGCTCTCCCCTCTGTGGACTGCCTTGTGGTCTCAGCTTCATGACCGTCGAAGAGTAAGGACAGCCGGCATTGATGGACTGCTTATACCCTAAAGGACTTCACATACACCGTGCACCTTCCCTGTCACCATAGCCCAGGGGATGGGCATCTATTCCTCCCTGCAAGTGAGAAAGCCGGCCTCCTAGCCAAACATACACAGCCAGCCAGGCTGGGACGCAGCCCCTTCCTTGGCCTGTGCCCCTGGCCACTGCTCTGAGTGGCTCCTGATTCCTACACAGGGGACTTTCTCTGCAAACCTGCTACACACACTCCAACCACCAACTGGGAAGAAAGCTGGACTTGGTGTGGAGAATGGCAGGGAGCAGGGGCCCCTTCTCTGCAGCCCACACAGGGCACTGTGCTTATCAGACCATGTCGACTCCCAGGGGAGTCCCTTCCAGGAAAGGAGGGTGAGGTTTTGGCCCTTAGGATGCTGGCCCTCCTTAGCTCTCCAGGGCTTTTAGCATGGCCCAGAGCCACCCCCAGAGACTCCTCCAAACAAGAAGGAGTTTGTTTATGGGACAAAAAGTGATTTCCAAGCAAGTGCAGGGAAGGAAAGAATCTACAGGGAAGCTTCAGTTCATGGCTGCATCCCCACAGCCCAGAAACAGGGTATTCACTAGAGCAGTTCAGTGACACTGAGCAGACCTGACCTCTCCCAGGACCCCCAAAGACATATGGTATGAAAGGGAAAGCCACACATGTGGGGTTACCCCCAAACCCATCATCCCTAGTCATCCATCTATCCACCCATCATCATCCTCCCATCCGTCATCCATCCATCACCCTTCCATCCATCATCCATTATCCAGCCATCCATCATCCATCCATCCAAGTGGGGCCCCAGTCCTACAACCACAGGGACATGAATTCTGCCAAAAATCAGAATGAAGCTGGAGGCAGACCCTTCCTCAGAGCCTCCAGGTAAAGGCCCAGCCAGTGGCACCTTGACCTCAGCGTAGTGGGGTGACCTGGAGCAAGCCCCAGCTGACCATGAGGGGATGAATATGTGCCGTGTAAGTCAGTCAGCGTGGGGTGATTTGTTGAGGCAGCAACGGGAAAGTAACACAACTTCCATTCTTTAAAGACAATGAATCCCACGGAGAAGATGTCTTCTCCATCTTTTAGGACTTAGTTATGAGTAACTCTTCCTCAGTCTCTCCCCTGAGTTGACTTTGGCTGCCCGCTTCCTCAAGGAGACCACCTCCTCTCTCTCTGCCTAACCCCCATTGCTATATCGATTGTGACCTGGACCTGTTCCTTCATTCCTCAAATAATTGAGAGGACGGGCACTCTGCCTGTGGGCCCCCCAGGAGGAAAGTGATTGACCCTGAGAAAGACACGGATGTTGGAACAAAGTTGTCAGCAAGGAGTAACAGACGTGTAGCTGAACGTCTGTGGGGACAGAGCAGTGAGACAGCGAGGGGACACGACTGGAGTAGGGAGGGGGTGGCACAGACCAAGACCTGCAGCATCAAGCAGCAGGGCTGCCCGGAAGCTTGTCCCTGTGGAACCATGGCCAGGGGATGGGCAGGCTGAGCCACGAGGGCATCCAGGGTGACACGTGACGCACAGTTTGTGAACTGTGGGGAGGAGTGAGAAGGCTTGAAGTGGAGCCTGGCGTTACCAGAGCTGGGTCTGGGGGCTCCTCTGGCTGAGAGAGAAAGAGGGGCTGGAGGGGTCAGGGAGGCCAGTTGGGTGAAGCAGAAGCAAGGATGCAGAGGGGACAGAGGGGAGGGTCTGGGGGACGGGAAGGACCCTGACCGTGGGCGCACCAAGGCTGTAGCCTGTCCCGCAGACGGGAGAAGGCAGCCGGGGACCCCAGGAAGGGAAGCCCAGCCAAGGGGCAGCAGGACAGATCCCTGGGGAGACCTGGGGGGATGCTGGGGGAAACCAAAGTGTGGACAGAGTGGGAGGCTCCTGGGAGACTGAGGAGGGCCAGAAAAGGAGAGAGAGACAGAGCGGGGGGTGGCGGGCACCCAGGAAACCAGAGGGGGCTTCCAGACAGGAAGAGGGACCAGGGGGAATGGTGAAAATCAATATTGAAAATCAGACTTTAACAAATTGCTATTGGCTTTGGTGGTTAGGAGTCGGGATGACCCTTGTCAAGCATTCAGCTGATTTGAGGGGGTGGGACTGTGGCATGAAGATGGGATGCCTGGGTATAAGAAGCAGTTCACAGAGGAGAGAACCCTACGGGCAGTGCCAGCCAGCAGTGCGTGTGTGTGTATGCACGTGTGTGTGCGTGTGCGTGAGTGTGTAAGCGCATGTGTGCAAGTTTACTTCACGCATGTAGGAGACACAGTTGACAGTTGGGCATGTGTACCTGCGGAAAGAAAGTAGCCACCAGAGTAAAGAGTGAAGGAAAACACAGTGCAGGTTGAGAAACAGGAGCCCCTGGAGCAGGTCCAGGCCTGGAAGGGGAGAGATTCACCAAGACGGTATCAGTAAAAGTTAAAAATCTGAGCCCCTTCCAGTGGGAGGCCCCAACGAGGAGCTGTGGGCACCTGGGGGGAGTGGGCAGCAGCTCGGGGCTGGACCTACGAGCGGGGCCGAGCGCTGGCCGGTGGCTGCAGGTGAGGGGGCCCTGAGAGGCTGGGGATGGAGCCTGGGTCTCACCCTGACAGTCACGGGGAGGCCACTGCGGGTTTGAAGCAGCAACTTTGACCGTCAGGGTCAAAGTTCATTCAGACAATGGTGGAGAATTCCTGGGGTACAAGAGTGCACTTAGGGAGGACCGTCTGGGGCGGCTGCAGGGATCCAAGTAGGAGGTGGGGTGGCTTGGACCCAGGTGGACATCTCAGGATTTGGAGGTGGACCGGATGTGGAGGGAGGGATGGGGGAGGGAGGGACACTGTGAGCTTGAGGTCCGGGTACCTGTGGAAGGCAATGCACTGGCCGCAAGCTGTGCTGACCACGAGCTCAGAGCTGCCACCTGTGCTGCAGCAAGGAGGGGCTGGATGTTGAGAACTTCCCTCCTGAAACTTCTCATTTCCAGGGATGCTTTCTCAGGGTGGGACCGAGACCCCTGGACTTTCAGAACTGAGAGGCTGTCTTCTCCATGACTCCCAGAGAGGGTGGCTTAGACGAGCCAGCGGCGTAGGGCTGCCCCTGCGAGCTTCAGCCCGGCGCACACACAGAACTTGCAGACCCCTCGCAGGAAAGGCTCAGTCCTGGGCAGGCGCTGCCCAGCTACTGGCTTGGAGAGCAGGATGCTGCCCACACACGCTTCAGGTTTTATCTCTGGGCAGATGCCCTGGACCTGGGACCCAGGAAGCACCGTTGTTTTATGGGTCCAGATCAGCACAGAGATAAGCTGCAGTGGAAGAATGAAAAGTGCTTTCTGATGATGTCTTAACACAGAAACCAGTGCAGATGATTCTAGGAAGAGGTGTTCAGGGAGGACTGCCTGGGGCACCACACCTGCACAGCCCTCCCAGTGGGGTAGGGCCAGGCCCACCCACCTGCCTCATTACCTTCCAGACATCGGCTACAACTGCCTTGAATCCCTGCCCCCGCAACCCAGCCTTCGGTCCCAGTGCTTAGCTCTAAAAACTTCTATTAAACTGGCAGAGCAAACGCACCCCTTCGGGTAACCAGTGGCCAGAGCCCCTCAGAGCTCCCTCTGCCTCTGTCCTCCAGCTCGGGAGGGGCCCGGCGGTCTCAGACCCGGACGTGTCTGAAGTCCTCCCTGCCAGCAGACACCCTGTGGCAGCCCTGAGCAGCCCTGTCTTCTTAGCATTGAATGTAAGACTTTTAGGCAGAGAAAGCATGGAGCTGGCCCACCAGTTAGGTGCTGCAAAGTCTGGCCTTTGTAATGGGAGGCAAGCTTCTTCCATACTTGGGTGATGCAGTTCATGGTTTCATATAAACCCCAGAACATGGGAACGTAGTATGAAGAATCATTCCCTTTTCTAAGGCTGAAATATAAGTGATATAAATACCATGTACAAATAAGGCAATTAAAACTGAGCCTGAGAAAATGATCTTCCAAGAACTCTGGGGGGAAAAAATGGTGAAATTAACTGCACTTTGATGAGTATCACAGGTTTGCTGAATGCTGATTTTTGTGGAGTGCTACACATTCCACCCTGACAGAGAAGCCTCCTGTTAGGGTGTGGAGGCTTCCCATTCAAGGATTCTTGTAATTGCATGAATACATAAACCTTCAGTAAATGAACAGGGCCAGACCCTCGGGTGCTTCTGCTTTCCCTGTGAGGAAGCCTGGATCTACTTCCAACCACTCACCCATTTCTCTCTGGTGATGTCATTGCTCATTTGCCTGGTGCCTCAGTTAAACCAAACAAGCAGCACTGCCCACAGACAAATATCTTGTCAGAGATTTCTAATTACAGTGAGTTTTGTAAATGATTAATGTATGGACAGGTGTAAACCTTTGACTCAATCGTTAACTGAAATGATTTTAATTTATGGGGAAAGAGAAAATGGTACAGGCTCAAGATGACAACATCTACTGTTCAAAATCTACTTGCCTCAAAAAAGCCTGTGTATATATGTGTATGTGATGTTTGTGTGTTTGTGCGTGTCTGGGATGTGGTGTGTGTGTGTGTGTGTGTGGTGTCTGCTTAAGGAAAGAAAATACATTTTTCATCTGTAAGAGCTTCTCCCTGTACACATTCCGAGGAGCGAGGTAGACCTAGAGTAGCTGAGACTTGATCGTGTGAATGGAGACCTAAGTAAGAGCCTCAGCCATTTAGAAGGAAATCTGAGTGTCACCCAGTCCTGGGACAGGTTTCTTTCACACTCACAGAGCTAGAAACAATTCCTAGGGGTGGGGTTGTGTTTTTTTCCTGGAAAATATGAACTTTCAACATAAGAAAGACCAGGAGGAGGGAAATAAAGGCCTCAGCCTCCTCACTATAAACTCCATAATCAAACGATGACGTGTGTGTGTGTGCGCGTGTGTGTATGAAATAGAAACCAGGAGAGGCGGGAAGGGGCTCCCACATCCCCACAAGCAGCTGTCACAGGTGGGGGAGCCCCAGACTGGGCAGGCTCTGAAAACAAAGTGGAAACCATCGCTGTTAAGTGGTGTTTAGCATATTCTGATTGAGGAAGCACTTTTTAATATAGAGATGGCCCTACTTAAAGGAAAAAACAAAAGGCTTAAAAGAAAGGGTTTAGTTAGGGTTCCCTGGAGGCAGAGCGGAAGATGGAGGTCGGTCGCACAGGTACTGGCTGAGGCTGTGCTATCGGGGACCTGGGGGGGGAGGGGCAAGTGAGGGTGCTGCCGGGCTCCAAGGGGATGAGCCCGAGGCCCCCAGGCCCCATCCCACAGCCCACGGGAGCTCTGAAAGTCATTGGCACCACAGAAGCACCCTCTTGAGGCCGACACACACACACACACACTCACACACACATGCTCAAAAGAACACTTTCAAGTCTCTGTGATCAAAATGATCAGGGATCACGGCAGTAAGGAAGGAAAACGGTTTTCGTTTTGCGGCCCTAAAACTTAAACTTCACTTGTAGATTTAGGCAACTTCATATTTTAGCATTTAGAGACTATAAAAGGAATCTCTTCCATTGGGAACCAAAGTATTTCTTAGGTTTCCCTCCAAAACCACTTTCCTGTTTAACACTTAACTGTGACGGGTGAGCTTGAGAGAGAGGAAGTGGTGAGTACAGCATCACATAGTTATGGTTCCTGGCGTATATTTAATTAAGCAGAAGGAAACATCATTAAAAACAATGACCAATTATCTGAAAATGTGGTGTGAGTGTCCTGTGTTTCTATGTTAGTGACATAACGCTTACAGTCACAAAATGAATAAATGCAAATGTGTATTGATTCACATAGAAGTTTTATTCTAAAAATTAGGTTATACAATGTCTGTATTCTTTCAATAGAAACAGTTGGCAAAAGAGAAACCTAGGGTGAAAAAAATAGTGACACCAATAAGCTTTTCCTTCAGGTTATATTTTCTTTAAGATAGGTGGTAGATAGATATATTATTCAAGTAACATCTATTTTATGTGTGTGTGTGTGTGTGTGTGTGTGTGTGTGTGTGTGTATGTAATTTAGAAAATTTTGAAAAGCATAAGAGGAAGGAGATATCTCCCATAGTCCCACACTTCAGAATAAATAACTTTGAACTTTTTGGTATATATAGTTCAGTCTTATTTCTGTAAGTATTTTTGTTAGCAGTAGGAATAAGGAATATACTATATGAACTGTTTTTAAACTACTTTAGGTACTGGATAGCATACAGTAGCATTTCTTCATAATACTAAATATACTTCTAAAACATTATTTTGATAGCTATAAAAGAGTTTATATATTTGGTGTCTCAAAATGTATTTATAAACACTCTATGGTGGAGCATAATTATTTATAATAAACAAAAATATTAAGATCATCTTTACTCAGATAACTTTGTTTTCCTCTCTGATTATTTTATATTAAATTTCTAGACATAAAATTGCTCAGTCCTAACATAGGGCACTTTAACAGGGTATTTTCTAGAAAATGTTATCAAGTTTAACTTCTATCGGCTCTCTGAAAATAATAGAAATTAATATACCTTTCTTGGAAAACTGTCCATATTTTGAGAGTCCTTATTCAATTGTCATTCTGTAAACACTTTAATTTCTTTTTCATGTGTCAGTTTGAAAGGAAACAATCGGCCCAATATTTTTATGATTACTGTCTGCATCGTTTGCTATCTCTATATTGGGTCCTTAAAATTGTTCTCATTTATTTGTAAAACCTCATTACATATTTAGGCTATTAATCACAAATAAGTTAAGTGTGTTTTAAATACTTTTTCCCAGTTGGCTGTGTTTCCCTTTGCTTTCGCTATGGTAGTTTTAGATATGCAGAGATGTATATTTTAGTGAATTTCAGACCAAGCTAAAAAATGAAGGGAATGATATAATATACGAAAAATAGAATAAGCCAGTATTATAAAATCTTAAAAACTAAGTGATAGAACACAAGAAAGACTAAGAAAAAACAAATATTTTTTTAAAAGAAGACTAAACTAGAAGTAGCACAAGGGTTAATAAACATAACAGAGAGTGGCTAAAAATAAATGAAAATAGCAGTGAAGAAAGTATTAATAGTAAACAACTTGAGAAAATGTTTAAAAGGATTTGAAGGTGACAGTGATCAGGGATGGCCAAAGAAGATCAAACCTAACTACAAAGGAGCCCACAAAGAAGGAAAACAAAGCAATGTGACAGAACAAACAATCTGTAAAAAGGTTTTGAAATTAAAAAAAGAAAATCCCTCTACTACATATTTAAAGGGTACACTTTAGGAAAAGCAAAAGGCAAGTCATGATGACCAGTAATGAAACATTTTAATGTAAAAACTACTGGACTCTCAAGGAACAAATGGCAAAACACAAATTCTTTAGAAATACAAGTCACTTCTAAAGAAAAGAAAATGAGAGTTTTGTGAGAATTTTTGACAGCAGTGCTTTATGCCAGAAAATGCTAGAGTACATTTTAAATATTCAAAGAAAAAAAGTGAGCCCAAGACGTTACATGTAGCTCAGCTGATGCTTAAATATAAAAGGCATTTTTAAAATGGTTACCAGCATGCAAGAATTCAGGGTGCATTATTCTCTTGAGCATTGAAGACTCTCTTAAAAATCAGTTTCAGAAAGCGAACATTATGAGAGACAGTCTATATAAGGACTATTTGTGAGCATTGAAAGTGTATCTAGGGCTTCCCTGGTGGTGCAGTGGTTGAGAGTCCGCCTGCCGATGCAGGGGACACGGGTTCGTGCCCCGGTCCGGGAAGATCCCACATGCCACGGAGCGGCTGGGCCTGTGAGCCATGGCCGCTGAGCCTGCGCATCCGGAGCCTGTGCTCCGCAACGGGAGAGGCCACAACAGTGGAGACCCGCGTACGGCAAAAAAAAAAAAAAAAAAAAAAAAAAGTGTATCTAATTGCAGAACAAAGAAAAATGATGATTATTGTCTAGACTATAATATGTAATGGCTTTATACTCTTAAAATGTAGATAAATTACAACCATTAAATTGAGGTGTGATAAGGAATCATATGAAAAGCAGAATAAGCTTGTCATAGACAAATATATTAATGAGAGGAAAAAAAGGATATTGCTTCATATCAGTTGCTAGAAAGATTAGAAGAGAAGGGTGAGGAAGAGTTTATAATTAATTCAATTATTATTTCTCATAGAATAAACAAAAATAAAAGGGATGATAGTTATAATATCAAGGAATTGGCATAACAATTGGTATAATGGTTAACAGAAAACAAACATAAACCAAGTATAAATTCAAAAACTATACTAAAAAGAGAGAAAAATAAGGTAAAACTTATAGACGATTTAATGAGTAACTATGTATAAGGATTGAGTGTCTGTAACAATATAACATAACATTTTATATAATAATATAACAGAATTGAAACCAAATATATTGATTATATCTGTATCTATCAGCCTGATTCATCTATTAAAAGAAAAATATTTTTTCAAAGTAACAAAGCTAAATCCAATACTGTGTTTTATAGTAACAATATACTTAAAACCAAGATCCAGAAAAACTACAAAGAAAATGTTTATATATCAGATAAACACGCACAAAAGCAGAAAGTAGTAGATACCATTTTTTCACTTGAAGAAAAAGCATTAGAGAATAAAAATAAGTCACTTCAAACTAGTAAACACTACAAGCCACAAGGGAAATATGAGCAATTAATATTGATGGCCTCAGTAACAACTTTTACAAAGCAAAAACTAGTGAAGATGCAAAGAGAAAACAAAGCACACTAAGATAGTAGGGACTAATACATTTTATTCATCTAGAAGACATGAAGTGAACAAAACGTGTATAATAACATAAAAGATTTAAATAATAGACTCAACAGGAAAAGCTAATAAATATATATTGAACTCCAGTCTCCAGTAGCAGAGAAGGAATATTCTCCACGAGATGATATGCAACATTTACAAAATGTCTTAAACCACAAAGAAAAACCCAATAAATTTCAAAGTACAGGAAAAGATAAAATCAGAATTCTGTGATAATAGCAAAATAAAAATAGCATGAAACCTTTAAAATGTTTTTGTTAAAAAGCTGACTCTTCTACTTTTGCTTTTACAAAAAGTATCACTAAACAAATTATAGATCAAAAGAAAATTTTAAAACAGAATCTTTTGAAAACACGCATGTTAGAATCTATAGGTTACAGTTAAATTACCTGTCAGATAAAAGAGGAAAACATTAAATAATGATATCAATAAACATTAAAAAGAATGGATTAATGAAGGATCCAATTGAAAATGCAAGAGAAAGAATGTCAAAGTAAATTAAAAGAAGGGAATAGAAAAGAAAAAGGAGGAAGGCATAAACAAATGGGTTAGTGAATTTAAAATCAGTAGAACAGTTAAATCTAAAAATTGGTTTATTAAAAATAAACAACAAATTACCTAATTTACTCAAGGAAAAGTGGAGGTTTAGGGGGAGAGCACTAACACACAAAATTGAAAGTTAAATGGAAGAAGTGACATCCAAAATGACAATTTTAAAAAATGCACAGGAAACCATCTTGCAAAAATCTACAAAAAACTGTAACATGCAATAATTGATATATAAATACTACTTATTGATATTGATTCTAACAGAGATAAAAAGTCTAATGGGACAATAACCAAAAAAGATAATTGCTAAAGACTACCCCCTACACAAAAAGAGCTGTATATGTCTGGTTCTCAGGAGATATTTACCAAACCTTTAAAGATTATATAATTCCAATAATTTCAGAGCATAAGAAAATAAGAAAAACTTACAATTTCATTTTATGAAGAATAACAGTGATCTAAAACCTGACAAATATTTAATCCACTAAACAACAAAGAAAAAAAATACTGAACAACCAAATTTATAAATATAAATGCAGGGGCTTCCCTGGTGGCGCAGTGGTTGAGAGTCCGCCTGCCGATGCAGGGGACACGGCTTCGTGCCCCGGTCTGGGAAGATCCCACATGCCGTGGAGCGGCTGGGCCCGTGAGCCATGGCCACTGAGCCTGTGCATCCGGAGCATGTGCTCTGCAACGGGAGAGGCCACGACAGTGAGAGGCCCACGTACTGCAAAAAAAAATAATAATAATATATATATATATATATATATATAAAAATGCAAAAATCTTTAAAGGAGAATCAGTTGCTTTCCTATGTCTCAGCAATAAACAGTGGAATTTAAAATTAAAATCATAATACCATTTACATTACCAGCCCCCAAAATGAAATACTTAAGTTTAAATCTAACTCATCCAATGTTAGGTATAAATCTGAAAAAATACGTGCAAGATCTATATGAGAAACAATACAAAATTTTGATGAATTAAATCAAAGAACTTAATGATGAAGCAATATTCCATATTTGTGGACAGAAAGACTCAATATTGTCAGATGTCAGTTCTTCTCAAATTGACCTATGGACTTATTGTAATCCCAGTCAAAATCCAAGCAAACTATTTTGCAGATGCCAGAAAAAAAGATTCTAAAGTTTAGATGGAGAGGTAAAAAATCCACAATGGCCAACACAATATTGAAAAAGAACAATGTTCGAGGACTGACACTGCATGACTTCAAGACTTGCTGTGAAGCTACAGTAATCAGGAAAATACAGTATTGGTGAAAGAATAGACAAATATATCAGTGCAACAGAATAGGGAGCCCAGAAACAAACTCACATAAGTAGAGTCCACTAATCTAATCTTTGACAAAGAAGCAAAGACAGTGCAATGGAGCCAAGATTGTCTTTTAAACAAATGGTGCTGGAACAACTGAATTCCACATGCAAAAAAAAAAAAAAAAAAGAAAAGAAAATTATCTAGACACAGACCCTACACCTTCATAAAAATTAACTCAAAATGGATTATAGACCTAAATGTGATATTTGAAACTATAAAACTCCTAGGAGGAACATAGCATAGGAGAAGGTAATATAGGAGAAAACCTAGATGACCTTGAGTAAAGCAACTGATAAGCTGGACTTCATTAAAATAAAAACTTCTGCTCTCAAAAGACAATGTCAAAAGAAGTAGAAGACAAGCCAGAGACTGGGAGAAAATAGTTGCCGAAGACACATCTGATAAAGGGCTCTTATACAGCATATACAAAGAACACTTAACACTCAACAATAAGATGACCAAAAACTTGATTAAAAGATGTGCAAAAGCCCATAACAGATACCTCACCAAAGAAGACATACAAATGGAAAATAAGGGTATGAAAAGCTGCTCCACTTCATATGTCACTAGAAAGTACAATTTAAAATAACAATGAGGGAATTCCCTGGCGGTCCAGTGGTTAGGACTCTGTGCTTTCACTGCTGAGGGCCTGGGTTCGATCCCTGGTCAGGAAAGCAAACTGCAGAGTGCAGCCAAATAAATAAATAGATAAATAAATAAAAAAATAACAATGAGATACAACTACACACTTATTAGAATGGCTAAAATCTGAAACACTGAAACACTGACAGCACCAAAATCTGAAACACTGACAGCACCAAATGCTGGTGAGGGTGTGGAGCAACAGGAACTCTTATTCATTTCTGGGGGCAATGCAAAATGATACAGCCACTGTGGAAGATAGTTTGACAGTTTCTTACAAAACTAAACATACTCTTATGATCCAGCAGTCTCATTTCTTGGCATTTACCCACAGGAACTGAAAACCAATATACACACAAAATTTTGCCCGCAGATATTTATAGCAATTTTATTCATAGTTGACAAAACTGGGAAGAAACCAAGACGTTCCTCAGTCAGTGAATGGATAAATAAACCATGGTGCATCCAGACAATGGACTATTCTTCAATGCTAAGACGAAGTGAGCTATGGAGCCATGAAAAGACACTGGGGAACATTAAATGCATATTACTGAGTGGAAGAAGCCAATCTGAAAAGGTTACATACTGTGTGATTCCAACTGTATGACATTCTGGAAAAGATAAAACTACGCAGATGTAGTAAAAACACAGTGGTTGCCAGTGGGGCAGGGAGGGATAAATAGGCAGAGCAGCAACTGTATTTAAGGCAGTGAAACTGTGTGACACTATAATGGCGGACCTATGTCATTATACATTTATCCAGACCCATAGAATATACACCACCTAAAGTGAACCCTAATATATAATCTATGCACGTTGGGTGTGTATGATGTGTCAATGTAGGTTCATCAGTTATAACAAACGTACCACTCCGGAGGGGGAGTTGATAATGGGAGAGTCTATGCATGTGGGGGACTGGGAATATGTTAGAAATCTATGTATCTTTGTCTCAATTTTTCTGTGAACCTAAAACTGCTCTAAAAAACTAAAGCCAAAAAACTCATAAAAAGATATTTAGCAAAGTGTAAAATACATGCTAAGCAAGACATCATGGCCAATTCGGGAAATTTCAAACATATAAGTGTGGTTCGATATTAGGAGAGTCATCAAATGGAGATAAGGAGAGTCATCAAATGGAGATAAGGAGAGAAATCATATGATCATCTTTGGAGGTATAGAAGAGGAGATAGAGAAATTCATCCCAATTCACATTAAAATACCCCAAAATAGGAATAGATTGGTAATTCCTAAACATTATAAAACTTTTCCTGTGAAGGTAATATATAAAGGGCAATACCCACTCTCTCTACTACCATTTCATACTATGTTGTACAAAAAGAGAGCCAGGAGAGACAAAATCTGTATATGTGTCTTGCCTGAGTTTTTGACAGCACAATTAACTGTGCACATGCAGAGAATGATTTAAGCAGCCCAACTAAGGAACTGTGTTGATTCTTGAGTTGCTGTCCATTCCAGTGGAGATGTAATTTGCATTTTGAGTTCTTCCAAATTAATTGTATGCTTAAAAAATAAAGCAATATCCTCCAAGTCACATAAAATAATCTAGAATTTCTACAGTATATTCTTCACAATATCCAGAATAAAGAAACAGGAAAATATGACATGTTCTCTAGAGAAAAGACAATCGTGGAGGAACAACTCCATGATCCAAAAGTCACAATTACCAGACTTGGATTAGCAGCTCAGAGATGTAAAGGAAAGTATGTTTATAATGAATATAAAAATAGTGAATATCAGCAGAGAAATATGAACTAAAGCAAAATAAAAAAATAAAAGTATAAAGCTGAAAATGACAATATCAGAATTTTTTTAAAAGTCACTGAAAGGGCTTAACAATAGGAGATGACAGAAAACTCATTACTTTTTTAAAAAAAGCCATAGAAATTATGAACTCTGAAGAACAGAAAGAAAAAACATTGAAGGAAATTAAGATTGAACAGTATAAAAAGGACTAACATGCATGTGATTGGAGTCTAAAAGGGGAAGGAATAGAGACTAAGGAAGAAACAAATATTTAAAAGAAACAATGACCAGTATTTTTTTCCAATTTGATGAAACAAATAAATTTACAGATTCATGAAACTCAGTGGACCCCAGCAAAATAAATACAGAGAAAAGCATACCTAGGCATATTATAGACAAAGTGATGTAAACCAAGAGTAAACAGAAAATTTTAAAGCAGCCTGATAAAAATGACAGATTGCTTATGGAGGACTGAAGGGCCAAATTCAAATGTAGACATTATCCCAAACAATGGAGGCCGGAAGACAGTGGGATAACACGGGTAAAAACCTGGAAGTTTAAAAATATAGGTTAACCCAGACTTCTGCATTCAGTCAAAAGTGTTTAAGAAGAAGGCAATGTAAAAATATTTTCCAGATAAAAGAAAATGAAGAACTTATGTTTTCAGCCTCCCTTCACTACAAGAAATGCTAAATAATGTTCTTCAAACTGAAGGGAAATGACACAAGATAGGAACTCAGTTCTTCAAGAAAAAATATAGGGAATTGGAAATGTCGAGCAAAAAGAAAAGAGGGGGAGAACCTGAATCATCTTGAGACAGTTTCCTTTTCAGGAGCTCACTTATTTTGGTTGTTGTATCTCAATTTCCTTCTCTGTTTCTGTTTCATGGCATTCATCTCCTTGTCCTATTCACCTGCTTTTGTTTTGTTGAGTTTCTCTTTGATAAGCCTGACCCAGTGTTTGTTACTGGTTCTGACCTTTCCTGCCCCTATGCCTTTTAAATCATCCTAAGGTGATGTTTTTTCTGCTTCTCTCTTGAACCTCTCAGATTCCTTTCACCTTCATCTTTCATCACTAATCTCTTAATTCATAGCTTGCATCTTCGTCACACTCAGTGGGAGCATGAAAAAGATTCTGAATGCACTCAACTTGTACTTCCTTTAGTAAAATTTTCATGTATACGTATTCACAAAGCAGGATCATTCTGTAGGCTCCACATTGGTTTCCCGAATTCTCCTGCTTAAACAGAAGCATGTCTTGGTATGCGTGATTACCACTGGTTCTCTATACAGTTCCCCTGGAATCTAGGGTGATCTTCATTCTTAGCTGGAGGGCTGAGTGCAGTAATCCCAGATTCCCAGCTCAAGGATGCAATGACCTAGGGAAGAAGGGAAGGAATCTGGAGGACTGATGTTCTCTGGTTAGTTTCGTGTATAGGGAATCCTCTACTCTAAATTTCTATTGTAACTCAATCCGCTGAGGTATGGCTTTGCTCTTTGTGTTTGAGAGCAACCCCGCTGGGTCAGGAAAGAGTCCTTCCAGGCTGACAGAGCCTCAACTTCTCAGAGGCAATTTTCAGCCAGGAGAAGCCCCGGGTCGCCTCTGTTTACCCTGGAGCTCTGGCATGGCTGCTTCTGGGTGCTACTGGTCTGTCCCGAAAAGGAGCTGTGGGGTCCTTCTTTTTCTTCTGGTTCCGGCACGCACATTTCAGAGGGTTTGGGAGCTGGGCCAAGAGATAGGAGTGTGCTCTGTGAAGGAGACATGTGGGGCCTCGTGGCTTCTTTTAATCTAGCCCCATCTGCACTTTATAGACAAGAAATTCATTAAACTTTCTGGCATTCTGATGATACCCTTTCCTGGATTCCTGCATGGAATCTATTTTTAGCCTCCTTTGATTATCACTGTTGGTTTTTGAGAGAGGGGTGGTGGACATCTGGGCTTACATTGCTGTTTCTAAAAAAAAAAAAAAGTGACTGTTCAGCTGTTTAAAAAGACTTATTTCCTACACATCAAACAAGGAAACTTATGAACCTAATACCAAACCAATTATTTTTTTCTGGATAAATCTGTACTGTGTTTCAAATTTATTAATGGAAAAGTATATATATTATCAAGCAGAGCTTCCTTTTCATACTTACAGCCATCAGAGATGCATGAATTATTTAAAAACATACTCACATTCTCCTACTTTGCTGGACAACGGGATTATCCTACCGAGTAACCACTGACCCCACCTACCAGCTCTGTAGCCCCCTCCCTACAGTGCTACCAAGATTGAAAGTCATGCTCATGAGCAGGGACGTGCACCTTTGTAAGGTATCCTGAAGGTGATTCCCCTGGACCCACTGAGGGTGACCCTCAAGTTAGATGCTTTGTCCCCTGTTCCCATTTGCCACCCTCCCTCCCCAGTAAAGAATCTGGAAAATCTTCTTGACTTGATATAGATCCAATCTGACCTCACAACCTGCATTCTGCCTTCCATTTCCAGCTGCCCACATCCAACCTCTCCCTACTGTGGCTTCTCTAACCCTATCCTGGCGTGGACAGCTCAGAGCCACTTTGTTTTAAGTGAGAGACCAGCATTGAATGTCATTACCCAAATAAATCGTGCTTCCCCTGACCTTGTGAACCTGCTTCCTTTATGGGCCGAGGAAGCCAGTTTCCATATGTTCTGATTGCAGCCCCTCCTTTAAAAGCAGATACGTTCCTTAGGCTTACCATGCATTTGTTTCTTTGTTTCCCTAAGAGGGGACGGACGCACACACACACACACACACACACACACACACACACACACATCACAGAGATAATCTAGGAGTTAAGGACATAGATAACAGTTCTTAAAAGCCGTTACTTACTAAAAAATTATATTATATAAATATCATAAAAGACATTGTTTCTATACTTTAGAATTCTAGTTTGTTAGATGTGTTGGGAGTTACCAGGCACTTATGGCAAGAGGAGTGTTTTGTATCCAATTCCAGAAGACATTTGTTGATTGCAGTTGACATTGCCTTAGCAATTCCATCACTGAAATCCTCTACTTCTAAGTCATTGGGAGAAGGCTAAGTCAGGGCCAGGCATTCCTTACTTTTTCAGACTGTCATATTCCTCTCTGGATCGGAGAAATCAGGAAAAGCTGGAATTATTGCATTACACAACAAAAGGATCATCTCAAAGTTCACAGGGGTACATAAAGCAAGGAAATAAATCACATTTAGAAGAATTTAGAAGAAATTTTATTCTAGAGTTAGTGAAACCAAAATCTATAATACCTATTTATCTAGTTACCCTAGAATCTACTGTGTGATTACTTTAGATTTTGCTATTCATCTAAAACCCACAAAGTTTTTCTCTAGATTCTTTTCTTAAAACCAAAAATCTCCTTGCCAATAGGGTGGATTCATAAATTTTTTGTGGTTTAAACGTGTGCCCATTATTCCAGCAAGAGCTGTGGGTGCCATGGAGTTTGTGGAGAAAATAGATGATTCCCCCTGAGTTGATGAATTACAATGTTTGATGTTCTAATGTTAATCAGCTTTGCCTTTCTGGGATAAAACCTACCAAAACATCATTTATATTGACGGATTCAATTTGCCAATCCTTTATAAAGAATTTGTGTCTAGTTTTATGAGTAATATTGCGTTTTTTTATTTTTGCAAAATATTTTTCAGATTTTATTTTTAGGGTACTGTTAGCTTCACCAAATGATATGGGATGCATCTTTTCTCTATTTCCTGAGAGTGTTAGTATAAAACTGGTACTATTTCTTCTTTAATTCTTTAATCAAGTTTACCAGTAGCATAATGTGTATCTGGAGTGTTCCTTGTGGAAAAGATTTTTATTACAATTTAAATTTCTCTGATGGCTGTAGGACTATTTATATTTTCTATTTCCTCATGAGTCATTTTTGGTAAGTTGTGTTTTTCTAAGAATTAGTCCATTTCCTCTGTAATATAAAATTTACTGCCATGTGACAGGGGACACCTATACAGGCAGACCTCATTTTATTGTATTTTGTCTTATTGTGCTTCACAGATAATGCATTTTTTTTAACAAATTGAAGGTTTGTGGCAACCCTGTGTCAAGTAAGTCTATTGGCATCATTTTTTCCAACAGCCTTTTCTCACTTTGTGTCTCTGTGTCATGTTTTGGTAATCCTTACAAATTTCAAACCCCCCACCAGAAAAATGATTACAATTGACTGAAGGCTCAGGTGATGGTTAGCATTTTTTAAGCAAAAAAATTATTTTTAAATTAAGATTTGTACATTGTTTTTTAGATTAATGATGCTATCGCACACTTAATAAACTATAGTATAGTGTAAACATAACTATTATATATGCACTAAGAAACCAAAAAATTCTCATGACTCATTTTATTGTGATATTCTCTTTATTGAGGTAGTCTGGAACCAAACCTGCAATATCTCTGAGCTCTGCCTGTACATATCCTAGAAGTATTAGAAGGCTATTATACATCAGTTAGATTTTAAATGTCTCAAGGATATATGGTTCTGTCCACCCTTTCATGAATCTTACTAGGAGATTATAAATTGTATTAATATATTCAAATAACTAACTGTGGACTTTGTTAATGTTCTCTACTATTATTTTTCTGTTTCTATTTCTATTGATTTCTGCTCTATTATTATTCATTTTCCTTCTGCTTGAACTACATTTAATTCACATTTTTTTCTAACTTCTCAAATTGGAAACATAGGTCAGTGATTTTAAACTTTTCTTCTTTGTTATTGTGAAAGTATTTCATAATGAGAAACCATTTATAGATGATATTTAATAAAATTGTGCGTAAACACACACACACACATCTATGGATCATTCCAAGTCATGCTGTGAACTGTGCTAATCCCAGATGTTAGTGTGTGCAATTTGCAGGAAATGTCCTTCTGATTTTAGGCATTTGGGCTGAGAGCCTCTCTGTATATTACGTTGTACTGCTTGTGGTCTGTTCATCTGTCTGCATTTCAATGATAACCTTGAATTCTTAGCCTGAAACATTCTACATCACAGGCAGTGTCGGCCGTCTGTCAACAGGCAAACACTCAATCACTGGACAGAGTAGAATGCGTTCTGTGTCAAAAGCTAATATTTAACCAGTGATTGTGATACTGAGTTTATGTTCTTGTTCAAGTAGCTTCACCTGTGTGCACTGCATGGGGAGTTTCTAACAACAGTCTCACGTTCTACTTGATCAAGGTGCTGTTCAAGTTAAATCATTACAGACACTGATCTCTGAGTAGGAAGGATCTGAACATATTGACACTAAGTTAGCAGCAAAAATATTCTACATCCCTAACATTAATGTCTGTCCAAATATAGATCATTTGAGAACATACAAAAGCCCACATGTTCCTTCTATGAAAAATTGAAGAATCTGTGTGCAATGTAGAAGATTTGAGGTCATCTAGAAATGGGTAGGAAGAACTGAACTTTTCTGTCACCTGTTAATACACTCAGTGGAAGCTGGGATCTCCCTGGTTTCTTTTCTTTAACATTCCTAGTTCATGAATAGGGGGGCATTCACAATGCATTCACCAGCCCAGTGCACCCAGCTGCCAACTGATCAGTAAGGTACCATTTATAATTTGGAACTGTAATTTTGTTTGTTTTTCTCTCCAATATCACATTAAAGCTATATTTTAAAATAAGAAGAAAATAAAGGGTTTTCCAGGTATGTGGAAAGGTTTGGCTGATGATCAAGTGGGGTGATGAATTTATAGAACAGCAATTGTATTCCTCGGTACCACTGTAAAAACACTGTACAGTCCTGCTCAAAACCTGTGCAGTTGAGCTCATTTGGAGAAGATGTGGCTGGAACGTGAGTGGTCTTTGAAAGAAATAAATGTGCACGTGGAACACACAAAAAAATGTTGCTGTTTCCTAATCCTTTGTATAATGGTTCCCAGTGAGTGATTATTAATTTCTATCCCATAGCTAACATGTGACCTAATCTACCTCTTCATGGTGCATCAAAAATACGGTTTTAGGGACTGCAGAATCCAGCCAACATATATTACTAATAAGCAATCCTTCACTCAGGAAATTGAATGCCTTAGACTCAAACAGGGCCAAGTAAATAAATTTGTGTAATTTTGAATCAACCATGCCTAGTGTTCTGTTCATTGCTGCTCTTTATAATTTGTGAACCTTGGAATGAATTTTTTGAAATCTCTTTATTAGAAGAGATAAAGGTAAAGGTTTTCAATGTCCACACTTATAAATCTTCCAAGATCAGCACCCATGCAAAAGTGTTCACAAATGCCAAGGGTCCCACTGGCCTACAAGGATTGCAATGGAAAAGTGTAAGAGGACCCATGTATTCCATTGGACCAATCTGGTACCTTTTGGAAGTGAAGAGAGAATTTTCAGCACAAAATGCAGATGTCATTAAGACCATCGGACCCAAAATTATTCATTCATGAGAATGATTCACTGCACAAGCACATACTGCATACCTGCCTATTGGTTCTGACTGCTACAGATGGAAACAAACGGGGCACAGCCTCTGGTCGTGAGCACCTCCATTGCCAGTTTTATTTTCTTCTACTGTCAAAGCATCTGGAGAGAATTTTTCAGTCCCCTGGGCTGGGATGTCTTATCTTTGCAGCAGCAGAGTTAGAGCCCTGCCCAGCACATCGTGAGGATAAGCCAGCATTGCTGATGGTCATTTTGGGATACCCTTCTGGAGTCAGGCCGTTAGTTTGTAGTATCACCTGCATCGCTGCATCTTCCTCCTTCCAGCCATGTTGCGAGGACCCTGTAACCTCTAATCCATCTTCCTACTATGGTTAATGCCTGGACCACAAACTTAGACCTCCAGAAGGTGTATTGTATGCTTTTTCTCAGGTAATGGAGGTCATGCCCCGGAAATTTTAGGCACCACTGACCATTTGTTATTTGAGGTGAAAATGAGGAATATATAGGCCAAAAAAACCTTTGGGGTGAGATGGCTGGAAGGCCCCTCCCAGGTGTAGGAGAGGGGGTGACAGGGTCCGGGGAGGAGGTGGGAGTGACCCTTCGTGAGCCAGGGCTCAGGCAGCATCAGGAGGAGCTGGGTGGGAAGTGACTTGGCACTTGTCTGCTGGACACAGGCCTTGGGTCTCCCCTCTCCATGGACCCTGCAGGGACTGCACACTGGCCTCCCAGCTCCTCCAGTGCAGTGCCACTCTCTGGGCCTGGGATGCTCGTTCTCCAGGTATGTGTGCGGCTCACCCGCTTGCTTCTGCCTTCAAAGGTCATCCCCTGCGCGAGCCTCCCCTCGCCACTGGACTCTGAGAGTTCATAGTCCTTCTTTGCCTCCCTTCCTTTCCTTGGCATTTCTCACCATATGACCCACCCTGCACTTTACTGATTTCTGTTTTTATTGCCTTCTGCCCTCATGAGAATGCAAGCTCCACAGGTGCAGGTACATTCACCTGCCTCGGTCACTTCCGTACCTCAGGCCTGGTGTGCAGTCATTGCTCAGTGAATATTTGTTTATTTATTATTTGGGGGAGAATTGTTTTATTGTTGTTCTTGTTGTAGAGTATAGGTCAGACTTTCCATAAACGTAGAAAACCGGAATTATTTGATGTCAACCTTAGAGAGATTTAACAAAAATAGAAATAAGAATGATTTACATAACTTTTACACTGAATTTATTTACTAACTTAATTAACTCCATAACTTTATTCCATAATTTATTCCCAATTTTCCATAACTTTATTCACCTCAGTATGGACCTACTCTCCTTAAGCATTTTTTTTTTCTTTTTCTTATATATTAAAAAACCTCTAGATCTCATCACAGCAATTTTTTATTTGGGATGATGTTATGGGTAACTTGCCCACAGCTGCAGACAGCCTCTTCACAAGTCTAAGCTCAGTGAGTATTTATTAAAACAATGTCATTTTCAGGACTGGCTGTACTCAGACCAAATGTGGAGTAAGAAGAAAGAAATGCGTTTTAGAAAAATGCTTAAACAAATTTTTCACAAGTCTGCTTAAACCCAGAAAATAACGTTAATCATAAGACAATATACTGATGCTTTTTGATTCTAATATATCACTTTGCTAAAATGTGAAAGAGAAATTGAATAGAAATGGGAAGACAGATATAGCCTCACTTTTCCTAGACAGACAATCCCTAAGCTTCGGAGAACAAACCGCCTTTCTACGAGTCAGATCAGCAAATGTGCCTCTAAACAGAAAACAGGAGCAAACGCCTCATCCCACCCTTTCTCTGGGAGGCCGGTCTGTCTCCAGCCCCTCTTCTTCTCCCAGGAAGGCTCACCCAGCCTCCAGGATGCTCACCTGTGGCCAAGCCAGACCTTCCCAGGTAACCACCTCCCCTGCCCGGTGCTTGGGTGGATTCCGGCAAAGAACTTCCTCCCATGGGAATTCCTCCAGCTCCCCTCTATGCTGGAGCGTCCTGGGAAGGGCAATTAATGGTTTTGAATGATTTTTGTTGTTGTTGTTGTTTTTGTTTTTGAGGTACGCGGTCCTCTCATTGCCGCAGCCTCTCCCGTTGCGGAGCACAGGCTCTGGACGCGCAGGCTCAGCGGCCATGGCTCATGGGCCCAGCCGCTCCGCGGCATGTGGGATCTTCCCAGACCGGGGCACGAACCTGTGTCCCCTGTATCGGCAGGCGGACTCTCAACCACTGTGCCACCAGGGAAGCCCTTGAATGATTTTTAACAGCCTTGATTTTGATGTTCATCTTCTTGTTCCTCTTGCAAATTCAGTTTCGACTCTGTATAAATGACTATACTCCACCTAAGCCATTCTGCGTACATTGGAAAAGTCTTCTTTTGTGCACAAAGAGATCCTGTGCTTCGGGAAGGCTCGACTCTGCAAAGCACCGTATCAAGACATCAGCTCCACATTAGAGCGGTCCAGACTTTCACAAGGAGCCAGTGACTTTTGCTCTCAAGACCCATGGAAATCCAACTTCTCCTGCGGGATATTAAATGCACACGTTTAGTCTTGGCATCAAATAAAAATCACCCCTAGCTGGAAACTCGTCAGAGTATTCATCCACTTTAAAGGCAAATTAAAATAATACGACAGTGGTAAAATGATGAATTTGTAAAGATCCATCAGTCATGGGATATATTTCACAACAAAATTCGTCATCTTTGCTTATTTGGGATTTACAAAGCTACTGTTATTCTTTCTTTTTAATTTTAGAACATTTGGGGCACAGAGTTAGGGCGTGTTAACGGCATCACATGGAAACTGCTGAAATTTCCAACTCCGGGCTCTGTGACACGGATAGGACAGAATCATAGACTCTGTGTGTGACTCGTTTCTTTACATGGTGTAATTTTAAATAGATCTGTTTCGGTGGGACTCAGCAAATCGTGAGTCACGGTCATGTAACTGCTCCTCACAGCAATCCTCTGAAGAATTCCTCTAGAACATTGTTAAATGTCTCCCGTGTCCTAGATCAGAGGTGGGCAAACTTTCTCTAAAGGACCAATAGTAATTATTTGTAGTTTTTCAGCCCTCACCATCTGTGTAGCGACTACTCCACTCTGCCGTTAGCCTTGAAGAAGAGACAGTGGGTTAACACATGTCTGTGCTCCAATGAACTTCACTTACAAGAGCAGGAGCTGGGCCAGATTGGCCTGTGGGCCAATGTTTGATGACCACTGGCTGGAGAAATAAGATGTTTGCCTGCCTGAGAAGGGCTTCCAGTGATGGGAGGAGGCATGGTGGGGCATCCTCACGAGCTGTGCCTGGGGCTGGAGGGGCCAGAGCCACTGAACCCGCCCCCTCCATGTGCGGGACATAAAGCATCAAGAGGACAGGACTCCCAAGCTCAGTTCTAATTTTAATATTTTCATGGAAATGCCATTATATGTTATCAGAATTCCAACTATAATTAATCAGCCTGGGAAACTGACAGACTGGGAAATTCACTGGCAAGTTAGCTGGAAACGGTAAGTGCTGAAGCTGAGCTTTGAAGGTACATTTGCCAGGCATACATTTTTTTTTCTCCATTTATGTGACAAATATTGATCGAGGCCCAGCCATGTGTCAGGTGCATCTCTGGGCATCGGGAAGATGACGATGAGCCGGGTAGAGCAGGCCCCCATCTCCCTGGTGTTGATGGTCCAGTGAGGGATCAGACATTCACAGACATGTACACACAAGGGGTCCAAGGTGCATGCCCAGGGAGCTGGGTGGGCAGCTGGAGTGAGGTGGGGAGGGCGAGGGAGAGCACGGCAGGAACAAGGTCAGGGAGGGCTCTGGGGATGCCGCGAGCAGCTTGTAGACCATGAACAGGGCCGCCAGTCAGGGAGGAATGAGGTGGGAGCCACCGGAGGTGCTTGGACAGGCGAGCGGCTTGCCCTGGTTTATCTGCCACAAACTCCGTCTGCTGACGTGGGGAGACCTGGGCCCACAGAGGCACACGTGGAAATTGGGAGACAGCTGAGAAGCCCCCAGTGTGGTCTGGTTAGACAGAAACCGCGACCGGGCAGGAGAGTGTGGATGGCCTCTCACCCGCGCACCTCAGGAGCTCAGATGCTGGCGCACAGCGAGGCCTCAACGGACAGTGCGTGAGGGTCACCTGAGAGCAAAAACAGACCTCCCCCCATTAGCTGGCAGCTCCTATGTGACAAATTAGCCCCAAATCAAGTAGCTAGAAACACCGGACACGCATGACTTCACACACTTCTGAAGGTCTGGAGGCTGAGAACAGCTTCGCCACGTGGTCCTGGCTCCGGGCTTCTTACAAAGGTGGGGTCAGTCTGTCCCCTGGGGCTGCGCCATCTGAAGGCTTGACCAGGTCTGGGATGTCCGCGTTCGCTTCCCCTGATGGCTCCTCACGTGGCTGTGGGCGTGGCTGCTGGTGGGAGGCCACGGCCCCTTGGCAGGTGGGCCTCTGCCCAGGGCTGCCTGCGTGTCATGGTGACGTGGAAGCTGGCTTCCCCCAGAACCACATGTCTTACGAGCAGCCTTGGAAGTGACGGCCCATCACTGCTGCACTTCTGCCACAAGGGAGGGGCCCCAGGAGGGCAGGGACCAGGGCTGAGTTCAGACATTGGTTAATGTGTCCCCAGTGTATCCCGATTCTGAGACCTCGTGAATCTTGGAGAAACACTGATGCCAGCAGAGGACTTGTGAAAGGACCAGGCTGAAGAGGACCAGTGGCTGGGACTTCAGTTTCAGAAAGAAATCATCCTCTCACCACCACTCCCAGAGCCAAGCACCACCATCTCTCCTGCCACCAACTTGGATGCCACGCCATTTATCACGGAGGTCACTTCAGCCCAACTTAAATCCAATGATAATGGACAGGCTCCCTGTCTCAGGCTCCGGGAAGACCTCAGGCTGCAGGCAGAGCTCAGCCAACTTCTTCCTACACACACACAGTTTTATTCTGGTGGCCAACTAGGGCTTCAGAAAACCATAGGTGGGTGAGGTTAACTGTCCAACTCTCCTAAACTCATAATGTGATTATAATGAAAGCAAACATTAGAGTCAATTAGCTACACCTGTGAAACTTGTTAACTACACTTTTGATGAAGGAGCTGCTAGGAAGTCCCTACAACCTGTTCTGTAAGCTCCCTGGGGTCCCAGTCACAGCACTTGAAGTGGGACAAGCCTTTGTGTCTTGAACTGTAAGTGACTAGTAATGACACCAACACAGTACATAAACGAGGGCCTTCTGAGGAAACTGGGAAACATGGTCACCGTGAGGTTAAGTGACACATCAGTTCGGCCAGGCTGTGTGCCCTGTGTTTTGGTCAAACACCAGTCTAGATGTTTTTGTGAGGGTCCTTTTTAGATTGCCTAACTTTTAAATCAGTGGACTCAGAGTACAGCTAATGACCCTCTATGAGGCAGGAGGGCCCCATCCAGTCAGTGGAACGGCTTACAAGCAAAGACTGAGGCTTTGCAAAGGAGAGCAGTTCTGTCCACGACTGCGACATTCATACCCTGCCTGAGTTCCCAGCCTGCGGATTTCAGACTGGAGACAACAGCATCAATTCTCTGAATTTCCAGGATCCCGCCTGCCCTGCAGATTCCAGACTTGTCAGCTCCACAATTACATGAGCCAATTTCTTAAAATAAAACTCTCTGTCTCTCTCTCTTGTTAGATAGACATAGGAAGATGAGAGAGAGAAAGAGAGAGAGAGATTGATTCTATTGGTTCTATTTTCCTAGAAAGTCCTGACAAAAAAACACCACCTTCCAAGACAACAAGAAAACCCCTAACTCCAGGGATGCACAGAGGATGGTCTAGTGATCCAGCCTCGACTTCATTCCCTATGTTCAGGGAGAACTTTCTGGATCCCTAAGCCCTGTGTACAGAAGGTGCGGAGCACCTTTCAGATATTTTAGCTCACCTACATAATCGAATTTCATCAAGGAGAACTCATTCGAACACTGTTAGGGCAACAGTCCGCTATGTTCACTGGTTGGAACCCATCTCAGACACGCATGGGGCTGATCAGCAGACTCCAGAGTGACAAGAGGCAGCTGTGGTCTCTGCAGAAACGCCAGCTGATGGCCCTGGCATGCGTAGGGACTTGACCCTTCCGGGCTGTAACACACTCCCTGATGGCGTGCCGTCTACACCGTAGCCATGCACTTCCTCCCAACAGGAGCTCCAGCCCTCCCTGCCGTGAGCGAGGGGGAGGCACTCAGGGGAGCGCTGTGCACCTGGAACACCTTTACCTGAACGCACGAACATGACTCTCTGCAAATATGAGAACACTGCTGTTTTCGTGGGTGAAATGGTTTTGAGGGGAAGGAAATAGTGGGGGCTGTTCTCCCCAGTCCCCCTTTTCTTTGGGGCACGGATCTCACAGAAGCACTACTCCTTTTACAGATCGTTCCTATCCCCCTTCCCTGCCTCCCTTCCCCAAAGGCCCCTGCAGCCAGTTAGTGGGTACCATGGGTTGAATTGTGTCCCCCCCAAATTTATAAATGTATGTATCACAATCCTAACCTGCAGTACTAGTGATTGGGACCTTATTTGGAAATAGGGTTTATGCAGCCATGTATAAGATAAGGTCATAAGGATGGGCCCTAATGCAGTGACTGGTGTCCTTAAAAACCAGGGACATTAGGACACAGAGATGCACAGGCGTAAAAGGAAGTTGATGTGAAGACACCAGGAGAAGATGGCCATCTACAGGCCCAGGGACACCTGAGGCCACGAGGGCTGGGAGAGGGGCCTGGAGCCTCAAGAGAGAGCAGCCCAGCTGACTTGGGACATCTGGTCTCCAGCACTGGGAGGGGCTCCATTTTTGCTGTTCGAAGCCACTCAGCTTGAACTGCTTTCCTGTGGCAACCCAGGGAGCCCACAAGGTGTGGGGGGGCAGCCGGGCAGAAGGAAGATACACCTCGAGTTGGGGGAGCCTGCTTCGTCTCCCACATCCAGGCCCCAAGACTCCCCCCAGCCTCACCTGGACTCAGAGCCCGGCTTGCCTGCCTCGACGTCCTGCCACTCCTTCATCCTCATTACCTGCACTTCAGGTAACACAGGCTGCTCTCTGATCAGGCATATTTGCAACGTTCACGGATCACACAGAGACAGTATTTCAACTCAACTTTTCCTGGAGCAAGACTGTGTGGGCAGCTAGCCCAAAGCAAGCAGCTCTGCCCCGCACACCCCAGCCCCCCTCAGGTCTCGGCGGGCACGGGCCAGTGGGGAGTCACGTGGCTGGAGTCCACTTCTTTGTCTTCTAAAGTGATAGCTCTGGAGACAACGATAAAGGTTGTAGAGAGGATCCTTTAAAAATTACAGACGTACTGATGTGAGCTCCAAGGTGGATGAACCTCCAAGTCATTATGCTGGGTGATGGAGGTGGTCACCAAAGGACAAATCTGCATGTTTCTATTAATACAAAATATCTAGCATGGGTAGATCCAAAGAGAGAGAAAGAAGAGAGATGGTTGCCAGGGGCTGGAGAATGAGAGGAGCCAGGGAGAAACTACTTAATGGGACCGAGTTCTACTTTCCAGTGAAGGCAGCGGTATTGTACAAAATGTCACTGGATTGTCTGACTTAAGATGGTTAGTGTTGTGTTCTGTGAATTTCATTCATTCCATTGTTTTTAGAAATGCAGGTGGGCTTCTGAATGCAGAGAGATCCGCCCATCCCTCTCACTCTCCATCCATCCTGGCGCAGATTGTATTAACAGAAGCCGAACGCTCACCTGCAGATGGCCCCAGACAGGGAGTTACCCATCTCCAAGAAATCATTTCCAGTCAGCTTTCTGAAGGCTGACTCCAAAAGGGGAGCTTGAAGTTCCTGAAGAAATTACAATTTGCATCAAAAAAGAATGACCAACCAGGAGCCGCCACTTCCACCAAGTTGGAAGTTTCCATCCATGTAGCAAAGACTCCACACTTTAGCTGTTAATCAAGAAAAGTTTAGCTTTCCCAAGAATTTTCTTCCAATACAGTAAGTAGATATAGAGGGAACATCTCCTATTTTCTTTTTGTGGGTGCTTGTTTACAGAAAATATTATTTTAAGCTAATGGGACTTGTACCCGATTGCTACAAGCATTCAGAATTTGGAGGTAAAATTCCACACTTGAAAATCAAAACTGAATGGAATATGTCATCCCTTTATGGCAACTCTGACTAGAAAAGAAATGTCAGGAGAAGCTGCTGGTCCCTAAGGGCAGTGATAGAAGGTCCCCTAAAAGTAAGTTCTCAAGTAATTTTCATCGAAAGAGCTTGTTGGAATCACTAATCTGCAAGTATGGAAAACAAGGGAATGATGACACATGTTAGTAAACTTACAGCCAGAAGAAACAGATTTATAAATCTAGGAACTGAACTTAAAGATCACTGAGGATGGATGACTAAAACATACTTAATATGGCAAGGCAGACTCTCTGAGACCAGCTCTGCCTTTCACTCTGTGATGCTGGGCATATTATTTAGGCATCTCCTTCTCTATAAATCAAGAGACTTGCACCTAATTAAAGACTTATCTTGAGGATTAAATCAGCCAACATACATAAAACACTTAGAACTGTGTCTGGTCCCCAGTGTTTGCTCAATAAATATCCTCAGTATTATTTAAAAGTTATCAAAAAAAAGTTATCAAAAACCTCAAGCATACATGATCAGATTATATGAGGACAACGTGGGTAAAGTCTGAGTTCAGATTTTTGAAATCCCCAAAATGAAGATATGAAATTTCATAAAATCTTGACTCAGGTGTGGAAACAGATTACTAACTGGCTATTAAAGACTCTGGATTTTCTAGAATATTCCTGAGCTAGAAACAGCCTTAGAAATTATCTGGGGGTTCTGGCTGAATCTCATTTTGGCAGCAGGGAAACCAAAGAGCAGAGTGTCCTCCATCCCCTGGCTGCCCAGCAAGCCAGGGACAGAGGCTTATCCCAGATGCAAGACCCTGACAAGGGGTGGGGACAGTCTCCCCTCCCACTGCCCAGGGTCCTGGTCCACACCTTGTTTACACCATTCTGCCTCTTCTCTGAAGTCCTAAGTGCTTGACACTTGCTCCATCCTGCCTGATCCTTCCTTACTCAGACTTGCCCTATTTAATGCACCAAATGTTCTCTCTCCAACAAGAGGGAAAAGATCCCAGAGAGGAGGGACCATGGTACCTACTCACCTTATATGACCTTGAACTTTTAGCTCAGGTCTCTGGAGAAGGAAGAGAGCCATGAATTGATGAGACATAAAATGTCTGCTTCTAACTCTTGCCTTTAACCCAAGCACAGATGAGTCGGGCAATGAGGTCCCAGCCCTCATCCTCCCTCAACTGGAGGGACTGTCCATGCTTCTCTGGCCATCCCACAGGATGAGGACATGACACTGGAGAAAGAAGAACGTCTATCCATCAATTCACCACACTTTGTTTGTTGCCAGACAAGGCGTCTGTGTAACTCTGTCTTCAAGCAGGATGAGAAGTCAGGATGCCTGTTCACAGTGGACAGTTGGGTGTCATCTCAGGACTGGGGGACTGAAGGGGAGGGAGGAACAGGCACAGCTTTGCTGAGTATGCTGGGAGGTGGCTGCCCAAGGGCCCCTGAGAGAACCTGTCCTAGTCCCATCAATTCATTTCCATTCACCCACTTGCATTTCTTCCAGCCTTTTACTTTGGGCCAAATAAACATGCCTTTCTGATCTTAAGAAACAAATCCCCCCTCAGCTCAGTAAAAGCATTTACTCCTCCTTCCCTTCAAGGTCAAGTTCCTTGAGAAAGACCCATCACTGCCCTCCTCCTCTCCCCATCTATCTCCCCACAGCAACCTGGACACCCCCTGGTTGGAACGTAACAGGGAAGAACAGATCTGACTCCACATTGTATCTGCTTCTTTTTTTTTTTTTTTTTTTTTTTTGTGGTACGCAGGCCTCTCACTGCTGTGGCCTCTCCCATTGCGGAGCACAGGCTCCGGACGCACAGGCTCAGCGGCCATGGCTCACGGGCCCAACCGCTCCGCAGCATGCGGGATCCCCCCAGACTGGGGCACGAACCTGTGTCCCCTGCATCGGCAGGCGGACTCTCAACCACTGCGCCACCAGGGAAGCCCGCATCTGCTTCTTTTACTTTAACCTTTGTATTTCTATTGCTTTTGCTACAAGGTCCTCACTAAGGGTCTGTCACCTACAAGCTTAATTCTACATCCTGACCCATGTCTGGGAACCCCGTCTCCAGGTGATGAGCATTAAGCTAAAATACCTCTGTTTAGCTCCCAGGAAACCTCCTGACCAGGCCCACTTGTGAACTGCTGCAGGAAGGAGGAAATGAACACATCCCTTCTGCAGTCTGACCAGAACCAGGACTTACCCTCCTCCCCTTTTAGTACCAGAGAAGCCTGAATTCTCATGCAGGGAAGGTGGTTCTTTGGGACACGAGTCCTCCCTCTTCTTGGTCTGGCACTTTCTGAATAAAGCCACTATCCCTGGCCCCCACAACCCGTCTCTCAGTTGATTGTCCTGTTATGCGGTGAGCAGGACGACCTTGGACTTAGTAACAGGAGGACAGCAGCACATCCTGAATCCACTAGCCACCCGCCACCTTTGATGCTGCCCAGGCTGACTACTTGCTGCCTCCTGGAAGGGTCTGCAGGATGAAGCAGTGTGAATTCCCCTCTTCCTTTCTCTTTCTGGAGTCGTCCTCAGTCTCCCTTCATCCTACCCATAAACTCTGGTACCACATGGAGTTCCATTCTCAGAAAGAACTAAGCAGCTCTGCCAACGGAAACCCTCCAAGGGCTTCACAGAATGTTAGCAAGACTCTACTGTTGAACAAATACAACCCTCACCTTCCTGAGCATCTTCTTACAGTGATAAGACAAGTGTGAATGACGTCACATCCGGCTCTAACCTCCTCTGGTTATATTTTGCTGGAGTCAAGTCTCAATACAAAGAAGATAAATGATTACAACCCACAAAAATTCTAATGCTCAAAAAGATTTTTTTTACACCTTTATAAGTTTTTTAAGATTATATTAGATTGAATGATTACTGTCATCTAGTAATCATTGAAAGAGCTATAAATGATTGCATTGTTATTTCATATTTTTCATTTGTAAATTATGGTTGACTCACTTTGGGGGGGATGTATAAATAATTTGGATATGTGATCCTCAGTGATTTTATTGTGAATTTATATAAATGGGCTTTTTATAAATGCTCAGGAAAAATATTATAGGGGAACCCAAAGCTTTCATACTAACAGGAATTAAAGTCTCCATTACGTAAATAGGAGTATTATTCATTTTGGAAAAGAATTGCTATGGAAACACTTTCTGTAATATTTCTTCCTCAGAGCTTTTGGCTTTTTAAGATGCCAGGCATTTTGCAAACATTATCCCATGTAATCCCTCAAGCAATCCCATGAGGTGGCAATCATTCTTCTCCCAGGTACGGATGAATAAACTGAAGGGAGCTTCAAAAATGTGCCCAAGATTACAAAGTCACTCAGATAGCAAACAAACAGCACTGGAATTTTCTGAATGACTTTGCCTTTCACCTATGCACAGACAGGGGTACTTTCTAAGGATCCTGACTCATCATGTTGAAATTTAGGAAGTAGAACCTAGGAAACCTCATGCTAAACCCAGAGAACCAATCAAAATCCTGAAAGTGGGCTAGTGACAGGTGTCCAGTTATCTGCTGCTGGGTAAAAAAGGACCCCTGATTTACCAGCTGACAATGACTGCAGTTTACACTGTAGGGCACGACAGCAGAGTCAGCCTGCTCCACGCGATGCTGGCCGAGGATACCTGGGGGGTTTCACCTGAAAGACCTGGACAGCCCAAGACAGCCACCCTCACACACCTGGAAGGCTGGGCTCGGCTGAGATTGGAGTCTTACACATGGCCTCTCTGACAGACAGTCAAGTTATTCCAGCTTCTTCTTTGGTGGCTCCAAGCTTCGCTCCAAGACATGGAGAGAGCGAGCTGCCAATTTCTTAACACCCAGCCCCCATAGCTTCTGCCACTTTCTATTGGTCACGAAACCTCTCAGTGGGCACTGGGCAGAGAACCCATGGTCACCTCAAATCTGCCACAATGAGCACCAAAGCTTTTCTGAAATGTGTCCGACTGAGTCCTCACCTTCAGATTCACCTCCACAGAGCAAACACGCCTAAGACCACAAACTCTGTAGCACACACTCGTCTACCCACTTTGTTTCACATAAAAATCTTTGTGCCTCTGCTTTCCTCTCTAAAACCAAAGTGCCTCCCATTGCATAACTAGGTAATTATCCTCCCTCCCCTGACTTGTGTGGAAAGCCTTCTGCCTTGGAAGTAGTTCATCTCATGTTGAGGTACTACCTCAGTGAATTCAAGACCACCCACTTTTGTGCCCACAGATCTTTAACTCTTTGTTTCATATATTAAACAAAACAAAATAAAACAAAAGTTGTCTCCACCGCCAACCTGAGATGAAGCACACAGCCCACGTAGAATGAAAGTGTGGAGCTTACCAACACACCCTTCATCCGGCTGCCTCTGCCCATCTGCCCTCCTGGCAGTGGCTGGACTGGGAAGTTTGGGCTTGCACAGCTGAGGGCAGGTGGGGAGCTTGTCTCAAAGGGATATAGTAGGAGAGGCTCTATTCCTCACCTAAACAGCTGTGGCAGTGCTTTAGAAATTGGTTTTGTTGGTCTATTTAGGACTCTCCTAAAAGGTAAAGCTCATGTCCCTTTTCCTCCATTCATTTTGTCTAATCTGTTGTCATGGGTAGATGTTCAGTCCCCTATAACTGCATTGCCAGGCCAGGCTATCATTAGACAGCACAAGAGTTTACTCTACCAATTCCTCCAACACAAGGTTCTTTTAGAGAGTCCGCCCTCAGGATCGTCTTGTAGAAACGTGCCAGCTTCTCACAGGGTCCCGACTATTCAGACTCCTCCGTATTGGGCCATTTTGCCAATCAAAGTTTCCTCTCTTATTTGTCTTCCAAACTAATCATATTCCCCAGGTGATGGAGCTTCCAGGATGCCCCTAAAACACAAATCGTGGAGTCCAAAGAAATATACATTCTCTCTGGGGAGAACTTGCTCTAGATACACAGAGTCTGGGTCCTCACCCTTCCCAGCTCGCACCTTGCGGTGGGCACAGCCCTGAGTGACTGAGCTGCCCGAGAAGTGTGACTTAAGTCCACAAAACAACGAGCATCACCCCCTTAGAATAGCAGGGGATGAAAAAAGGGGAGGACTACCAGTTCCCAATTGCTCTGTGGGAGTGGGCCTCCTGTTGAGAGATGTGCCATTGGGCAGCATCCGCATTCTCCTGAGAGAGGTGTGGTCCCCATGACGTTCGCCCTCTGCCTCTGCTGAGCGTCCCTCTCCTGGTTACACACCTGTTTTCCAGGCAGCTCCACCGGCTGCACCCACAGCCTGAAGTCACCTCCCCAGAGCACCCACTGTTATCTAAAGTGCTCACCCAATATTCTGTCAAACACAACCATTAATTTTAACCTATTGTGATTTAAAAGTGTGCCACGTGAACTTTGTGTGGTTGGAACCGTCATGGCATTAGGTAAAGATAAGTTATTGCAAACCTGGACAAGATGTGAGTCTTCCTAAATATGGAAACTCTGACTTGCAGCTGTGGGAGTGGGTGATGGGACATGAACTTAATGACACCTGTCAAGCATCACATTTCAGGACTCAGGACAGTCTTGCCCAGAGGCAGATATGATGTTTCTCAATTTCCCTTCCAGTCTTAAATTTAAATATGGAAAATGTATACTTTACCTCTATGTTAGCAGCCCATGGATGTTCCTAACAAAATATTTCAAGATAGTCCTGAAAAGTTTTGGGAATTAGATATTTTTCTCTGAGGCAGAGGCTCCCCATCTTACTTTGGTGACATGCCAGGTGCCTTCCGCTACTTTGTATGCTTCTTTCTTTAGCATAGAGTGAAAAAACATTTCTAATTCAATAAAACAGTTTTAAATGAATTCCGAGTATTTATAAGAGTTAACTTATTCTATACAAAGACAATCAAAATCTGCCTCAAGTTTTTTTAAAAAATAGTTAACTAAAATAACTTTCATTACTAATAACCGAAACAAAATCAGGTTAGATTAAGCTAAAATGTGTAATTTGCTGTAAAGATCCAGGGTGGCCTGGGTACTTCATGAGACATAACTACAGACCAACAGCAGGAAGAGGATGACAGTCCACACACAGGTGTGAGCATCTTCCCTCCCTCTGCCTGTGGTCTGGCCACCTCTGCACCCTTGCCCGTGGAGGACGATGACCAAACTGCAGCTGCCCCTGTTCACACGCCCTTCCCTTCAGTTCAGGGGGGCAGCCTGCAGGCCCCTGAATCCTTGTCCCAACTCCACATTCCTGGGAGGGGAAGGAAATAGCTTGAGTCATGTGTCCATGTGTGATCCAGAGGTGGGCACCCTGCAGCAGGCACTGCTGTCTGGCCTGTTCCCCAGTCATCCTGACTCCCTTCACACGTGTCGGGTGGAGAGCAAAAGTTCAGGCTCAGAGCCCCCCTTGCGGTGAAGACACACGTGTGGCGTGGCCAGCGAATCACAAGCAGGAGTCTACAGGGAGGGGCAGGGTTTTGAAGGCACAGGTGTTTCCCCTTCTGTTCCCTCCTTCTTCCTTCCTGGAACATGGGTATGATGGCCAAAGGTGTTGCAGCAGCCATGCTGTGACCATGAGGCAGCAATGAGAAGAGAAGACACTGGGAAATTTGCACAGAGCATTCCTGACAGGCCAGCCCTAAGGTGTACAGCTGGAGAAAGAGGAGAAAGGGGACCTCGGGCAGTGGTCGGCTGGTAAAGGATAAGAGCCAGTTCTCTGGGGAGAATACCTGATTTCTGGTGTTTGCCAGTTTCCATAATAGAAGTGCTCCCAGCCAATGTCAAGCTGCCAATTATTCACAAAATGTATGAAAAGGTAAGAGTTAGGTCTTGCTAGCCAGTATGGACATACTGCTGATACCTCTGTGTCTCAATATGTAAAAGTTATAAACCAAATCAATGCTTTTGATAACAAAGAAAAACAGAAAAAAAGGGTTTATCCTACTGCTTGGCCAATGCAACTTCATAACCAGTAGAACCAGAGCATAACCAGAGCTGGTGACCCTGTGAGGGCTGGCCATGGCTCACAGCCCATCTTCTCTCCTCCACCCATGATCTGTCCACACACATGAGTAGCCCAGCTTGCACTTCTGAACTTGAGACACCCTCTCCAACAGTCACCCCTCCACCATCCCTTGGGTCACCATGGCCAGCCCTTGGGTGGAGGAAGCCTGGGAGATGCTACAGTGGCCACAATCGGGGCAGGAACTCATGGGCTCCCTGACTCATGAGGCAGCTTCTCACACCAGGGGAGGCATGGAGGAACTGGACAGTAGTGGGCTCTCCAACACCAAGGCCTCTCTTGCCTGGATGTCAGGTCAGTGTGGGAACCTGGGGTCTTGAATGCATCCTTGAGCCATTGCCTCAGACCTGCCTTGGGAGGTCTAAAATAGAGCCTAAAGCTCTATTTATTAAATCCACTTTTAGGCAAGTCATAAGTTATGTTCTGTCAATATATCCCCACTGATTCACCAAGGAAGAGAGAATGAAACATACAGAAACAACCATGAAGGAAAAAAATAGAAGAGAACCACCATCATTTTGAACCAAAGGCCAAAGTTCTTAGATTTCAAGAGCATTCCAGGCATCAACATGTGAATAATAACCAATACTCATTTGGCTGTTTCCTGATAACTTTTTCAGATGATAAGATAAGGGGAAACTGCTATCATTTTCCCAGGAAGAAAAATAAAATATTGCATATTATCTTTTTCTAAGCAGATAAAAATGACTTTATCTCAAATTTTTTTAAAATCTGTAATGGATGCCAGAAGGAAATATGGCAAATCTTCCAATCTGAGGGGTTAAACTATAGTCCCAAAGAGTCTGTTCATCCCCCAAAAAGCTGTTCATCTTTCTGGTAAACACAAATGTGCTCAGATAATGCCAGGGTTCAGACCACATACCACACATGTGTCCAACACAAACACTCACATGGAAAGGTCCCTGGAGTCAAGGGACAGAGAGATTTAATGATGACAGTAACTTAAAAAAGAGAGGAGGTAGACTCCCTCTTTCAAGAGCACCAGAATCACAGCTAACTGCTGAACAATCCTCGACAGGACGACACTGGAAATCACCAGAAAAGATACCCCACATCCAAGGACAGGAGAGAAGCTGCAATGAGACAGTGGGAGGGGCACAATCACAATAAAATCAAATCCCATGGCCACTGGGTGGGTGACTCACAAACTAGAGAACACTTATACCATAGAGGTCTAACCACTGGAGTGAAGCCCTATGTCAGGCTTCCCAACCTGGGGGTCCAGCAATGGGACAAGGAATTGGAATTCCTAGAGAATCAGATTTTGAAGGCTGGCAGGATTTGACTGTAGGACTTAGACAGGACTGGGGGAAGCAGAGACTATACTCTTGGAGGGCATGCATAAAGTAGCTTGCGCATCAGGAGCCAGGGAAGGGAGCGGTGACCCCATGGAAGACTGAACCAGACCTACTTGCTAGTGTTGGAGGGTCTCCTGCAGAGGTAGGGTTGACTGTGGCTCACTGTGGGGACAAGGACACTGGCAGCAGAAGTTCTGGGAAGTACTCCTTGGCTTGAGCCCTCCCAGAGTCTGCCATTAGTACCACCAAAGAGCTGCATAGACTCCAGTGCTGGGTCACCTTAGGCCAAAAACCAACAGGGAGGGAAACAAGGCCCCACCCATCAGCAGACAAGCGGATTAAAGTTTTACTGAGTTCTGCCCACCAGAGCAACACCCATCTCTACCCACCACCAGTCCCTCCCATCAGGAAGCTTGCACAAGCCTCTTAGATAGCCTCATCCACCAGAGGGCAGATAGCAGAAGCAAGAAGAACTACAATCCTGCAGCCTATAGGGAAAAAACCACATTCACAGAAAGACAGACAACATGAAAAGGCAGAGGGCTATGTACCAGATGAAGGGACAAAATAAAACCCCAGAAAAACAACTAAATGAAGTGGAGGTAGTCAATCTTACAGAAAAAGAATTCAGAATAATTATAGTGAATATGATCCAGGACCTCGGAAAAAGAATGGAGGCAAAGATCAAGAAGATGGAAGAAATGTTTAACAAAGACCTAGAAGAATTAAAGAACAAACACCTAGAAGAATTAAAGATCAAACAGAGATGAACAGTACAATAACTGAAATGAAAAATACACTAGAAGGAATCAATAGCCCAATAACTAAGGCAGAAGAATGGATAAGTGACCTGGAAGACAGAATAGTGGAATTCACTGCCAAAGAATAAAATAAGGAAAAAAGAATGAAAAGAAATGAAGACAGCCTAAGAGACCTCTGGGAAAACACCAAATGCAACAAAATTCACATTATAGTGGTCCCAGAAGGAGAAGAGAAAAAGAAACGTACTGAGAAAATATTTGAAGAGATTAGAGTTGAAAACTTCCCTAACATGGGAAAGGAAATAGCCACCCAAGTCCAGGAAACACAGAGAGTCCCAGACAGGATAAAACCAAGGAGTAACATGCAGAGACATATAGTAATAAAACTGACAAAAATTAAAGACAAAGAAAAATTATTAAAAGCAACAAAGGAAAAAATGACAAATAACATACGAGGGAACTCCCATAAAGTTAACAGCTGATTTCTCAGCAGAAACTCTACAAGCAAAAATGAGTGGCATGATATATTTAAAGTGATGAAAGGGAAGAAACTATAACCAAGATTTTTCTACCCAGTAAGGATCTCATTCAGATTCAACAGAGAAATCAAAAGCTTTACAGACAAGAAAAGCTAGGAGAATTCAGCACCACCAAACCAGCTCTAAAACAAATGCTAAAGGAACTTCTTTAAGTGGGAATCACAAGAGAAGAAAAGGACATAGGAAAACAAACTCAAAACAATTAAGAAAATGGTAATAGGAACATGCATACAAATAATTACATTAAATGAGAATGGATTAAATGCTTCAACCAAAAGGCACAGGCTTGCTGAATGGATACAAAAACAAGAACCATATATATACTCTCTACAAGAGACCCACTTCAGACCTAGGGACACATAAAGACTGAAAGTTAGGGGATGGCAAAAGGTATTTCATGAAAATGGAAATCAAAAGGAAGCTGGAGTAGCAATACTCATATCAGGTAAAATAGATTTTAAAATAAAGAATGTTACAAGAGAAAAGGAAGGACACTACATAATGATCAAGGGATCAATCCAAGAAAAAGATATAACAATTATAAATATGTATGCACCCAACATAGGAGCACCTCAATACATAAGGCAAATGCTAACAGTTATAAAAGAGGAAATTGACAGTAACACAATAATAGCAGGGGATTTTGACACCTCACTTACACCAATGGACAGATCATCCAGACAGAAAATTAATAAGGAAACACAAGCTTTAAGTGACACAAAGACAGGTAGATTGATATTTATAGGACATTCCATTGGAAAACAGCAGATTAAACTTTCTTCTCAAGCACAAACAAAACATTCTCCAGGACAGATCATATCTTGGATCACAAATCAAGCCTCAGTAAATTTAAGAAAATTGAAATCATATCAAGCATCTTTTCCGACCACAACACTATGAGATTAGAAATCAATTACAGGGAAAACAAATGTAAAAAACACAAACACATGGAGGCTAAACACTACATTACTGAATAATCAAGAGATCACTGAAAAAATCAAAGAGGAAATCAAAAAATAACTAGAGACAAATGACAATGAAAACACGAAGATCCAAAACCTATGGGATGCATCAAAAGCAGTTCTAAGAGGGAAGTTTATAGCAATACAATCCTACCTCAAGAAACAAGAAACATCTCAAATAAAATATCTAACCTTACACCTAAAGGAACAAGAGAAAGAAGAACAAACAAAACCCAAAGTTAGTCAAAGGAAAGAAATCATAAAGATCAGAGTAGAAATAAATGAAATAGAAACAAAGTAAACAATAACAAAGATTGATAAAACTAAAAGCTGCTTATTTGAGAAGATAAACAAAATTGATAAAGCTTTAGCCAGACTCATCAAGAAAAAAAGGGAGAGGACTCAAATCAATAAAATTAGATATGAAAAAGGAGAAGTTACAACAGACAGCACAGAAATACAAAGCATCATGAGAGACTACTACAAGCAACTCTATGCCAATAAAATGGACAGCCTAGAAGGACTATACAAACTCTTAGAAAGGTACAACTTTCCAAGACTGAATCAGGAAGAAATAGAAAATATGAACAGACCAATCACAAGTAATGAAATGAAACAATGATTTAAAATCTTCCAACAGATTGGGAAGCCTGACGTGGGACTCAGAACCTTCACTCCAGTGAAGGACTCAGAACCTTCACTCTGTGATACACCAGAAATACATCTACACATGGAACAACTGCTACAGAACACCTACTGAACGCTGGAAGAAGACCTCAGACCTCCCCACAGGCAAGAAAGTCCCCACGTACCTGGTAGGGCAAAAGAAAAAAAGAAAGAGCAGAGACAAAAGAATAGGGATGGGACCTGCACCAGTGGGAGGGAGCTGTGAAGGAGGAAAGGTTTCCACACACTAGGAAGCCCCTTCGCGGGCGGAGACTGCGGGTGGCAGAGGGGGAAATCTTCGGAGCCTCGGAGGAGAGCAGAGCCACAGGGGTGCGGAGGGTAAAGCAGAGAGATTCCCGCACAGAGAATAGGTGCCGACTGGCACTCACCAGCCCGAGAGGCTTGTCTGCTCCCCCGCCGGGACGGGCGGGGCTGGGAGCTGAGGCTCGGGCTTCAGTCAGAGCGCAGGGAGAGGACTGCAGTTGGCGGCATGAACACAGCCTGAAGGGGCTAGTGCACCACGGCTAGCCGGGAGGGAGTCTGGGAAAAGGTCTGGAGCTGCCGAAGAGGCAAGAGACTTTTTCTTGCCTCTTTATTTCCTGGTGCTCGAAGAGAGGGGATTAAGAGCACTGCTTAAAGGAGCTCCAGAGACAGACGCAAGCCGCGGCTACCAGCACGGACCCCAGAGACGGGCATGAGACGCTAAGGCTGCTGCTGCTGCCACCAAGAAGCCTGTGTGCGAGCACAGGTCACTCTCCACACCTCCCCTCCTGGGAACCTGTGCAGCCCGCCACTGCCAGGGTATCGTGATCCAGGGACAACTGTCCCAGGAGAACGCACGGTGCACCTCAGGCTGGTGCAACGTCATGCTGGCCTCTGCTGCCGCAGGCCCACCCTGCACTCTGTGCCCCTCCCTCACCCCGGCCTGAGTGAGCCAGAGCCCCCGAGTCAGCTGCTCCTTTAACCCCGTCCTGTCTGAGCGAAGAACAGACGCCCTCCGGCGACCTACATGCAGAGGCGGGGCCAAATCCAAAGCTGAACCCCAGGAGCTGTATGAACAAAGAAGAGAAAGGGAAATCTCTCCCAGCAGCCTCAGAAGCAGCGGATTAAAGCTCCACAATCAATTTGATGTTCCCTGCATCTGTGGAATACACGAATAGAAAATGAATAATCCCAAATTGAGGAGGTGGACTTTGAGAGCAAGATTTATGATTTTTTCGCCCTTTCCTCTTTTTGTGAGTGTGTATGTATATGCTTCTGTGTGAGAATTTGTCTGTATAGCTTTGCTTTCACAATTTGTCCTAGGGTTCTCTCCGTCAGTTTTTGTAAAAAATTTTTTCTTAATAATTATTTTTTATTTTAATAACTTTATTTTATCTTACCTTTATTTTATTTTATCTTTCCTTCCTTCCTTCTTCCTTCCTTCTTCCTTCCTTCTTCCTTCCTTCTTCCTCCTTCCTTCCTTCCTTCCTTTCTTCCTTCCTTCCTTCTTTCCTTCCTTCCTTCTTTCTTTCTTTCTTTCTTTCTTTCTTTCTTTCTTTCTTTCTTTCTTTCTTTCTTTCTTTCCTTCTTTCTACTTTTTCTCCCTTTTATTCTGAGCCACATGGATGAAAGGCTCTTGGTGCTACAGCCAGGAGTCAGTGCTGTGTCTCTGAGGTGGAAGAGCCAACTTCAGGACACTGGTCCACAAGAGACCTCCCAGCTCCACATAATATCAAATGGCGAAAATCTCCCATAGATCTCCATCTCAACACTAGCACCCAGCTTCACTCAATGACCAGCAAGCTATAGTGCTGGACACCCTATGCCAAACAACTAGCAAGACAGGAACACAACCCCACCCATTAGCAGAGAGGCTGCCTAAAATCATAATAAGTCCACAGACACCCCAAAACACACCCCCAGACGTGGAGCTGCCCACCAGAAAGACAAGATCCAGCCTCATACACCAGAACACAGGCACTGGTCCCTTCCACCAGGAAGCCTACACTACACACTGAACCAACTTTAGCCACTGGGAACAGACACCAAAAACAATGGGAACTATGAACCTGCAGCCTGCAAAAAGGAGACCCCAAACACAGTAAGATAAGCAAAATGAGAAGACAGAAAAACACACAGCAGATAAAGAAGCAAGATAAAAACCCACCAGACCTAATAAATGAAGAGGAAATAGGCAGTCTACCTGAAAAAGAATTCAGAATAATGATAGTAAAGATGATCCAAAATCTTGGAAATAGAATAGAGAAAATGCAAGAAACATTTAACAAGGACCTAGAAGAACTAAAGGTGAAACAAGCAATGATGAACAACACAATAAATGAAATTAAAAATACTCTAGATGGGATCAACAGCAGATAACTGAGGCAGAAGAATGGATAAGTGACCTGGAAGATAAAATAGTGGAAATAAGTACTGCAGAGCAGAATAAAGATAAAAGAATGAAAAGAACTGAGGACAGTCTCAGAGACCTCTGGGACAACATTAAATGCACCAACATTCGAATTATAGGGGTTCCAGAAGAAGAAGAGAAAAAGAAAGGGACTGAGAAAATATTTGAAGAGTTTAGAGTTGAAAACTTCCCTAATATAGGAAAAGAAATAGTTAATCAAGTCCAGAAAGCACAGAGAGTCGGATACAGGATAAATCCAAGGAGAAATATGCCAAAACACATATTAATCAAACTGTCAAAAATTAAATACAAAGAAAACATATTAAAAGCAGCAAGGGTAAAACAACAAATAACACACAAGGGAATCCCCATAAAGTTAACAGCTCATCTTTCAGCAGAAACTCTGCAAGCCAGAGGGAATAGCAGGACATATTTAAAGTGATGAAAGAGCAAAACCAACAACCAAGATTACTCTACCCAGCAAGGATCTCATTCAGATTTGATGGAGAAATTAAAACCTTTACAGACAAGCAAAAGCTGAGAGAGTTCTGCACCACTAAACCAGCTTTACAACAAATGCTAAAGGAGCTTCCCTCGGCAAGAAACACAAGAGAAGGAAAATACCTACAATAACAAACCCAAAACAATTAAGAAAATGGGAATAGGAACATACATATTGATAATTACCTTAAATGTAAATGGATTAAATGCTCCCACCAAAAGAAACAGACTGGCTGAATGGATACAAAAACAAGATCCATATATATGCTGTCTACAAGAGACCCACTTCAGACCTAGAGACACATACAGACTGAAAGTAAGGGGATGGAGAAAGATATTCCATGCAAATTGAAACCAAAAGAAAGCTGGAGTAGCAATTCTCATATCAGATGAAATAGACTTTAAAATAAAGAGTATTAGAAGAGACAAAGAAGGACACTACATAATGATAAAGGGATCGATCCAAGAAGAAGATATAAAAATTGTAAGTATTTATGCACCCAACATAGTAGCACCTCAATACATAAAGCAAATACAAACAACCATAAAAGGGGAAATTGACAGTAACACATTCATACTAGGGGATTTTAACACCCCACTTTCACCAATGGACAGATAATCCAAAATGCAAATAAATAAGGAAACACAAGCTTTAAATGATACATTAAACAAGATGGACTTAATTGATATTTATAGGACATTCCATCCAAAAACAACAGAATACACATTTTTCTCAAGTGCTCATGGAACATTCTCTAGGATAGATAATATCTTGGGTCGCAAATCAAGCCTCAGTAAATTTAAGAAAATTGAAATTGTATCAAGTATCTTTTCCGACTACAATGCTATGAGACTAGATATCAATTACAGGAAAAGATCTGTAAAAAATATAAACATATGGAGGCTAAACAATACACTACTTAATAACGAAGTGATCACTGAAGAAATCAAAGAGGAAATTAAAAAATACCTAGAAACAAATGACAATGGAGACACGACAACCCAAAACCTATGGGATGCAGCAAAAGCAGTTCTAAGAGGGAAGTTTATAGCAATAAAATCCTACCTTAAGAAACAGGAAACATCTCAAATGAACAACCTAACCTTGCACCTAAAGCAATTACAGAAAGAAGAACAAAAAAACCCTAAAGTTAGCAGAAGGAAAGAAATCATAAAGATCAGATCAGAAATAAATGAAAAAGAAATGAAGGAAATGATAGCAAAGATCAATAAAACTAAAAGCTGGTTCTTTGAGAAGATAAACAAAATTGATAAACCATTAGCCAGACTCATCAAGAAAAACAGGGAGAAGACTCAAATCCATAGAATTAGAAATGAAAAAGGAGAAGTCACAACTGACACTGCAGAAATACAAACGATCATGAGAGATTACTACAAGCAACTCTATGCCAATAAAATGGACAACCTGAAAGAGATGGACAAATTCTTAGAAATGTACAACCTGGCAAGACTGAATCAGGAGGAAATAGAAAATATGAAGAAACCAATCACAAACACTGACATTGAAACTGAATAAAATCTTCCAACAGGGCTTCCCTGATGGTGCAGTGGTTGAGAGTCCACCTGCCAATGCAGGGGACACAGGTTCGTGTCCTGGTCCAGGAAGATCCCACATGCCATGGAGCAGCTGGGCCTGTGAGCCATGGCCACTGAGCCTGCACGTCTGGAGCCCTGGAGCCTGTTCTCTGCAACGGGAGAGGCCACAAAAGTGAGAGGCCTGCGTACAGCAAAAAACAAACAAACAAACAAACAAAACTTCCAACAAACAAAAGCCCAGGACCAGATGGCTTCACAGGTGAATTCTGTTAAACATTTGGAGAAGAGCTAACACCCATCCATCTCAAGCTCTTCCAAAAAATTGCAGAGGAAGGAACACTCCCAAACTCATTCTACAAGGCCACTGTCACCCTAATGCCAAAAGCAGACAGAGATACTACAAAAAAAGAAAATTACAGACCAATATCACTGACGAACATAGATGCAAAAATCCTCAACAAAATACTAGCAAACAGAATCAAACAACATATTAAAATGATCATATACCATGATCAAGTGGGATTTATCCCAGGGATGCAAGGATTCTTCAGTATCTGCAAATAAATCAATGTGATACACCATATTAACAAACTGAAGAATAAAAACCCTATGATCATCTCAATAGATGCAGAAAAAGCTTTTGACAAAATTCAACACCAATTTATGACAAAAAACTATCCAGAAAGTGGTCATAAGGGAATGTACTTCAATGTAATAAAGGCAAATACAGGATATTTTGCAGGATACAAAATTAATGCACAGAAATCTCTTGCATTCCCATACACTGAAAACAAAACATCAGAAGGAGAAATTAAGGAAACAATCACATTCACCACTGTAACAAAAAGAATAAAATACCTAGGAGTAAACCTACCTAAAGAGGAAAAAGGCCTGTACTCAGAAAACTATAAGATACTGATGAAAGAAATCAAAGGTGAGGGCTTCCTTGGTGACACAGTGGTTGAGAATATGCCTGCCAATGCAGGGGACACGGGTTCAAGCCCTGATCTTGGAAGATCCCACATGCCTGGGAGCAACTAGGCCCATGAGCCGCAACTAATGAGCCTGTGCATCTGGAGCTTGTGCTCCACAACAAGATTAGGAAGAATGGGACCATCCCCTTCATAATCAGAAAATAACCTTATGAACTTTATGAATTGAAAGGCCGCTGTGGTTGTGAACTGAATGCTGTGAGAGAGAAGCACCCTCCTGCATCCAGAGGTTGCTGGTGGTTTTGAGTCTAATGTGTGAGTGAGACCAGGGCAGGAGTTTTCCTGTATGTTGTTTACTGATGTGCCCCTAGGTCTAGAACAGTGCCTGCCACAGAGGAAGTGCATAATAATAATCACTGTTGAGTCCCCCATATTGCTCAAGAGAACCACTGAAAAATGGTCTAATGTCTCCACATTACCACTAAGAGCTGAGCCCTGGCCAGTGGAGTGGCCAGATGGGGGCACAGCTCAGGTCTGTAGGTGCCCTATCACCTTGCAGGTTAAGACACCACCTCTCTAGCAGCTGAGGTCAGTGGTAGAAATCTCTGGGATCAAATTTTGTCAATGGAGTTATCACTGTAACACCTGTGGTGTTGAGTGACACAAGCCCGACAGTAGCTCTTCTGCAAATTCCAAATAGCCAGCTGAGAGGTGTGAATCCTTCTGGATCATCCTGAGCATGAGGTCCAGCAAAGTCTGTGTTCACTTCCAGCCCTATGTGCAGAAATACCAAAAAACATGAGAAAACTCTCCCTGAGCTCTGGAACTGTCCAAGACGAACCCGTGCCCCCAGATCACCTGGAGCTTTATAATCAGCAGGAACACCTGTTTCAGTCCATGGTGAGTTGTCCGTAAACAGATACAGTTGATATTTAGGGCAATGCCACGCCCTCTGGAAGCAAATTATAATCTCCATATTTCTCAGACCAATTGATTTTCCTTTTTTTTTTAATTATAGTTGGTTTACAATGTCATGTTAATTTCCAGTGTACAGAAAGTGATACATATTATTTTTCAGATTATTTTCCATTATGCATTATGGTTTATTACAGAATATTGAATATGGTTCCCTGCGCTACACAGTAAGACTTTGTTGTTTACCTATTTTATGCATAGTAGTGTGTATCTGTTCATCTCAATATCCTAATTTATCCCTCCCCACCCCCCATTTCCCCTTTGGTAACCATGAGTTTTTTTCCTATGTCTGTGAGTCCGTTCCTGTTTTGTAAATAAGTTCATTTGTAACATTTTTTAAGATTCTACATATAAGTGATATCATATGATATTTGTCTTTCTCTGACTTACTTCACTTAGTATGACAATCTCTAGGTCCATCCATGTTGTTGCAAATGGCATTATTTCATTCTTTTTATAGTTGAATAATATTCCATTTTATATATACACCACATCTTCTTTATCCGTTCACCTGTTGATGGACATTTAGGTTGCTTCCATGCCTTGGCTATTGTAAATAGTGTTGCAATGAGCATTGGGGTGCATGTGTCTTCTTGAATTATGGTTTTAGTTGGGTGTATGCCCAGTAGTGGGATTGCTGGGTCATATGGTAGTTCTATTTTTAGTTTTTTAAGGAACGTCCATACTGTTCTCCATAGTGGCTGTACCAATTTACATTCCCACCAACAGTGCATGAGGGTTCCCTTTTCTCCACACCCTCTCCAGCATTTGTTGTTTGTGACCACTTGATTTTCTGTGAGTGTGAATCACTAATCAACAGAGAAACTTATTCAGCAAGCACTTTAATCTTTTTAAGTATGGATTCTTTCATTCTTTAAGAATATGCAAGTTTTTAATTTTTCTCTGAATTTTAGCTATCCAAATTATGATGATTTTCAGTAACATCAGAGAATGATTTAGGTACCATTCACCCCTGCTGTTGATTTTAAGAAATGTATAGATGTAAAGGAAAAAGATTTCCAAATTGATGTGAGCTCTCCAACTAAGCTCCAACTGAGGCAATGACAGGGGGCTGGGTGGGAAGTGGGGACCATCGATCCAGCTCCTGGTGTCTTCCCACTTGGAATCTTGCCTGTCAGTGGTTGTCGGCAGGGTCAGGACCACAGACCAGAAAACTCAGGAGCAAGGAGCTTGCCCATGGAGACACACTGTTTAGGGCCCAGACTGTGACTTCAGCTCTGGACAGTCTGAAGTTTGTGCATATCAAAATTCAAAAGTGGTTCTCTTTATCTCAACATTAAAAATGTTATTTCTGTGAAGCCAACATTTTATTTTATGGGCAAAACAGTGCAAGGGATGGAACTGTTTATAAACACTTGACATACTTTGGAGGCATTGAAATGTATTATCATACTATTCAATCCACTTGTAAACAAGTGTAAATTTGCATGAATTTTTCAATCTTCATTTAAGAAAAAGGAAACTTTATGGTTTAAAATCATCGTAAGTGATGAGTCTTGCCATCCATTCTTGGACATAAACTATGAAAAAGAATAAAAGAATAAGTGAGTTTTGGGGAAGCAGATGGTTCATCGGTGCCATGAAGCAGGTGATTGTTAAATGGCCACCTCAGGATCCCAACCCACAGCTGCGAAGGCTGGAAGGAGAGAAAACTTAGAAGTATCAGTTTGCAACTTCCAATAAAGTATGCTAATCCCTGCTCACACAGATCTGCAGAGCAGCTCTCCAGCAGGAAGGAAACGCCAGCAGAACCTGTCACCAGCGTCATGCCTGGCGTGACGTGGCTGGAATCTCTCCACCGTTCCTCTGTGGGAGCTCAGATTGTGGGAAAGAAAATATGCATTTCTAAACTCCCATGTTGGAATCTGCCTCCTTCTGACTTCCCACCCTTGGCTTTTCCTGTAATAACAGAGGACAGGTTGAGCTCATAGTTTGCTGACACACCTTCCATCCTGACCTCCTCACTGCTCCCTCCAGGCTGACGAGGGTCAGGGTCCCCTTGTGCCCCTCCCTGCAGGCACACCCACATGAAAATGCATGGAAGGCAGGCACTTGGTCCTGACAGGTGAGTCGAAACCACCCTTCACTTTGTCACAATGACAGCATCGTATTTCTGCACTTCTGCTGTTTTGCAGAATATTTCAGACTTTCTCAAAAATCCTGGGACATTTTTCCATAAGGACTTTTTCTGAAGATCATAGTCCCACTTTTTTTCTTCTTACACCCACCAAGACCCAAGTATGATGAAATCAAGGATGTGACAATGTCTGTTCTACTGCTTCCTAAGCCCAGGCTAACTGTGGAGTCCTTTGCTCACTTCACCTCTGATTTTTGCACTAAGCTCAGGGTTCCTGGGACCAGCTCTGATTTTCTGAATAAAGAACCTGACTCTGAGACCTCCAGGGACTTCTGCTGAGCCAAGGGTGGTTGTGAGGGCACAGACCATGTTTGCTTCTCATCCGGCTTTACCATGGCAGGGTCCAAGATCTGGTACAGCCAACCCATGACCCTGGTGGACTTACTGAAAACACACATGGAGCCCAGGGGCAGGGTCCTGTTCTTAGCCCTGGGCAGGTCTGCTCCTCTGATCTTCATAGCAACCCTGCGCAGTAGGTCTGATCACCACCTGGTTCCACGGAGGGGAGACTGAGGCAGAGAGCAGTTCCTGCCTTGTTCAAGGTCCTGAAGTCTCTCAGCAGAGGAATGTGGGCAGCCTGGCTCCAGAGTCTGGGTCCCTGACCGCTGAGGCAGCTGCTCATCAACGATGCACTGAGGTGTCTCTTAAGCATCCCCAGGTCAAAACACTTGAGCCAGCCTCTTCCCCAGTCTGTCGGTTTAAGCCCAGAGTTGGCCTGAACAAGGAGACCCCTCTGAGCGTTTGAGTAGACTGTTTCATTCTACAGTGAGAAAACATCTCCGTGAGAATCAGGGGCATTTGGATAATCCCCCTCATTCTGTCTATAAATGCCATTAACCGGATTTGATCAAGTTTTATAATAGTTCCCATGCTCTTCTAAGTAATCAGCACTGAAAAGACATCCTACCTGGATGAAAGGCAGTGCCACAGCCAAAATGTAGAGTCAGCCCTGAGACTTTTGCCCAGGGCTGGAGCGACCCTACACCACTTGTGAAGTGATCTGGGTGGCTGCACCCCAAAAAGGCAAGACCACCCCCGTGGGCACGAGATGTGGCAGCTGGCAGCTGCCATGAGCTGGGTGAGCCCACAAGGCACGGAAAACCCAACACTTAACAACAAATAGCTCAAAAGTGTTTATTTATGTCTTGATGTGTGTATTTATTTATTCCACACTTTTCTCCATTTAAGGAAGCTAGTAACATACCCATTTTGTAGATGTGTTAAAATGTGCATATTGAAGTTTTCCTTTAGGAATATGACCCACCAAATCTTTATATTTTTATGAATATAACTTCAGAGAATATCAAGAAAATCGTTTGTGAAACATGAATATAATATACATTTCTTAGACAAAAGCTGAAAGATGGAAGATTATAAGATTGAAGGCAGTCATTTAAAAGCAATTGTTTTCCTTTTAAAATACTGGGATGAATTTTCATCTCTTCAGAGACTAAAAGAAAGGAAAGATGTTGAAAGGAGCCAGTCACAGAGATAAGAGGGGTTCCTAGAGATAAGAGGGGTTCCTAGGGAGATAGGCAGCAGCGTGGCTTTTCCTGGAGTTTCCATATTTCTGTGTCTTCTTCCCCAGAGTCTGCCTCATTAGGCATGACCCGGTTCTTCGTACTCTGTACTTTGCAGTCAAAGGTAGACCCTTTATATGGGGCAAAAATTGCTCACCTATAACTGGCCCCATTCTCTTCACTGCCATGATCTTCCTTCCACTATAAAAACAATTGGTTTGAGCCAGAAAAACAATTTGCTTTGAGGAAAATATTACCACAAAATTTCCAATTTATACTGAGTTGAGATGTACCAAAAATACCAGCACAGTATATTGACCAACTTTTTAGCATCATTGTGTGTTTTTCCATATGCATTCTTATGATCAAAGAAACACGAATTATGTTTATTTATGAGTACGATACAATCAAGCTCATTTTGAAAAGTTTTAAAGAAATATTTATCATCTTAGTAAAATCACAAAAACATTTCTATAATATGAGAAACATCCATTTATCAACTAAGATGTATCAACAGCATAAATTAATGTCTTTCCTGTAGTGATACCTTAGTCCCCAATGAAATGAATTTTTAGAATTGAAAGCTGCAGAGTACTTGCTGAACTTGTCCTGAATATAATTGACATTATGCTCAAAAGACTATTCACTCACTCATTCTTTCATTTCTCCCAAAGCTTTCTTGAGAAAGCAGCATGTGTCTACTACATGTGTCCTCACTTTAACTGCCTGCATCTGAAGTGCTCTTTGGCGGACTTTTCTTGGGCTATTGAAGCCACTTTGCCCAAATGACCAAAGCCAGCCCCCAATGCCCAGTGCGTACCTCTGTCCGTGGTGCTGACGCAGAGGAGGGAAGCCCGGCTCGGCTCCGGGGCTAAGTGGTGAGAAACTTGGAAGGCCGACTTCCCCTCCAGGGCCGCTTGTGCGATCAGGCTGAGGCTGGTTCTTGCATGGTGTCTTCCTATTCCCCACACCCTGGGACTCATTCCTGAGTCACTGCCGGCAAGTCCTAGTCTCAGAGGGTGCGCTCAGGGGAAACTGACCTAAAAACCAGGCTGGATGGCAGATGGCAGAAACTCAAAGTAAATATTTCTCACTGTGGTTAAAAATCTCAATCTGGTTTTCCACTGACATTCTTAAGATCATAAGTGATAAATTAAATTGAAAAAATCTTAAAGTTTTCAAACTTCTGTAACAAATTGATGTGCAACAGTCAAAGCTTTATCAACAGAGTCACCTGTGGTCAGATTAGAGAAACGCATTATCTGGACTGAAGAGTCTGGGAGGCTCTGGGGAAGTGATGCAGTTGGGGTGTAGGGCTTAGGAGGTGTAGTTGTTCATCTCCTAATATATGCATATTACGTATGTCAGAGGCTCAGTGGCTTGTGGAGATTAGAGAACAGAAGAAAACAGGCTCTGCTAACCCAAGCACCCCCTTTCCAACCCTGCTGAGGCAAAACTGACTGAAGAAGTCAGTTATGTTGATTGAAGGATTCAAATTTGAAGAAGAAGTAGGAAATCCTGCAAAGTTGAAAAATTCAACCTACTTAAATGCAGGAGGTCATTGATCCTAGCTCCCTGTTTAGGCAAGCTCCATTTCCTCCTTCTGGCTACAAGCCACCCAAGTCCTAGCAAGGGGCCCCCTGATCCACCCCATGGAATAAACTCATCTGAGGTATCCATAGACCTTAAGCGAATATCGCCTGCAGTCCAGTTCGAAAAGCAACTGAGACCTCCGTTCTGCATCAGGAATTCCAGGGGAAGGGGTCAAATTTTCTGGTAGTTCTTCAACACAAAAAATATATTTTTTAAAATGATTGTTGTTAAAACCCGAGGGCTGAGTTTCCCACCTTAGACACCCTCAGAGCATAGTCAGTAGGCGAGGAGCTGAATCAACCACTTTTCTTCTCAACTGTGATCAGATGTGACGAAGCAGGTCACTTCTCGAGGGAAGGACAAACTTGTTCTCACCTAAGTCTTCTCCGTGGGCTTATGGAAACAGCTGGGTGTTACCAAAGACACGCAGAGGGACAGTGAACAGCAGAGTCCCCTCATCCTCCAGGTCATCATTCAGTAGGGAATCTGTATTTGTGTGGACAGAGGGCATGACAAATATGACTTCTTGGAAACAAAATTAGTAATTAGTAACGTAGAACATCTCATTATATGCTCTTATCATCTTCCTACATCACTTGACTTATCATCAAACATTCCAAACTCGTTGCCATAGCACAGGAAATTACTCCCCTAAAGACAGATCTATACAAAGTCCAAAGGGAAGTCTGAGCCATGATTCACACGATTCAATCACTGGACACACAAGCTCTCCTTGGATCCCTGACAACTTCTCCACTGCTCCTGCTCTTCCTGCCCCCAAAAAATTCCAGATGTACTCCTCGTCCCCAACCCCAGCTCTAGACACACCCACTGGACCTTGCCCCAAGCACGTAAGCTCAACATGTCCAAAGGCAAATCCCAGTCTTCCTTGGAAGCATGCCCCTTCTGGAACTCCCTTGCTTCCTTGAAGGCATCACCCTCTATCCAGATACAAAACCAGAAACAGGAATCACTCTAGACTCTTCCTTCCTTCCCAGGGGCTGGGGGCACACAATTTCCATGTGTTTCTTTCATCACAATGGTCTGACCAAGTTTGTAACAATTAGGAAAACTGAGAGACAACTTCTGAGATCATTCTACACAGGGATTCTCACCATCAACTTGGATGAAAGCACAGAAATGCTTTAATTCAATAGATAGATTGTTTAAAATGAAATAGAGTACCAGCAGAATAACTTAAAGAAAGGTTAGGGATTTAAGCGATTTGAATAAAGAGCAACAACAAACATTGCTCCAAAGTAATAAGCAGTTTGATGTGGTCAAATGAAAATCTGTAAAAAAGAGGGGAATAAACAAAAGAAGCAAGAGGGGGGAAAACGGCTAGGGAAAAATATGTAAGAGAGAAACTTATGAAGGATAGAGCTAATCCACAGCCAGATGTGCGTCTGCAATGCAGGATTCAAACCGTGAGCATATAAGGCTCTGCTGGATGTGAGGGACCTGGCATCCCTTCTTGAGAATTATTGACATTCAAAAGGCAATCTCCATCTCCTCACACTTGTCCTTCCTAATAAATAGTCTGTCCTTTGAACATTATTGCCCAAGATTCCTTAATAACTCAATTTGATTTTATTTGTATCCATCAGAATAAGTTTTGAAAACAAATTTAACACTAATCTTATCTAATAGATACATTGTTATATTTTAGGATGATGTAAACATTGCCCATTTTTCTCATGTATGAAGAGATTCCCCACATTAACTTGGCAGCCAGAAGGCTAGTGCCTATTATTTCCAGGGACCACAGTCTATGGCAGAGATCACACCCTCACTTATACATAGGACATCCCCAAAGCCTCAAGCAAGTATGTGCATTGAGGAATGAGCAGATTTTCAGCTCAGATTAGCAGAACGCTGGAACCAGTAGAAGATTCATCAACTTACGTGGGGCTGCAGGTAAACTCCCTTCTCTGCAAGCAAAGTGTTCCTTCTTTAAAATGAAGTGTGTCACAAGCCCACATTTTTTCCAGCTTTATTGAAATATAATTGACATATAACACTGTGTAAGTTCAAGGTGTACAACATAATGATTTGACATATGTACATATTGCAAAACAATTACCAAAATAAAGTTAGTTAACACCTTTTGCTTCACATAGTTGTGTGTGTGTGTGTGTGTGTGTGTGTGTGTTGTAGGTGTGGTGAGAACTTTAAAAATCTACTCTCTTAGTAACTTTCAAATATGCAACACAGTATCATTAACTGTAGCTACCATGCTGCACCTTACATTGCTAGAACTTATTCTTCTTAAAACTGGAATTTTATACCTTTGATCACCTTCACTCATTTCCCCCACTCCCCAGCCCCTGGCAACCACCAATCTACTGTTCCTGTGAGTTCAGCATTTTTAGATTCCACACATAAGTGAGGTCATAGGTATTTGTCTTTCTCTATTTGAATTATTTCACTTATTGCAATGCCCTCAAGGTCCATCCATGATGTCAAAAATGGCAGGGTTTCCTTCCTTTTTATGGCCGAGTCATATACATATAGATGTGTATATGTATATCCCACATCTTCTTTATCCACTCCTCTGTCGATGGACACTCAGGTAGCTTCCATGTCTTGGCTATTGTGAACGGTGCTGCAATGAACATAGGGGTACAGATATCTCTTTGAGATACTGAGTTCATTTCCTAGGGATATATGCCCAGAAATTTAAATCTCCCTGAAGCCCAAACTGAAAAGTTTGCTTATGATGTTGACTCATCTAACATACTTGTAGCTTTCTCTTCACTTTTAGGAGGTTTTAGTTTTTCATTTCACTCTTTACTTCTTTGAAAATGTCTAAATTTCTATCTGTCATCTGCACCCCTTTCCTTAGGTAAAACACCATCGGTGATCACAGCAAAAGGCACACACGTTAGTATCTGCACTGTTCTCAGAGCACTTTATTCATCGTAGGACTCAATACACACTCTACCCACATCCCTATTAGAGGTTGGGATTTTATCCAATGATGAGCCAGGGATGCCTGTCTTCCTCTCCACTAGGTAGGAGAGAATTCTGAGGATTGCTCTAGAGAGAAGACAGCTTTAAAACAGCACTACTTCAAGTCTGCACCACAGCTGAAAGTTACAAATCCATCAAGTTGAAGAGAATTGAGCTTATTAATATCCAGAAATGCGTTAATCTTAGTGTTTAGATTACATTTTGCAAGCTTAGAAAAGCAATTCTGCTTGTAATTATCTTCTCATAAAATGTAATCATAAATGACACCCTAGCTCTGAAATAAACCAGAGGAAACCTGAATATTTTATGTAAAATTTAACATTCTACTGTGCTCTTTTTCACAACGTACAAGCTCAAATAATATGTCAGAGATTAACTCGGCCATTCTTTCATTTAGACTTCACACAGCAGATTTCACATTATTTAAAAAGCTTTATATAAAAGTCATTCAAATGTGAATAATTGAAATTATTTTTAATGATTGTCCCATTAGAGACCCAACTTACACAGATCTCAGACTGACTTAGTTTTTTTTCCCTTCCCTTCATCAGTTTATTTTACCGGTGAATTTAAACAGATTCATCTCTAATTAGATATGTACTTTTCAAACAATATTGGAAAACAGTTACCTTTAACATTTGTTCTTTACATCTGTCATCCTTGGAACACAGTGACTTGCCTGTTATGTGTGTACAAGGATTTTCTCCACAAATCTCTGTCAATTACACTGCCAGGAAGCTCTTGATGTCTTCTAACCTTTCATTGTGCAGAACATACATTTAATTACGAGGAAAATGACTATGATGTCATAGGTCAGGCGTGCATGGCTACCACCTGAGAGGGGCCCTGCAAAGGAGCAGGAGGGAGGTTAAAACCCCAAGGCCAAGCTGCACAGTCCATGGAGCCCTGGACACAAGGTTGCCTCTTACTCCATCTAGCTGGGATGAGCAGTGTTCATTAGCAAAACACAAGTCAGTTATAAAGAATACAAACTAGCCTTAAACATTTAAAAGTATAAATACCCATTCAATCACTAATCTTGATATAGGGTCAAAGACTTTTCTTTGGACAAGAGTTTCCTCATTGGAGGGAATCAGCATCTATGGTTTCCAGTTTGTTTTTGTAAAGTCTAGTGATTTGTTAAAATATTTGCAAAGCAATCTGTGTCGAGATCAAGTAGAATTTTTTTTTTAATTTGTAGAGTTGTACGACAGAATGTTTAAATGATGTCTTGATAAAGTCTTTACAAAGCATGTGACAGGTTTCATGGGAATAAAAAGTAACACTCCTCATACTTACTTATATTAATATTTTGTGTTATACCTATATTGATATTGAGTATTCACTTAGATGACAGATCGTTGAATGTATAATTGAATAACAGGGATAACTGGGGCTAGCGAAATCACAGCTGGTTCTTGGTGAATGTGAACTACAACCTCTGGGGCAGGAGGGGGTCTGATGGCAACTCTGGCACCAACAGGTGCGTATTCAGGAGGGATGGAGAGCCAGTCAGTTGGAGAGCCGCTGACGAGAAAAATTAGGAAATTCCTCAGTGAGGCCCCCATTTGGACTCAGCTCATGAGCATGTGCTTCCACCACGTTCCTGCCCCAGATGAGCAAAGCCAGGCGTTTCCACCCCACCAGACACCTCTCCCCGCGTGGGGTTAGAAAACACGCTCCTGCCGTGAAGCCCGCTCAGCATCAGGACCCCAGCAAGCAACTCCCACAGCGTCGTGAAGAAATCGAAGCAGAGACAATTGAGAGTTTGCCGGGAGGCTTCGGGCTTGGATGCGGTGCACGTTCAGCTTCAGGGTTAAGAGGACAGGAGCCCCTGGAGGGTGGACATGTCTCCTGGCCGGGCCACTCCTGCCTGGCTACCTTCTTCTGGCCTTTCTCAAACTCCCCTTCAGTAGGGGTGTCTCTGCCAGCAGTACCCGGAAACATAGGAACAAATAGATGGAAGGAGAGCCTGCCCATTACCTGGGATTTCATGTATTTGTTCTCTAATTCTTATTAGGTAGGAGCTAATAGAAATCTTTGCAAACTGGGGAGGACATTCATCACGTGGTCCCCTTGGAGGGTGCTCTGTGGCCGGTTCCTGATTTCCTATCACAGGAGGAAGAAGGAGAGGCAGCGTCCACCGATGGGCAATGGAGTGAGCGCGCCATGGTCCTTACGGAAGCGGAAGGTAGGCTCTCAGTCACCTCAGGGAATTAGGAATCCGGGTCCCCTCTTCTGTTTCTGGTGCTCGTCAACTCCCTCCACTGGCTGCAGTCATGCTCAGAGGGGTCCGGAGTCTCTGGCCCGAACGGTGTGTTATTTACTTAGAACCTCACAATGGGTCAGAATCCAAATGGTAAATAGTAGAGTACTGCAAAGGTATATGGAGGACTTCTAAGCACTCTCCGTGAAATGCCCTTTGCAAGGGACCTGCAGGTGTGCAGACTTGGTGGCACGGAAACAGTCCTCGCTCTGATGGCGATGGGAACAGGGCCGCCAACACCGACACCACGCGCGGGTGTTTCGGCCCTTGCTGAGCCAGGATGCACGTCTTCTGGAAACCAGAGCCCACCGTAAGGTTTAGAAAGTTCTCCTCCTTATTCCCACACAGGATGATATCTGCTCGGGTTGGCCTCTGCCAGTGAGAAGACCCCCTTATGTGACGAGCGGCTTCTGGAGCCGTGGGCTGACACCTGTGCAGCCGCAGAGGCTGTGGGTCCCCTGCTTCCGAGTGTCTGTGACTCGACTGGGGCTTGCATGCTCAGTGGCTGCCACTTCCAGCCAGGTTGCATTTCTACCCTCCCCAAGTCGTACAACATTCGCCTTGAACGCAGATCACAAGGAAGTTTGTTTTTCTGCCCGGCGGCACCTGCTCCTCCAGGCAGTCACGTGCAGACTGAACACAGGACCCTCCAAAGACAGCGCCAGACAACAAAAACCAGGGCACTCTGCGTGGATGTGGCCCAGGCTTGGGCCCTGTGCTGCACCGTGTCAGCTCCTGGACCCCACACCACCGCTCGGGGAGGCAATGCTACACCGGTTCCCTCACTCAGAGGAGCAGCCCGACGCTGAGAGCAAGCTGTGTGCTGGTGAGGATTTACAGCCAGCTTTTGCCTACTTCAATGGCGTACATTTCTCCACCCCAGCCGATTTCAAGCCGCCTACGTGAGGTCACCAACTGTGACAATGGGAAGTGATGGGTACAGCTGGCCCCAGCCCCCACTAAGAGAGATTCAGGAACTCACTAACCCTGAACAAGCCGAGTCTGAAGGCAAACCCAGGCACATCCCTGGTGGAATCCAGTCCTTAGTTATCCTGACATGGATGCATTGCTTCTAGGCTGAAGCCTTAAAAAATGCAAAAGCCTGAGATGGTGATTTAGCCATTGGAAATTCACAGTTAGCCTTGAAGCAAAGAACATTTTGTTTTTGACTTTTTTTTTCCTGAAAATAATACCACAGCTCCCCGTTTGCTTGTAGGGTCCCCAGCACATGGCAGGAGTTGGAATCCAAGCCAGGGGCTCTGCTCTCTTCCTAGGTGTTATTTCAGTGCCCAGATGCCAGAGATTTTCCCCTCTCAGCCCGTCTCTCCCCTTATGGTTTTCTGATTCCCATCCCCGGCTGCTGCTACTGTCTCCTCTCGGGCGGGAAGAGAGGTGAGCTCAGATCCACAGGGACTCGTCCCTGTTTACCTTTTCCGTAAGCAGGTTTGTAATGGTCTCATTTGTCCCAAAGCCCCCTGTTCTGGGAGCTCCCACCTGCAGGTCTGTGCATCCTGCAAGGAACATTTGAGCCAGAACCCGGGGATGCTCCCCCTGTTCGACTTTCAGCAGACCTTGGCCACGATTCACCACCAGGCTCCAGAAGGGCGAGCAAGTCCCCGGCGGTGGGGACTGCCTGTGTGAACGTTGGCGTGGCAGGACCTCCAAGGCGGATGTATGCCAGCCCGGGAGCCAGAGCTGCAGGGGCTGCGGTGGCTCCTTGCGGCGGCCTGTTCCCAGCAACGAAGAAAGGTACTCAGCATCCCGTGAGCTGCACCAGCTCCCAGCAAGGAGAGAAAGGGACTCTGCAATGGCCAGCAGGAGCTGACTTCTTTCCACGGAGCAGTCAGCAGATCCCGCTGTGGATCACAGTCTGTTCATAAAGTCATTTAAAATTGCCTGGGTTCTCTGTTCCCATGTAAGTCTCTCCCAGTGGAGGAACTGAAATGCACCTGGTTATTCCTATCAGGGATAGGCAGCCTCCCGGCCATGTAACTGAGGCTGACCCACCCCTTATTTACTGTGGAGGAACCCAGACTAGTGTAGGCACTAAAACAACAGAAAGCCATCTCCTGTCCATCCTCTTCCCACCCATCCAGTGAACTTGGAAGTGTCTCAGGTGAGCCAAGGTTGCAGGCAGTGACAGAGACTGAATATGGAATCCCACAGGGTGGATCCACGGGGACAACAGGCTGCCTTCCCTGTGCTGGGCATCTTCCCTGCTGCCCGGAGCTGTGGGCCTTTAAGAACATGGGCTGAGTGGAAGCAGGCAGCAGCCCGGCTGGAAAGACTCAGGCACCAGGCAGATGCCATGGATCACCGTAGCGTCCTGCGCCAAAGAGTACCTAAGGTTCTGTGGGTTTGAAATGACATGTGCCCCATGCTTGGCATGGCACTGGGTCCTGCCCTTGGAGGGCCAGGCTGAAGAGTCCATGAGGAAACCACTATACATACATATATATCTATATATATACACACACACACACACACACACACACATATATATATATATATATATATATATATATACATACAATGGAATATTACACAGCCATAAAAAAGGATGAAATCATGCCCTTTGCAGCAACATGATGGACCTAGAGATTATCATACTTAGTGAAGTAAGTCAGACAGTGAAAGACAAATATCATATGATATCACTTATATGTGGAATCTAAAATATGATGCAAGTGAACTTATTTACAAAACAGAAACAGACCCACAGACCTAGAAAGCAAACTTATGGTTACCAAAGGAGAAAGGTGGGGGGCAGAGATAAATTAGGAGTATGGGATTAGCAGATACAAACTACTATATATAAAATAGATAAACAACAAAGACTTATTGTATAGCACAGGGAACTATACACAAGATCTTGTAATAAACAATAATGGAAAGAATATATATATATATATATATATATATATAAATGAATCACTTTGCTGTACCCCTGAATAACTGTAAACCAACTATACTTCAATTAAAAATGTAAAAAATAAAATTAAAAATAAATACATTTTTTTAATTTTTAAAAAAATGAGGAAATGGGGGGAAGGTGACATGACCAAGAGAAGACCCAGGAAAACTGCACTCCCCCGTGTGCTCCAGGAGATGGGGGAGGGGCTGCAGCAGGCAAGCTCTGCTTCACACCCAGGAATAAACCATCCAAGACAGGGAACACATTCCTACAAGTGACCCCTTCCGTGCATTGAAGGGGCTGCCCAGTGAATCTGTGAGTTCACTATCACAGGCAAGGAAGACAGATAACTTTCCTTCAAAGATGCCCTAGGAGCTGAGGAGACCTCTCCCTCAGGCACCGCCCAGACAGTGGGTATTGCTCTTCCAGTGGTTTCAGAAGTCCCGTCACCTGATTCAGATGACAAGCTTCTTAAGTTGCATGTACGATGTTGCAACCCACTCATTCATTTGTATCTCTACGTGAAATGAGCTTGAATAAGTTCTGTAAAGTTTAACTACAGGAGACTCAACCCAGTATTAGTTAGACTTAGTTTTAAAAATCGTTGCACACAAGGGATATCGGTTTTAAATTCCCATCCGGGGATGTTGGACATTGACTAATTCTCCCATCACTTTTTGTAAATGGACAGGATGCTGCCTTACATAATAAACAATTGGTATCCCATGACAGACCCATCTAAAAACATCCTCGCTCAAGTGATCCCGGCTTACATAAACCAGAGATGGTTTTCCCATCCACCTCAAATTTAAATTGACTGCTTTGTTTAGCACTAAATAAAACGCACCTTTGTTAACTATCACCTCATCCTCCGGCCCAGGGAGACCCAGCTGATTGCTTCTTAAAGCCACAAACAGACAAAGTAAAAATCCATAGCTACATTAGTTGCAGGTTACCAGTCAATAAGTATTCATTAACCAGTGCATTGCTTCTATTCAGGCTACAGTGTCATTTGTTTTCTATTTTTATTAGCTTTGATCATACAATAAGGCTTCTTTTTTTTTTTTCCCTGGAGCAGTAAATCTGCATCAATACAAGTAAATCTCTGCCTAACGTGATGCACTGCATCTTTATTAGTGCCGGGAGCGGTCCTGCATACAAACTCCCTCCCATCCCCTCGCTCCATCTCTGTTGCAGGGAATATCTCAGCAGAAGCAGAAACACTGAACATCACGGAGGAAAATAAGGGAGCCAGTTCATGGCAAATCCAGTTAAGACTCAGCTCCACCACTGATTTGCCCATCGTGCTGGTGGGTCCCTGGTGCTGGTGGGTCCCTCGAGCATCCCCCCGACTCTTCACCCAATCCCAGGGGCGATCAGCGCCTGAGGGCTGATCACTGGTCCCAGGCTTCCTCTGTGAGTCCGTGGTCCACAGCCCAACGTGGGGAACACAGGCACCTTCTAGCCCAGGATCCGGAGTGACATCTCCCTGGGTCTCTCAGGGTCTGTAAAACGAGACTATGGATACTCCTGTGACCAGTGATTCAGCCAGGTCAGGAGGATTAAGCAAAATCAGGAACATGAAATCGCCATTAATTTGTATCCATTCAATGTTTTGTCCCCACCCTCCACTGTCCCTATTGTGCAAACCTCAATTATGTTTTTAAAATGAGATATTGTCTCTTCATTGTATTATTCTAGTTAAAAGAAAGTGATTCTTCTTTTTTTCAGAAGAAAAAAGAAAAAAAAAAAACTTCCCTTACTATAACACTTGTAAATCACGTGGAAGTAATAGACATTTAATTTTTGATATTTTTGCCAAAATAACAAACAAGTCATTAAATGTTTCTCTGGGCACCACAATTCTGAAAATATTCATTTGAAAGGCACATCTGCATCTGAGGATAATCTGTCTCATTTGTTCAAGAAATACATATATGGTTGGTTTTATTCTTCTATTGTTGATTTAGAGCAAGTTCTTGATGTTCTTTTGGGGGAAAAGTACTTTAAATTTCACTTGTTAGAGGGGCCTGTTAGAGTTCACACAAAGCCAGGTTGAAAAATGTAAACATTTCCATTTTGTTAAATCAAAAGCAGAGATGGTTAAGGGTCTTCCCAGCTATTCCTGGAGGAGCTCCTGCACCACCTGGAATTCTGAGAAACATCTTCTGAAACCGAGTCCCCCTAAAAGTGAGCTCCCCTGCCAAGTCTACATTCAACCTCTCTATCCAAAACTTTCTTGTCCCACCCTGTTCCCTTAAGGATTGAGGAAAGTCAAAGAAAAGGGGGAAGGAAACCTAGCAGGACCCTGTGGGTGCCTCCTGGGTACAAGCCACTCCACATCCCCTGCTGTGCTTTCATATTCCCTGTGTTCCAAAGAGCATATTTGGGCAGTTAGTGATGAGCACATCAGAGTCCCAGGACTCCTAGTTCCTCCTGAGGGATATAGATAACAATCTGATGCTCACCTTTGAGTTGTTCTGCAGATACTAAGACCCCCACCCAGTGGAGGATTGTGACCACATGCTGACCACAAGCATGCGGAGCTCAGACTGGTTGGAAACAGAAGGTAGATGATGCTGACGTCTGCCTGTGACCTCACCACCAACCAATCAAAAGGATGTCCGGGAGCTGATCAGGCATCCTACAACCCTCACCCCTAATGTTGCCTTTAAAAACCCTTCCCTGAAAGCCATAGGGGAGTTTGGGTCTTTTGAGCATGAGCTGCCCCTTCTCCTTGCTTGGTGCCCTGCAAATAAACACTGTACTTTCCTTCACCATAACCTGGTGTTGGTAGATTGGCTTTGCCTCCCATCAGGAGAGCAGACCTGAGTTCTGTTCTGTTAACACTCACCTGTTAGCACACAAAACGTTCCCCTGTGGATGAATTGAGCCCCAATCCCAGAGGCAGAAGACTGCGGTTATGATGCTCACCAACCTGATTTATTCTGAGCTTTCATTTCCAGTTTTCAGAAGTTTTCCTCATGTCACTTTTGAAAATTTTGTACTTTCAGTTAGCTTCCTTCAGCCTTGTCCACGATATCCTCTCAGTATTTTAGAGAAAAATACAACCCTGATGTGTTCTGCTCACCAGGACAGATGATAGGCAACTACACTTATACAACTCACCTGGGTGACAGGGGAACAGACAAGGACTCCGAGGAGAGAAAAGCACCCCGGCTGACCGCATCCACGCTCAACCGATGCTGAGGGCAGTTAACTCCTACGGGAGAACTGCTCTCTGGCAATAGTGCTTTTATTCTTCACAACTTTTTTCCCTATGACGTTAAGTTACAAGATAATTTCGAAATGCCAGGAAAAGGAGAAAGAGATCGATTTTTTAAAATAACCTCCATGACTTGGACATTTTGATCAGCCCCTGCTTGTGGAGCAAAATGATCCGAGCACAGGAGAGGTGGCCGTCATTAGCTTGAGTGTCCTGGACACGTGGCTGACAGTCAGCAGGAAAATCATCCTCAAAACCTGCGGGAGCCAGATGGGGTGAGTGTGTGGGGTGTGACACGGCTTACTTACCGTAAGGGAGGGAGGGCAGCCCCATCAGCACAGACCGCCTTTCCTGGGGTGATGGCACGATGGGCCTCAGGAGGCACACGGCCACGTTTACCCACTCTCTGAAAATTAAGTTCTGATTTTAAGTTGACCCACACTTAGGTCTGGGGAAATAAACAGTTTTTAATTTTTAAAAAGCAAAACGTAAATATTTGAAAATTCAAAATATTCCTTGTAGAGCCTCACACTCTGTGATCTCACGGAGGTGGTGCTTATAATCCTGGTGACACCAAAGTGACCCTTTAGAACTGGAGAAATGTCCTATAAAGATGCAGACAGGGCTGTGAAAAGAACAAAAGGGAAGCAGTAAATTAGGGAGAAATAATCAACTCCAGGAATGTCTATTTCTGCCCCAGCAGAGGAAATGCAAGCAGTCGTCCGGCTTCGAGGGCTGAGTCCACCCCCAGAAGACCCCAAGCACCCCACCTCCCGCCCCCTCCAGCCATGGGCTCCAACTTCTTGCCCACTCGCATGATCCCGAGTGCACGTACTGCCCCGTGGCGCCAACCTGGCCCCCAGGATTCGGGGACTTCCTCCCACATAACCTCCATCAAATCGTCCTAAAGGGTCAGCACTGTCCCTGGTCTCCACAAGGAAACCGAGCCTCAGGCTGTGCCTGAAGGTGCTAGACTTGCCCTGAGGATTCACACACCGTGTTTCAACCACAGACCCTCACAACCACCCTGGTCGGTTTCTTAATTCACAGGTTGTGGATCAAGGCATCAGTGAGGTCAAGCAACTTGGTCAGCAGCCACCTGCGGGTACAGCTGTTGGCCCAGAGAGTTCAGGGGTGCCTGGGACCCCAAGCCTGCCGTGTAGGAGCTGGATGTGCTGGAGGGTCCAGGCCTGGGAATCTCCACCAGCTCTTCACCCTCAACGGTCCAGCTCCCCTTCCACGGCTGTGAAAGCCTGGATGTCTCCAGGCCAGTCGCATGCTGTTGCCCTGACCACCGCCCCCCACCTAGTCCTCAGTGCAAGCCCGCCTGTTGCATTTACCTGTGACACAGCGCCCACTCGTCCCCCATGCCCCCATGAGGCCCCATCGCCCCCGACATCAAACGCCAGCCCTGGCCTCCGAGCCTACCAGGGTCCCTGCCCACTCTGCATCCCAACACATCCTCCAGATGGCGGCCGACTCAGAGGACGCGAGGCGTGGGCCTCTGGGCACCACGCTGCTCCTCCTGCAGGAGAATGACGAGGATGCTGGCAGCGTCGTCCATGGCGGCCAACACAGAGGACCGGGGTGCGCCGTCAATTAAGGGGGCTGGTCGCGCGCTCCTCCCCCCACAGGAATTATGCGGTTTCAGTAAGTGCCGCTCCTTGTACTGGCAGTTTGGGAGCTTGGAGATGAACAGGTTAAACTGGCCTCTTAACTCCTGGGCTTCTTAGCACTTTTCACACCAGTGCGCGTGTGGGTCTCATTAGGGCACAGAACACAGCAAGCCCCACCCATCAGGGACGACAAAGCGCCCTGTCCCAGGGAAGCGCCAGGGGACGGAAAACCTTCACCTTCCTAAAGACTTTTTACACCTTAGCTCATCGCACTCACCCCACACCCCCGTCTGATGCAACAGGTGATGTAAACGACATGCGCTTACAGCCAGGGACCTGCCTGCTGGCGTCAGCCTGGGTGTCGCTCCCTGCTCTTTGCCCCTGGCATGAGTGGGCTCAGAGGGTCAGTCCTGTGGGTCCGGGCCACATGTGAGGACCCGCGTGGGAAAGCACCGGGTCACCAGTGGGGCGGGAACTGGCTGAGAGGTGCCTGGTCCACGTGGGCCCCTGCACATTGGTGCCACCTCAGGGGTTTCTTTGGCCCCTTGCAGCCTGATGGGCCGCCCCACCCATCAGGCACCTTTTCCCAGTGGGCCAGCAGGACAGCAGTTGGCCCTAGTGTTGCCCCCCATTGTTCCACAGTTGCCTTCCATCCCCCGGCCCTGGACGGGGACCAGCCAGTGTGGACCAGACCCTCTGCAAGAGCAGGCGGGGAAGGGCAGAGCACTCGGGTTGCCTTACAGGGGACAGGAGACTAGCCCCTGAGCCTCATCTTCTCAACTCCACACCGAGCACCGTGCACCACAAACCAGGCAGGCAGGCGAAGGAGGTGCCCTGTGAGTCCCTGCAGTTTCTGCAGAACCTGGACCACACACACACACATGCAGCGACCCCTGCACGCATGCCCTTCCCCGGTCCTGGGGGCACAGCGCTGACATCCGCATGTCTGTGACAGGGCACACGTGCCATCCCCTTCCCAAGGGGCCTCAGCTCCTGCACATCCGGGCTGTTAAAGGAGGGCCTGGGCTCCCCTGCTCTGCATGCATCTCAGCGACCCTCAGGGTCTCCGTCTGCCATCCAGGGACCTGAGTTTAGACCTGGCCGTCGACGCGGAGCTCACACCCAGGAGGCAGGGACGCGCCGTGTGTCTTCCACGTCCTGTAACCTGCACTGTGTTGATGCCGGGCTTTGCCACACGGCAGGCCACTTACCATCCAGTGGCTCCCAGATGGTAGTGTTCACTGGTCATTGGCTGAATGACTGCATGACATGCTGTAAATCTACTCTCGATAGTCAGCTAGAAGAGTATACATTGGCCAAGACCTCTCCTTCGAAATATTACTTTAACTTTCGATAAACTAAACTTCCTGAACTCCTAAAACCCAGGTGGAGTTAAAATTAAGAAAGAAAATTTCCAAATTTTCCCATTTCCGAAAGCCTTCGTGTCATTGACCTTGAGGTCTCAAAGGTTGTAAGCAGAGCTGTGTCCCTGCCAGGTCACCCTGGGCAGGCGAGGACACACTTCCTCACACAGATGCGAAACCAAACAGGGCTTGGCGTGGCCAGTGCTTGCTGCCACCCTCCTGTCCTGGAGGACAGTGACCTTCATCTCCTGAAGGAGGCTGAGTGCCACCCTCGTGTCCTGGGGGACAGCAGGCTGCCCAGGTTCCTCCTGGGAGAGAAAAACTGGCCCAGGAGACGAGACTCTGAGCACCTGCAGTGCAGAGGCCACCCCCGCCCGGACGCCGGCTAGTTCCCAGGGCCAGGGTGTCCTGATTAATGACCGGCTGCGAGAGGCCCCCCTGTCGCCCGCGCCCGCTTCCTGGGGCCTCCGGAGCCGCTGTTCCCGTTTCCCCTCCTTCCCCGCCCGGGAGCCTCCGAGCAGGTCAAAGCAAAGGCAGGCCCGGCCGTTCGCGGCAGAGCTAGGACTGACCGCTGGGAGAACCATCAACCTCGCCGTGTGATGATCAACTGAGCAGTAAATTAATTAATCATCATTTTATGCCTCATCAAGCACTTTGCTGAAGCTCTCAACAGGGGCCTCTCGAGGAGCCAATGAGAAGCTGACTGTTTTGTTTAGCTGGGTGAGACTTCCATAAACAGGGGAGGTTTTGACAAGCTAATAAATATGTCATTCGTCTCTGCCACGGGCAGCAGCCGGCCCCACCTGCAAAGTGGTGAGGCTCTGCCCGGCCTGGTGGGCAGTGAGTGATGGCAGAGGCGTGCCCAGCGAGGTGGCCGTCCAGAGGCACAGGGCGGGCCAAAAGCTCCCAGAAGCTCCTTTGAGCCTTGTGGGAGGAATGCCACCCCTGGGAGGGTCCCCGCAGGTGCAGTACATCCTGACACTTGCCCTCGCAGCCAGGCCTTTGCTCACACCACATGGCCTGCGGGGGCCTCTTCCCCAAGGGATCCCCAATATGGGCACCGGATCACACTTAAGGATGCCCACGCGAGACCCTCCAGAAGCCAAGCTAGTGTAAAATGCACTGTTTCAGGAGTTATATGACCTACTGTCGCTTCTCATCAGCTTCAAAATACATCATGGCAGTTTCTCGGGGAAAAGTTTCAAGCTAACCTCAGCTCATCTCTACTGGAAAAGACTCAGTAGTGGAGAACCACCAATTTTTAGGAAACTAGGTTTTCTTTTTTAATTGAATTCTAGTTGATTTATAGCAGCATGTTAATTTTAGGTGTACAGCACAGCTCTTCAGTTATACATACATATCTAAATACATATTAGTTTTCAGGTTCCTGTCTCTTATAGGTATTACAAAATATTGCGTACAGTTCCCTGTGCTATATAGCAGGTCCTTGTTGCTTATCTATTTTATATATAGTAGTGTGTATCACTTATTCCCAACCTGGAGAAAGTGGTCAGAGGAGAGAAACTAGGTTTTTCAAAGCTGAAGAAGTGTTGAAATTTGGGTGATACTTCCAACGACCTAATCAAATGTTTTATATTTTAAACCCAATACAGTGTTGGGAGAGAATTTTGCAGAATTAAAGAAAAATAAGTATCAGAAAGATACAAATGCAAACGCCTCACAGATCTCTGAGTTGTCAATGAATTTTAACCCGTCTTTTAAGTGAATTTGAAATGCCCTCTGATGTCGTCTGGAGAACACTCATATCATATGAAGATACAGTTTCTAAACTGCAACTGACACATAACTGGCAGGTCCCACACGAGTCCTTTCTTGTCAGGATAACAGGGGAGGCTGGGGAACCACGGAGTCACCATGAACCTTGTCCTGTGTGTGGCCCCCTCACATGCCATGCTGGTTTCTAGCAGGTTCCACAGAGCATCTCGAAAAGGCATCAAGCACCCTCCGCCCCACCTCTGACTCACATTTTAAATTCCACTTAAGATTCCAAACTGCGGAAGAACCCATGGGGTGTTGACCTGGAACTCACGCAGAAGGTTTCTGAGTTCTTGGCGGGCATGGCTCCGTCACAAGCTCCGCCTTTGATAGAGTCAGTGGGACCTTCCACAGTAACCGCTTGCCAGGCATGGGGGGTTTCTCAACGGGACTCACTGGGTCTGAAACCTGGGCCTGGGCTTTCGTCAAGAACGGCCACCGTCAGCAGAGGGCCAGAGCAGGTGGCCTTGGCTCTGCTGTCCCATGGTTGCTGGCCGTTCTGATTCCTGCATGCACAGTGTTCATGGTGACATAAGGCAGACCAGCGTGAGCTGCACCAGCTCCCTTCCCAGCTCCAAATCACCATCAAGTTGCAAAGAGATGGCACTGGTTTCCTCTGAAAGGTAACAAGATGGGAGGTCTTGGAAGGAGCTATACGGTTTCAGCAGAGCTGCACTTCACCCCCATCACATCCCATGTGGAGCACACGCCATTCGTTTGTGGTGTGATGGTGTAGACAAATCTATGAGACAGCTTTTAATGTTGGGAATGAACTTGCCCTGTTCTGCACATTATAAAACACAGCGCTCCTTCTGTGCATGCTTTGGTCGCATGGGTTATTATGCGCTCAAGGTCACATCCATGATGGGCTCTAAGCGTGTGGAGCAGAGATCACTCCTGTCTCTGTCTGCAGGTCACTGTGTCCTCAGGGTCGGATGGAGAATGCCCAGCATAGATCTTTATTAGAATAAAGGTTCTTGGAGGAATAATAAGACAAAGGCCAATGACCACAGAGTTGCTTCTTTTGCTTTAAATGCTTTCTTTTTATCTCCAATTTTCTTGATTTTGAAACTTATTTCAGGAGAAAGGAAGAGAAAGTGGGAAGGGAAGTAGGGAGGGAGGTCAGTCAAGTTCAAAGTAGGGACACTGTCTAGTAATATTTCTGTTCTTACTTGATCCGGCTTTACTGCTTAAAGCCATGAAGACAGTCGCACTGCTCACCCTGATACTACAGGACTGTCCCAAGAGATATAAATAGAAGTCCCAAGCTAACGGCTTCCCTGAAGGGACCCCTGGAAGCTTAGGACAGTGTGCCCGCCTCGTCTCCATCCTTGACCTTCACATAGAAGTCAGTGCTTGGAGGACCGGAGTCTTCCTGCAGGGACCAGTTTAATTTGGTCCAACCTAGTTTCCTAAATGTTCTAGCCATGGAGCCTTTCACTGAGGAATGGCTCAGGTAGCGTGGGGTATGCTGCATTGAGCCCGCATTTCAAAGGCCCTTCAGCTGCGCCCCTGCTTCCCAGTGTGCAGATTTTCTTCCTCAGGTGCCCCAAGGACCCCCTAATTTGGGAGGGTCCCCCTGCAACCATGATGCACACTGCCCCTGGAGTCCTCACCTTTCTAATAACACTTTAAAGGCCTTACCAGTTGAGTTGTTCACACTTTTCTGTATTTTTATTTATTTTTTAGTCTATTTCATGCATTCTAGATGGGCATGATATTACCTCAAAGAGGGTAAAAATTGATTTTTAGGGAGCAAAAGAAACCTTGCTCTTTTTATATACAAAGCACAGATACACCTATAATACATTGATATACTGTATGTCTCTAGTGTTTAATTTTATGTGGGCAGGAATTAAGGAAAGAGTCCTAAAAGGCTCATTATGAGAGCAATGATTAAAAATAAGATGGAAAAGCACTTTTCCACTTGAGCTGTCATATTATGAAAAAAATGTTTTTAACTCTCCCTTGTAACTGTATCCCACATTCTTGTTGTGTGTGTATGTAAACACACACACACATTGCTTTTATATTTAACTGCTACATTCTTCGTTCAAAAAAATGTTAAGAGTGTCATGACTCCCTCACAAGCTGCTGGGTCTCCACTTCCATTGCATTTATTTTTGTTTTTTTTTGTTTTTAATTTTATTTTTTATTGAAATATAGTTGATTTACAATGTTGTGTTACTTTCAGGTGTATAGCAGAGTGATTCGGTTATACATATACATATATCTATTCTTTTTTAGATTATTTTTCCTTATAGGTTATTACAAAATATTGAGGATATCTCCCTGTGCTATACAGTAGGTCTCTGTCTGGAATCTATTTTATATATTCCATTGCATTTAATACTAATATTTCTACCTCTGCTTTGACTTGTTTTGATTTCAGTGGTATATACTGGCCCATATCTTTAATTTAAATGCTCCCTTGTCACTTTATTTTGATGAGCTTCTTGCTAACAACAGAGTTGGATTTTATGACCATCACTCCCAGAGTTTTAACATAGATGCTGAGCCCACTCGCAATGAGCTTGATAACTGATAGTCTGGGCTGGATCCTTTTAAATTTTTAATTCCATTGCATTTCTTTCCCATAAGGTCTGTGTTCTTCTAGTTCAAGCATCTTTAGCTAATGTGTATATTACAGATATCTATCGTTAACATGGTGTGTTCAGACCTGATTTTGTACACTGCAAGTTTGATTGCTCATCGCCCTCTTCTCACCTCTTTGTGTTTCCCTATCTTGAAATACCTGATTCAATTGTCATTTGGTAAACTCCTTCTTGATTACTTTCCTTATGTAGCAAACACAATGACATTCTCTCCTCTTGGTGTCCTCACATGTTTAGAATCATTTTCATTTGTCCTGAAAGATGAGCACTATCTTGGTCTAGGACACAAACTTCTTACCCTCCATGCTCTGCTCTGAGGTCCCTCCACCTCTAGCCTCTAGTTCTGCAGAGGAGAAATCTGATGCTACTCCAATGCCCCTCCCCCAGAAGAAAGCTGCAATTTCTTCCTTGAAATTGCTTCAAATTTTTGATGATACAATTAAATAGTAACAGTTGAAATTTAAAATTCACCTTCTGTATAACCTAGCATTCCGGTTTTGAGAAATTTACTTTATATAAAAGTAATGAAAATAATGAAAATGAAAGCATAAGTCTGCGATGATATGTATTGAGGAATGCTTGTTTAGAATTGACTCAAATGTTGACCAAAGATGGCATACTGATATTACAAAGTATAACAAAGCCTTGGTAGAAACAGCATCTTAAATCTCTACATATTAGCACATGTGGTGGCCAGAATGTACGCTGTGTAAAAAAGGGGAATTGCAGAGCCATGTGTTTGTATCTGGGTGTTGTGGAGGGAAGACAGTTCCATTGGTGCTCCATTAGATGAGTGACAGAATGGTGGAAGGGTGCCTGGCAGGTATTACCGATGGGGTGGAAGGCCAGAGGGAGGTTGGGTGCTTCCCTTATGTGCCTTTGAGCAGTTCCAGTTGTTACAGTGAACACATTTACTGTGAAATCCTAAAAATAAAGTAACAAATCTGGAAGGAAATAAAATCCACTTTAATCAAGAAGTGATTCACCACCTGAAAACCATCAACACCAGCATTAAATTGAAGCATTCATGGCACGTCACGCACGACCCCTTGCATCTGGCTTCTAGCTGCCTCTCCAGCCCTATCTCCACCAGCTCCAACCCACAGTCTCTTCATGTCTCTGCCCACTACTCCCTCTTCTCACTCAAGCATGGCTTAAATCTCATCTTCTCCTTCAACCTATTTTCACAAATTGACCTGATTTCTGCCTCCTCAGAAACTTACAGAAGATTTTATCCATGTGTTTCAGGGGGCAGTTAATCCCAGACTACCTTGTATCATTTGTCTGGTTTAGACAACTATCTCCAGATTATATTTTATAAGAATTTTCATATGTCAAGTATTTGCTTCTTCAACTATAAGTTTCTCAGAATATCATACCCATAATAATGCATCACCAATAATGAAATCAATAGAAAGATTGATTGATAATTATTTGATGACTTGCTGGAAAGCTAGACCAGATAGCTGGGTCTTGGAATGTAAGTATTTCTGCCTTCAGGACTTTCTTAGAACATGATCCATGTGCTATTTTATTGGGTGGCATTCAACAATAATGTCACCATCGAGTACTCTTTCTTATATTTCCAACTCCACAATATACTTAATAGCATGTTGAATAGACACATTTATGAACAACTATCAGCATATTAAAAACATAGATAGATAGTAGACAGATATTTAAGATAAAAAGATTTTTCAGCTCTTAAGATAAATTTTTATTGCACAGAGAAATGAAATTGCAATTTGGAAAAGCTGTTCCTAAATAATAATAAATGCCCAGACCACGTTACTGACCTTATTGCCTGAGCACAAAATTGGTCAATGTTTTCTTTTTTCTTTCCTTGTAACTTAGAAAGATTATGTTAAATCCTTGTATTTAAAATCAAGAAAAGTGAATAAATCAGCAATATATAAACAAACTAGCAAAGTAAACAGCAAAGAACCAAAAATAGCACTTTCTCTAAAGTTCTTTGTAACGTGCAATGGGTACTTGGTTTCGGGCCAATGGACAACTCCAATTGCCTCTAATTTATTTGCTTTTAGGATCTCTCTCCCTAACCCCTGGACCTCTGGGAGTGAGTCATAGCGGGGGCCCCCCTCAGAGGCCTGGAAGTGTTCCCCATCCCACTGCCTGCCTACATCTGAGCAAATAAGCAGCGTGATATGCTAACACCGAGAGAACTCAGCATCCACTTGGACGCTGTAGACTTTCTGCCAAGACACAGATAATGATGAGCCCTAACACGTGAAGCCTCCTGCTTCTCCCCACGCTGACAGGCCTCAAGAACTATACCTGAGGTATTTGCAAACCAGCGGGTGTTGGTCAGGATAGAAGGATAAATTCAGCATGAAATCAGTGTTCCAATATCAATTCTCTTACGGTTCTCCTTGGTTTTATGACCAGCCTATGACCAGGTTTCTTCTAAGTGTCAAAAACGTCTCCCTTTGTGTTTAAGGGCTAGTCCTACTAAGCGTGGCTGGTCACCGTGGCTCCACCAAATCCTGTCCCCACTGTGTCCAGGAAAAATGTCGTATCTGGACAAAGGTGGATCCATTGTCTGAGGGCCCGCAGACAGTGAGGTCCCCTTTGAATTCCAGGTGGACACGCCCACCTGAAACGTCATTCCTGAGAGGTCCCTATGGACAGAGGCTAGGACGTGATTTTAAAGCTAACCTATGAAGCTGCTGTAGTAAAGCCTCTTAGAAATGTTTTAAACAGAGAAGCAAAGGGGTTTGTGGCAGATTTACGCAGCTTGCTGATTAAGCAGTCATTCTAACAGGTAGAATGATCTGGGAAGCAATGGCAGGCGAGGCTGTTGGTCACTCTCAGCCTTAAAAGCTCAGTGGGTTAAGTGAGCAAACTTGTTTCTCAGTCACTCAACACATGTGCATGTGGTCGGTTGGTGGGGTGCAGTGGGGGGACACTTTCTGTCCATCCTGGTCACTCAGCGACCCAAGCTGATGGAGCCACCATCGCTATACAAGCTCCCTTTGTGGCAGGTCAGGAAGATATGGCCTCTCACACACGGGCTCTGATAATGTCCATGTAGATTGTGTGGTTCCGTGTGGGCCCACATGGCAGAGACTCTCAGACCTGCATTCAGCTCACCGACCACAGCACACACCTGACTCACTGAGTCAGGAGGCAATGCCCCGTGTGGGTACCTGAGGAGACCTAGAACATTTATTGACAGACACCTCAAGGGTCACGAGAGCAGCCACATCACAAGGGCTGGCAGAATTAACTCCACAGCCAGAAGAAATAAATGTGGGAGGTAAAGAGATCACAAATGACAAAGAATAAGCAAAGAGTGTTCGCAACATCAGAAAAAGACAATAAAATCAAACAATTTCAAAACAGGGCATCTATTTCACCCAGCTTTAAAAAAAAAACAACATTTACCATAATTTTTTGATAGTTCAGTGCTACTTGATAGTCATCTGTGGCTTTAGGTGCCAACTGTGTTCTTTTAATTTATTAAATATAAAGTTTGGTGATAAGCATTTTTGCAAACCGTGATTTCCTAAACGTTGCCTTCAGAAACCAAGTTCATAAATTATCCCTAGGCCACCCTTCATCTGCACGATCTTTCTTGAATGCCACCTAAGAAACTCTAGCATATTTTAATTACAGGTTAAGTTATATTCAATGGAAATCTGTTATCCTGCTAGTTAGTTAGGATATCAAATTAATAGGATATGAAAAGTAATTTGTGTTCTACAAAGGTTGGATTTTAAGGCGCTATTGTGTTCACGTAATACGATTAGATCCGTATTTTACTCAAATCTGTGTAGGAACAAACCAATACACTATGGGCAAAAATAAGTTGTAAAACATGTTTCCAGCACACAAACCAAAAGAATGTCTGGAATGAGAACTCTGACAAGGAGCTGCCCCAACCCGGGGGCGACATGGCATCTATAAATGGCTTTGAACCTTGGTGGGAAGAGAGAAGGAGAGTTTCAGGCCAGGGCAACTAACAAGTGCTTCGATTTATAGGGACACAATTTCTGGCTTCAATGTCAAATTACATCACTGAGAAACAGGAAACTTCGTGGAATTAATTGCTCTATTGTTTCCAAGATGACTGCTGATGTTGCCAAAGCCTCCAGACCTTTTCAGTCACACTAGGTGATTTTTTAAAGAATAAAAACACCATTTATGATTTTGTAGAGAATTGAGGGGGGGGGGGCTCTCCTCTTTTTTATGGTTTGAGCTACAGAGTTGAAGAATCTTCCCTTAAAGGTGATCATTTTTCTCTGAAGCTAAAACTCCCCATGTGTGTGCAGATGAGGGGAAAGAGACAGAGCAGAACTTGGCCTCAATTCTCTGGACAGAGTGAGAAACATTTGCCTCTAAGGAAGATTTTAGAAGAGGAACTAAGGAGATAATATATCAGAGGACACATTCGAGAAAGCTGCCAGTCTAGGGAAGAAGGCGATTCCTTGAACTCCACGCAGCTTGGAAGGAGGAGATGGTGCTGAGGACAGCCTGGAAATCGGCAGTGAGACTTGGGACATTCCGGCTGTGATCCCACTGAAGTTGTGACCTGAACGAGGGCCGCAGAGTTAGAAGGAGGCCCAGCAAAAGTCCCAAGCCAACTGAGACATCATCATGTTATTATTTCTGACAGATCAGTGGAAACCCTCCCTTTTCAAGCATCCACAGAAACAGAAAGTGCAATGCCTGCTTCCAAGACATCAGAGGCATTCAGGCATTGATCTCCAACGGACTTGCTCTGATTTTTGGCCTGGGATGGTCTCACGCTGAAGCAGAGCTGGAGGGTGTGAATCTATGCAAACAAGATCTGCTGGAAGACGTTGGCAAATCCTGGGCCAAGGGCAGCCCACACTTCCCCAGCTCCCGGGGCCATTAGCACCCCTGCTCAGCTGTCAGGAATGTTCCCAACCCGTGAGCCTCTGACTCACTTCCTTTTTCAAGCTCATCTTTCTGTTCTGTCAATGTAAGATTAACTGTGAACTTCACTTCTCCTCCCCACCAAGTAACGTGGAAGCCCGTTTACCTGCAGGCTTCTGTTCTCCCCTCCAGCCCCTTTGGAAATACTGCCCTGAACACGCACTTTACAAACATTTGGGCTGATTTCCCAAGAAGCAGTGACTTATTCTGGATCATGAAGACAATATCAGAAATAAACTTGTAGAGAGTAAGATAGAGCAGCATGCCTTGTACATTGTCATGCTGTTTAATTTTAACTTTCAGGCCCCAATCCTGTTCCAGACAGGTATCTAATCATCACCAAGGGGGCTGGATAGGACTGGGACCCATTTCACAGGTGAAGAAACTGGGGCATTCAAAAATGATGGGAAATCTTACTTTCCCATTGACTGTGCCACATCAAATTCAAAGTAAGTTTAAAAGGAGATTAAACTAAACATTTAGAGAAGAGCTAACACCTATCCTTCTCAAACTCTTCCAAAATCTAGCAGAGGGAGGAACACACCCAAACTCATTCTACAAGGCCACCATCACCCTGATACCAAAACCAGACAAGGATGTCACAAAGAAAGAAAATTACAGGCCAATATCACTGATGAGCATAGATGCAAAAATCCTGAACAAAATACTAGCAAACAGAATCCAACAGCACATTAAAAGGATCATACACCATGATCAAGTGGAGTTTATTCCAGGAATGCAAGAATTCTTCAATATATGCAAATCAATCAACGTGATACATCATATTAACAAATTGAAGGAGAAAAAACATATGATAATCTCAATCGATGCAGAAAAAACTTTCGACAAAATTCAACACCCATTTATGATAAAAACCCTGCAGAAAGTAGGCATAGAGGGAACTTTCCTCAACATAATAAAGGCCATATATGACAAACCCACAGCCAACATCGTCCTCAATGGTGAAAAACTGAAAGCATTTCCACTAAGATCAGGAACAAAACAAGGTTGTCCACTCTCATCACTCTTATTAAACATAGTTTTGGAAGTTTTAACCACAGCAATCAGAGAAGAAAAGGAAATAAAAGGAATCCAAATCGGAAAAGAAGAAGTAAAGCTGTCACTCTTTGCAGATGACATGATACTATATATAGAGAATCCTAAAGATGTTACCAGAATACTACTAGAGCTAATCAATGAATTTGGTAAAGTAGCAGGATACAAAATTAATGCACAGAAATCTCTGGCATTCCTATACACTAATGAAAAATCTGAAAGTGAAATCAAGACAACACTCCCATTTACCATTGCAACAAAAAGAATAAAATATCTAGGAATAAACCTACCTAAGGAGACAAAAGACCTGCATCCAGAAAATTATAAGACACTGGTGAAAGAAATTAAAGATGACACAAATAGATGGAGAGATATACCATGATCTTGGATTGGAAGAATCAACATTGTGAAAATGACTCTACTACCCAAAGCAATCTACAGATTCAATGCAATCCCTATCAAACTACCACTGGCAATTTTCACAGAACTAGAACTAGCCAAAGCAATCTTGAGAAAGAAAAACGGAGCCGGAGGAATCAGGCTCCCTGACTTCAGACTATACTACAAAGCTACAGTAATCAAGACAGTATGGTACTGGCAGAAACAGAGAAATATAGATCAATGGAACAGGATAGAAAGCCCAGAGATAAACCCACGCACATATGTCACCTTATCTTTGATAAAGGAGGCAGCAATGTACAGTGGAGGAAGGACAACCTCTTCAATAAGTGGTGCTGGGAAAACTGGACAGCTACATGTAAAAGGATGAGATTAGATCACTCCGTAACACCATACAGAAAAATAAGCTCAAAATGGATTAAAGACCGAAATGTAAAGCCAGAATCTATCAAACTCTTAGAGGAAAACATAGGCATAACATTCTATGACATAAATCCCCCATAAATCCCCCAATCCTTTTTGACCCACCTCCTAGAGAAATGAAAATAAAAACAAAAATAAACAAATGGGACCTAATGAAACTTCAAAGCTTTTGCACCGCAAAGGAAACCATAATCAAGAGGAAAAGACAACCCTCAGAATGGGAGAAAATATTTGCAAATGAAGCAATTGACAAAGGATTAATCTCCAAAATTTACAAGCAGCTCATGCAGCTCAATAACGAAAAAACAAACAACCCAATCCAAAAATGGGCAGAAAACCTAAATAGACATTTCTCCAAAGAAGATATACAGACTGCCAACACACACATGAAAGAATGCTCAACATCATTAATCATTAGAGAAATGCAAATCAAGACTACAATGAGATATCATCTCACACCAGTCAGAATGACCATCATCAAAAAATCTAGAAACAATAAATGCTGGAGAGGGTGTGGAGAAAAGGGAACACTCCTGCACTGCTGGTGGGAATGTGAATTGGTATAGCCACTATGGAGAACAGTATGGAGGTTCCTTAAAAAAACTACAAATAGAACTACCATATGAGCCAGCAATCCAACTACTGGGCATATACCCTGAGTAAACCATAATTCAAAAAGAGTCATGTACCAAAAAGTTCATTGCAGCTCTATTTACAATAGCCAGGAGATGGAAACAACCTAAGTGTCCATCATCAGATGAATGGATAAAGAAGATGTGGCACATATATACAATGGAATATTACTCAGCCATAAAAAGAAACAAAATTGAGCTATTTGTAATGAGGTGGATGAACCTAGAGTCTGTCATACAGAGTGAAGTAAGTCAGAAAGAGAAAGACAAATATCGTATGCTAACACATATATATGGAATCTAAGAAAAAAAAATGTTTTGAGGAACCTAGGGGTAAGACAGGAATAATGACACAGACCTACTAGAGAATGGACTTGAGGATATGGGGAGGGGGAAGGGTAACCTGTGACAAAGCGAGAGAGTGGCATGGACATATATACACTACCAAGCGTACAACGGACAGCTAGTGGGAAGCAGCCGCATAGCACAGGGAGATCAGCTCGGTGCTTTGTGACCACCTAGAGGGGTGGGCTAGGGAGGGTGGGAAGGAGGGAGATGCAAGAGGGAAGAGATATGGGAACATATGTATATGTATAACTGATTCACTTTGTTATAAAACAGAAACTAACACACCATTGTAAAGCAATTATACTCCAATAAAGAATTTAAAAACAAAAACAAAAAGGACATTAAACTTCCTGTTTGGCATTGTTATTAGCTCAGTAATTTGTTTTTTCATCCTGAACTGTTGACACAAGGAGAAGGTTCAGGAACTGACGTTGGTTTGCTGTTGCTGCTGTTAATTTTACTTGCCTAAGAAGAGTGGGAAACGCCACAAAGCCCTCATGGAGATTCTGAGGAGGTCTCCCCTGGCTCCGCGAGCTGGGCAGGCACAGGAAGGGGCTTCAGGTCACGGCCGCCAAACAGACCCTTTACCCAAGTGACCCCCAGAAGACACACCCAGATGCCCCTGGTCCTGGCAGGTGGACCACTGAGCCAGCTCATGGACTCTCCATCCGGACCCCTTGGAGGGCAGAGGACCATCTGCTTCCCCCTCGTCACACACCCCCACCCCCGGAAGACCAGGGGTACCAGAGGCAGGGCCTGCAGCCATGAGGAGTGCAGACTGGGAAGCAGGGACCCCATGCCACTGAGGAGCTGGGATCTGCAATCCCGATGTGCCCAGAGGCCAAAGAAGGCCAGCATGAGTGGGATGTGGGTGCAGTCAGTGTATGGGACACAGGGGGACCAGTGCATGGCAGCCCCCGCACAGCTCTGATGACCTGCCCTGGTGGGTGTGGACCTGTTACAGGTCTGTGAGGGCCTCTCGCACCCATTGAGTCGGAGTGTAAATCACTGCACCATCCCCCCTTAAGATGGATAGACACCTGCACGAGGCCGAGGTGGTGGGGGTGCACTCAGTTACGGCCCGATGAAGCCCAGGGAGAAACAGGCCCCCCAGGTGGGTCTCCACCACACATGGGCCTCCACGCCAGAGGGGCCTCCACCTCAGATGGGCCTCCACCCCAGCTGGGTCTCCACCACACGTGGGCCTCCACCCCAGAGGGGCCTCCACCACACATGGGCCTCCACCACACATGGGCCTCCACCACACATGGGCCTCCACGCCAGAGGGGCCTCCACCACACATGGGCCTCCACGCCAGGTGGGCCTCCACCCCAGATGTGCCTTCACCACAGGCAGGTGTGCCTCCTCTGCCATGTGAAGCAGGAGGGAGGGCGTGATCCTGAGACACTTACCTGGAATCCAGCCAACGCGATCCACTGTGCAAGGTCTTCTTCCTGAAAGGCCGGCAGGCCAGGGCGATGGCAGGGCGATGGCGGGGTGGGTCCTTTCTTTTTCATTCACTGAAAATCAGTGGTTTGAAGCTAATCCTGCAGCACAAATACAATTATCTCATTGCCGTCTTCCGTGTTTCACCCCAGATGGTGACAAAGTGCCTGGGATCTGACCTTCTGCACGGCACTCGAGTCCTTAAATACAAGTAGAATCGAAATGTGCTTTGTTTAGGCTCACTTAACGCAGAGCCTTTGGGGAGATTCATAAAATTCCCAGTGGAAAAGGGAAAACTACCACTTCTGAGAATTTAGTGACACTGATCCACTATTCTAGACCCTTCTGTACAGAGCTTCTCACTTAACGCCCCACAGCCCTGGAGGGGCCTTAGGTTTCTCCATCTGAGGGGAGTAAAGCTGAGAACCGGGGAGCTAGGGGCCCTGCAGGGCTACCCAGCACATCGGCCCTCCCCAAGGTCTGCAGACACCACGGCCCAGGGTCTCCCACAGCACTCGCCTGGTTCTTTTTTGGATTCTAGACCCAAGTGTCCCTCAATCACCCGAGGTTCCCATAAAACTAGCTGAGATCCCAAAGTTCTGAGTGACCCCCATCCAGGGCTGCAACAAAGACACCACCCTTCAGGGCCTCAGCCAGCAGGAGTCTTCACATGGAATAACTCACGTGGAGGACATATGGAAGGAAGCCAAATGAACTGATTTATGGGGCTAAAATTCCATCTCCCTCTGCTTCATTGATTTTGTACTTGTCGTAATCATGGAAAATTCTTTTAAACAGGCTATAAAAAGATGCTGTTTCATCAGAGTGGGGCTTAGGTGCCACTCGGAGGCCCTCGGCTGTCAGCTGTTCGCCCTGCAGCCCGGGCCCTGCCCCGAGGTAGGAGGGGCGCGTCCGAGGCCCCCCCTCTCTGCACAGGAGTCCTGCACACCAGCCGCTCCCGCTGCGTTCATTGTGTTACCTTTGCTGGATCGGCTCCAGACTTCCAAATTTAGCAGTCCTCTGCTTAGGCACAGCTTCTTGGAGTCATAGCCATACCTTAGCGATGAGGGCAGCCCATTAAACATGATCTGATGGCTATCTGGAGTTTGAGCGATGTAGCTGACAGCTTAGAATGAAAGAAGATACATGAGTCCCCACAATATGTGCACACAGAGCGAGCTTGTTACAAACAGGGACAGGAGATTACATCTTTCCAATAAACCCGAGTTTCATCGCCCGACTACTGCCCGACGCGAATCGGCCGGGCCTCTCTAATAACCGGGCTAATGAGGGGGCACTGGGGGCGGGGCACCAGCGACCGAATACGAGGAACACGCGAGCCGGGCGGAGGCTGCCAGCCGAGCTGAGGCAGCCGTTTAATCTAGTCTGTTATCCCAACGTGGTTTTGAGGAACAGTACATTGAACCCAGATTTTAAAGGATGAAAAAGGCATCCACCAATTCAGGGAGTGATGGGAATCTGGGGACGCCTTGAGTGGCCCCCTGCCCTCTCTGTGTTCTGGAAATATCAGGACTGTTGAGTTGAGCTCTCGTTCCTTCTGCCCTTGTCAGGTATTGGGTGGGAGGTGAGGGGCCAGGAAGGGCGGCAACCAGATTCCAGAGCCAGGCCAGTCTGTTACCTGCAACGAGGACTGCCCAGGCAGAATCAATTCTTCTCCAGAAAGTTTTTGGTGGAAACACTGAGTTTGCTCTTGGGCTAAGTGTCCTTCTTAACAAGTTGCGATACTTGCTCCGCCAGACCCCCTCCACCCGCCCCAACAGTGAGGCCCTTCTCATCAGGATGATAACATCAGCCCAGGTGCTGCAACAGTCTTCAAAAATCGTAAATCTTAACCTGTCACCTAAGGGAAGCGGAGAAAAAAGGTTAAACAAGTTTGTGAAGAACCTTTCCCAGGTGTTATTTTGCAAGTTGAGAGCTAATTGATGGTTCTGCCGTAATAGTTACAAGTGATAAAGATCGTGTAAACACTCCCCACTGGAGGGCACATGGGGTGTCCCAGGGGCAGCCGATGCCAGATGGAGACGGCGGCCTCAAGCGGGGGACAGCACCCTGCACTGTCCGATGGCTCTGAAAGCCTGATACTCTAATCCCACGGGAGTCAGAGTGGGGACAGTCCATGCGAGAAACAGAAATCTAGGATACTGGATGGCTAGGTAGAGGGGCCGCCTCCTGCCAAGGTCAAGTCCAGTGAGGGCAACGCTCTTCAAGCCAACCAGCTTATTAAGGAACAGAGTGGAGGAACTTGAATTCGCTCTTAGGACCCCATCTTTGCCTGCCCCAGGTCAGCTTCTAAAGGGCATAAGATCCGTCCCTTTTCAATTTTAAGGCTAATAACTCTCTTTGCAAGATGTGAAGGGGAAGGAAAGCGTTCCCATGGTCTCCCCGCAAAGCCCTGGGCCCGCCCCTGGGCCTCAGGGATGTAATTGGATTCCCCAGTGAGGGTGGGAGAGAAGCGATAAAGCAGGGTGACAATTGTCACACAAAAGCACAAAGCCCATTTACATTTTCATTGGTTTCACAAGAAGAAAATATGGAGCCGGTTGAGTTTTTCTAATTTTTGCCATCGTTGAAAAATTAACATTTGCCTGAGTGAAGACCATGGTGTGTACGTCCATGATATCACCCCAACTTAGAGGCAGTCTAGAGCATCAGAGAAATTAGAGATGATAACATTTTCATTTTCTCCTTTATATCCCGTAGGCTGGTTTTTAACTGCATTTGCTTGGGGATTTTTTTCTTATGAAAATAGTATTATATGTGACGTTCAGGCTTCCATAAAAATGATGAAAACCACAGTGTCTTTGATGATATGTATTTGGAACCTATAAATAACACCAATATAAATAAGTCCTGAAGCAACAACGGGCAGAAGTTAAGTCCCATCAGATTCCATTCACTGCTCAGCTCGGTGGCGCTTCTGTTCCATCATTTGTAAATTAAGGAACAAATCACTGCCTATTTCAGTAGGATGGACACACCTAGATCCTGTATCTGCCTGGAGTGTGCTGCTTCGTTAAGACAGATTCCCTTCCACCCAAGAGGGCGCAGATGCCCTGGGACCATGCAGGCTCCCGGCACAGGGGCCGGGGTGACTCGAACTTTGACATGGGAGTGAGAGACAGAAAGCATTTTGATGATGGAAGTGCCTCGGGTTCCCACCCTCTCTTTCATTTGCCTCTGGAATTCAGCATCAATTTATCACAAGGATTTCTCCGTGTCAGCTCTTGCTTCACAGAATGCATGCTCCTGAAATAGTGCTTAAAAGTTCTGATTATTTTAAAGTGATTAAGCTGCGTCTTTTTGTTGTCACTCTCATCTTCTGAACGACAAAGCGCTGGATCCCCACGCTGGCCATGTTCACAAAATCAACCGGGGTTTGGAATGGCGCGCTGCCAGGGAGCTGGTGCGTGGGTAGGAGCGGGAAGCAGATGGTGCGTCCAGGCTGGTGAAATTTTCAGGTCAGTTCTGGGCAACACCAAGGCCAGGCCACCCCAGCCGTTAGCAGCTGACAATCTGAACTAAAACCTACCCAATCTTTCAAATTCTCTCCTTAAAAAAGCAAAAGAACATCCCCCCTCACCACCACCACAGACAAAGGGATCTGGCAAAAAACGGGCCTGCTGTAATACAGAAGTCCACATGATAAAGTGAATTAACAGAGGAGGGACGACTGCGCCTCGTGGGCAGGGATGCGGGACACATCCCAGACGTGAGGGGACGGTTTTCATGGGAATGAACGGTTTGTGGGCAGTTTTTCCCGGTGAGTCAGGCACAGCGCAGTCTGAGGCTTCTCAGGCTTACGCCGCTTCAATCTGTCTGATAAAAGTATTTGTGTCCGGGAGAGGATGAGAGCAGTGAACCCAATTCACAGGCGTGGTTAAAGCAATAGAAGTGGTACCCAGGGCATCCCAGCTGTGGAGGCTCAGTCTCCAGCCATATGAGGAAGGTGGGTACTGGGGCACCTCTCCACTACTCAGCGCCCCCGAGACCAGGAGATGCCCTTGGCCCCTGGGCCTGGACTGCCCACCGACCCCCCACCAGGGGCGGCACCAGGAGTGGAAGCTCAGCTCTGGAGAAGGGGCGTGGCAGCACCTGCTACCCGGACACCGGGCAGCCGAGGGCCCCTCCTGAGATGGTCGCCAAGTGCCCACTCTGCTGTTTTCATTAGATAGACTCCCCTTTTTTTTTAACTTAATAAAATTAATTTAAAACAAGTCTTTATGTCACTGCTGTAATCCGAATCACTTGTTAATTCTAAATGCAAGTCTATTTAAAACAAACAATGTTATTAAATTCTAAAATTAAAATGAAAACAGTAATTTAGAAGGATTGGTAAATCTAAACCATTTCTTAAGTGTTGCTCACTGAGGAAAGCAGGTTTCTCCACGGAAGAAATGGACCTGTTTATGGTAAGTCGTGATAAGGGGCAATTGGCCCCATGTTCAGGTCCATAAGGTGCTGCTCTACATCAATTCAGCCGCCCTGGGGTTCGTTCGTTTGGGGTGCCCCTCCTGCACGCGCCAGAAACTCACGGCTGGCGGGCATCTTCTGCAGGACCACATGGGCCCCTCGCGCCCAGGACACGGGCTCTGCTGCAGACCCTCCCTTCTGCTTCCCTGCTTTTCCTCGAAAGAATTTGTTCTCAGCAGCCCAGCAGAGCCTCCTAACTGCCCTTCACAGCATCAGTCCTGACCCCGAGCCCTCAGTCTGGACATGGTTTGCGCTCTTACCAGAACTCACAGCCACACCCCGCAAATCAGGGAAACCGAGAAGTGCAAAGGTTTTTTCTAACAATAAATAAATAAATGTATTTCCTTGGCCTTCCCTCCCCCCACCCCTCCCCCCTCTTCCCCGCCCCCTCCCCCTCCCTCACGCTGCTGCACATTCCCCTTCTCAGATGGGTCTGATGCTGTGACCACCTCGTCCTGCTGGGAGTGGGCTCATCCTGCAGGGGGCGGCTGCTGACCCCCACCTTCAACCACATCTTGGGCTGCCGACCTCGGCCAGGCCAGTGGACCACGCAGCCCAAGCAGAGCACATCCCCAGAGGGGCCACGAAACGTTTGGCAGAGCCGGTGGGGGGAGCGTATTACAGAATATCATCCAAAAGCATTTAAAATGCAGAAATAGCAGAGTCTTTGACTTGACAACTTTTAATGGAGCCAAAATATTTACATTAAAAACAGATCGTTTGGCCCCACTAACACAGTCAGACCCTCCAAACGGTTTTGAATGGTCTAGGCATGCAGAGACCTCTTCTAATTGGCTGGTGACCAGAGATCGTTAGTAAGTGTGGCCAACCCCACCCCCTGTGTAAAGAAAGCCCGAGGCAGCAGCATTCCAGGGCTGGGCCCCTGAAGGCCAGGCAGGAAGGCTGCAGCCCCGGCTTTACCACATGGGCGGCCGCCCTGAGTCTGTGCGCCTCACTTGCATCCTGTTACTTAAATTGAACGGACAAGTGCGCAAATTTCTGCTGCTCCTTTTCAGTCATGAACTCAAGTGAAACAGCTTTGCAGACTCTTATTCAGCCTCTTTTGCTATTTAAATGCATCCCCACCAAAAATGACTGTGAATGTGAGAAATGTTTGAATGTGTTTGTGAGTTAGAAAGTTCTAACTCACTGCTATGACTAAATATCTCCCTTCAATTCGATCATCAGATGTTCAAAGCACACCCTTTGTCTGCACTGGTCTTGCCTGCTCGTGTGGACTTGCAGCGGGAAGCACATTTTCAGATGGTACAAACAGCACGTTTTTCGCTCACTGACTGAACTGTGCAGACCCCAGAAAGAGTGACTCCCTTCGCTTACAGAGACTTAAGAACCAAAACCACTAGTAACTTTTACACTGCATTTGTAGCTCACGCTAATTAAAGAGAGAAAAAGAGGTCAGTAATAGAAGGGCAGTGATTTTTATTTGAAGAACTTTTCTGTTGTGACTAATAGTCAACATTCTATGCCTCGTGCTAAATGGAGCTTAACCCAGAGAAAGCATCACATCTGGAAAAGATGGGGAGATGGTCATAAAGGAGACGAGGATGAGAAATTCTCTTGGAACGCGGGTGAGGGGCAGGCTGCTCTGGGGCCAGGAGGGACGTCTCTGGACAGCAACGAAAACTTTGTTTGATTGATCATTTTTAAGTTATCAACATAATAAAGTTTTAAAAACCTCTCTCTGCCCAAGAAAAAGAAAGCAAAACTACTCTCTTTTGAGTTTATAGGATTTAAGTGGCACTACGTACTTATGTTTTCTTTGAGGACAAATGCTTAAATATTATTTTTATTTTATTTTTATTAAATTGCATTTCCTTTAAAAGTTGGTCTGGGTCTTTTTGTTCCCACCCACTGTGTTCAGGAAATCCCAAGAAGAGGGAAATTACAGAACATAGTGAAAGATATAGACCAAAACATACCCTCATATTTTAGACATTTTTGCTTTCATAAAAGGAAGAGAAACTCATCAATGTTAGAAAAGCTTCTGTTCAGTTTGACTTTCGAGGGGTTTCAATTTCCATAAAGATGTGGTTTTGCATATATTTTTTTCAATGAAACCTGACTTGTTTCAAGTGATTTGGAGGCATGGGTTCTGTTCTTTGTGGATGGGAGAGATTTATTTCCCTAGAAACCACAGAATGCCAAATCTCCCTGTGAATGATAGATCCTCCCGTCTCTCCCCTCCCTGGAGCCTGCCCTGTCCAACTGAGAAAAGATAAACCCAGTGATTTATTCGCGGAGCGCCCAGCTTTGCTCGGGGGGAAACAGGGCGCTCCTCCCGTGAGGATGCTGCTGGAGCAAACCAATGGTTTCGCTGGGCTGGGAAAGTGCATCCCTCCCCAGCCTCCTATCAGGTCCGCAGAGGGGAAGCATCTCATTTAACTAAAAGAATAAGATAAATGATCGTCTGTGACTTTTACTCGAAGTAATATTTCAACTCTTGTACCTTTCTAGTACATTTCCTTTGTTTTTACAACTGTTCCCTAATCTGAAAGAGTTTGCCCGTGTCAGCAATAAATGAGAGTTAATAGTATATGCCCTTTATGGGGAGAAACATATACATAGAATTCAGTCATGAGAAGAAAATTAAAAACCTGCTTAATCAGCAAGAGTTAGAACGTTTTACAATATCAGATGAGCTAATATATGGCAGGTACTGTGTCTACCCCAAAGTCTTAACATAACCTATAGGAATAGCTGCATGATTTCATGATTTTCTCCCCAATGTTAACCAAAGGACCCCAGTGATTCTGAGTGATTAAATACAGGCAGACCTTGGAGATATTGTGGGTTTGGGAATGAAACGAATATCACGATAAAATTAGTCACACAAAATTTTTGGTTTCCCAAAAGTTATGTTTACACTGTACTGTAGTCCATGAGTGTGCCATAGCTTTATGTAAAAAAAAAAACAATGTACATACCTTAATTAAAAAATATTTTGTTGCTAAAAAATGCTAACCATCATCTGAGCCTTCAGTGACTCATAGTAGCAACATCAGAGATCACTGATCACAGTTACGCGTGAGACATAAATAATCATGAAAAAGTTTGAAATATTTTGAGAGTTACCAAAATGTGACTCAGAGACACAAAGTGAGCAAATGCTCATTTGAAAAATGGTGCCGATAGACGTGCTGGATGCAGGGCTGCCCCAAACCTTCAATTTGTAAGGAACCGCAACACCTGCTAAGCACTGCAACGGGAAGCACGAGAAAATGAGGTCCACCCTTACTGTCCACACACAGTTCTCAGGAGAGAAGGAGCCAGGGGGATCATTCACATCTCTGCATTTTATGATGTTAGAACCTGCTGTGTGGGTTCCAATGTCATCAAATCAGAATAAAGAGTCCAGGAACAGAGTAAAGCACAAATGAACATTTGTTAATTGGTAAGTTAATCTCTCAAATCACTGACTTAAAGCATGAATTTTTTCGTAAATGGTGTGGGGTTCACCACTTGGATAAAGATGCAATTTGATCCATAGCTCACACTGTATATCCCAAAGAATGGCACCTGTATTACAGATTTTAAGTTGAAAAATAAAACCGTAGGTATTAGACGACAATTAAAATCAGAGGTTGATTCGCTCCTAAAATTAAAATGCGAGGGGAGATAACTTTTCAAATTATGGCTTAAAATCCAAAAGCAATAAAATATTGATGAATTGACTACAGTTTTTTTTTAACGTTGATGTCAAAAATAATCACTACAAGGAAATGCAGAAGCCAAATGACAAACTGAGAGAAGAAGTAGTTGTCATTTATAGTGTAGAGAAAGGGTAATATTGTGAATATTAACAGAGTTTTTAAGGTTGGAGAAGGCCAAAAACTTACAGAAAAATAGACAAAAGACAAGATATGCTTAACTTTTCAACTTCACTCAAAGTAATTTAAAAATCACACCGATACCTTGTTTCTCATGTATCAGAGCGGCAACATTTCCCCAAATTCGACAACATTCTCTATAGAAATGGGCACAGTCATAATTTCTGGCCATCAGAATGTATTCACAGAGGGTAATCACAGGGGTTGTATCCAAATAGCAAACACGAAATCAACATTAAAAAGCAAAGTTCCTGGTCCTTTGGTGAGGAAAATAACTCTTTCCTTTTAATTCTCAGAAGGTTTGGGGATTTTTGTAAAGTGTCTTTCCTATCATTGTAGAACCGATTTCTGAGATTATAAAGGGAAGGAAATAGAATCTCTTCTATTTTTAATTTTTAACCATTCTTTTCTTAATATTTTAGTTAATAGATCTGTCAAGATACTATTTCAGAGACTACGAACCTTGGCCAAGTTTTGAAAGAGGTAGTCCCCCGCCAGGCCCAACGATGCACCCACCTGAACCAGGAGAGGGAGAAAATGATTCTCTAGGGGCTCGTGGGATAGAAGAGCAGTGAGACCCCAACCTCACCTGCTTAGCCTCACCTGCAGAGGCTTCTGGTAGCCAAGCTTCGTGACCCCAGGGGGCAGCACTCACTCGGTTCAGGAGAGGGGGTCATGGATTAACAATGAACTGGACTTTGGTTTTCGTGTTAAAATTTAGATTTCATTTTATCTTAATTGTAAAGATAATTTAAAAGATTTGTTTGGGGACACTAAAATGTCTTGTCCCGCAAAGTTTGGACCGGTCACCCCTCCAGGCAAATCAGTAGTGAATTCCTTTGTTCTTCCAGGTGGAGTTATGGAAGGTTGTGTTTCCTCTTGAGAGGGTCATGGTGGCATTTTCACCACTGGTGTGTGGCTAGTAGTAGGTTACTGCTGAGGAAGGAATCCCCATTTCATTTCTGATGTGATTAAAAGGTCATGTCCTCAGTGTGAAGAAATAGCAGTGGCACAAGCAGCTGGGACGCTATTTCAGACCATAACCTGAGCTGTGGTCACGCAGGAAGCCGACACTGATCAGTGCATTTTCCCTCCCATGATTCTACGCATTTCAGGGAGGCAAAAAGTAGCAATGTGAATGTTAGTTAGATGCCAGCGTTTTCACGAAGATCACAAAACAAAGCCTAGAACTGTGAGATCACATGCAACAGTGGATTACTGTGACTGTCTGGGGTTTTGTATGAAGTCTCACAGAAGACAATCACACGCACAATTACACACATGCCCATCCACTCACACACACGTGTACACACACGCACATGCACACGTGCATGCCCTCCCCTGAGCACAGACCTAGCTATTGCCTTCTGTTGGGTCCACCCCAGACACGGCCATGACTTTGCAGCCTCATGGGGTGAGAGGCCATTCCCGGAGTTTTCAGCAGGCCCAGGAAGGCACTCTTGTGAATTAAACAGCTCCCTCTTGCATGCACATCAGCTGTGAGTCCTTCCAGCATGTGCTCTGAGTTTCGACACTCGAGGGTCTAGGCTGAGCTAAGCTGCTGGACCAGGAGTGGACGCCCCTGCTAACCTCCAGCCTCCAGCCTCCACTCTGTCTGACCTATCCCCCCACTCACAGCCTTGCTTGTAACCCCACGCCCCGCGGCTTCCCACCCTTTGCAGGACAAAGGCGGCTGTGCTGGGGGTGCGGCCTGCCAGCCTGGCCTCTGGCTCCTCTCCAGCCCTCCGACCCGCACCCCTGGGTGCCCTTGCCCCCCCAGTGCCTCCCCACACAGGCCTGCCCTGAACCCTTTGGGCAGCTCCTGTGACACCTCCCAGAGCTTCTCAGAATGGCTGTCCCTCCTCTGACACTCTTGTCCCAACGTCTGCTCCCAGGGTGACGGGCGCCTTGCTGGGAACAGAGCAGGTGCTCAGTAAACACCTCCCGAGTGGAAGGGGGAATGAGTACTACAGATGCTGCCACTTCTCCTGAATCCAGGCGATCTTTAGATTAACTTCCAGAGACCTGAGGAACTTCATCAAACACTCCCACTATCAGTAATATCTTAGCCATACCACAGAATGCTTTATCTGGCAGTAGAGTAAATAAGAGATGGAAATTTACATACTTCATATTTAACTGCCTTTCTTTCAAGAGTCCCCGATCAAAACAATACAAGGATGATGACTAGAATGCTAAGATATTTATTCATCAGCGCACAGTGAAAGCCAATATGATGGCTCCCAAGAGGCACTCTTAGTTGCAGAAGCAGACATAGGTTGTGGTCCCTGCTCTCAAGGGAATTAGAGTCTGGTGGTCCTAGTGGACCCCATCAGCCTCTCCCAGGCACATGCAAACTAAGAAGAGCTGTGAAGCCAGCGTGAAGAGCTGTTCCTCCACTGTTCATCCAGGGTAACGTGCATGAGTGAGCCGTCCTCACTCTTCACACACTGCTCAAACTCCAGCAGGGATCCTACAACCCTGGTAGCAGAGTCCGAGTCTTAGAGACAGGAAAAGTCCTAGAAACCAAAGCACTCCATCTTCCAAAGCCCTCAAGCCTATCCCTGGATCTCTTCCTACTCAGAAGTGGTCCATGGAACCTAGCACAGCACACCCGGGAGTTCCTCAGAGGTGCAGAGCCCAGGCCTGCCCAGACCTAGGGACTAATCCAAACCCGCATCCTCACAAACGCCCCAGGTGATTCCTGGGCACCTCGCAACCCCACGCAGGCTGGGGATGAAGCCTGCTGCTCAGCACAAACACGACTCGCGGACAGAACGCGGCCCCCCCTGCGCAATCCTCCCATGTGAAGTCACAGCCCAAAAGAGGGGACGCAAAATCCCCACCTGGCAGCATCTACCGTGTGTCCCCGAACAGCTCCAGCGTTGTCCTGACCACTTCTGCCACCACCCACCTTTCCACTCTGACCCCCCAACCTTCACTTCTGGGGGCTCCTTGTCGGCCTCACTCTGCCCAGAGTTTCCTATTTATCGATTTCATGAGAAAACACTGTCTGAGACCCCGGAGGTGGTGGGAGCAGGGTGTTGGTGAGGGAAGACTCGTATTCAGAAGACGCAGTTTCGGGGTCCCCAAGACACCCTCCACATCCAACGATCCCCTGTGAGGACTCCCAGCGCTCAGCCATGAGTTATTCCAACCGCAGGACACAGACCACAGTCCGCAAAGGGAAAGGCACACAGGGTGAAGCGCAGGGGGACCAGGTGGGAGCCCCCAGAGTCCTCACCCTCGGGGTCCTAAGACAGGCTGAATCCCCCAGCAATGCATGGTGACACAGGGACCCCCATTAGAGACTCAGGGCCAGGGATTTTATGGGGGCTGGTCACGTGGGCTCCTTCTGCCCGGCACATGCCAGACTTCCAGCAGGAAGGCAGGACTCAGCGCGAAGCCAGGATCTGTACAGTTTGGACACACTGAGGCCCTTTATCAGTCAGGGAGATGAGAAGTCGCCCGAGATTCGTTTCCCATGTGCCACAGAAGGCCAGCCTTGCGAGCAGACCTTTCTAAACTGAGCTAACCCTTTTCTGCACAGACGCATTTATTTCCTTCAAAAGATTTTGGAATACGGACATTATTATCCATGAAATTTGCAGTTTTAAGTTGAAATGGCAGAAACTTAAGTTACATCGTGTAAAGAAAGCCCTGATAGTAAAGGGTTAGAGAAAGAACAAAAATATTTGGGGGCAGGTTGATCATTGTGTGTCTCTCTCCCTTTTACAGCTACCATCCCAGGATCTACAATAATGTCACATCGATGAAAAAAATCATAACTCTTTGGAAATTAACAGAAGCCCCAGTATACAGGAGTCCCTAGCGTAATAACAGAGAGAAAAATTCTCTGTCCCCAGGCCAGAGTCACAGAACCCTGGAGCACCTCCCCCCTGGTGACGGTGACAGTAATTACCACCTACAGTCTACAGACTGGTGACAGTAATTGCCACGCCAAAGGCAGTCTGGCAAAGTTTGAACTTAGCTACCATTGCCTGAACTGTTTTTTTTTTTTAACCTCTTTATTGGGGTATAATTGCTTTACAATGGTGTGTTAGTTTCTGCTTTATAACAAAGTGAATCAGTTATACATATACATATGTTCCCATATCTCTTCCCTCTTGCATCTCCCTCCCTCCCACCCTCCCTATCCCACCCCTCTAGGTGGTCACAAAGCACCGAGCCGATATCCCTGTGCCATGCGGCTGCTTCCCACTAGCTATCTACCTTACGTTTGTTAGTGTGTATATGCCCATGACTCTCTCTCGCCCTGTCACGGTTCACCCTTCCCCCTCCCCATATCCTCAAGTCTGTAGGTCTGTGTCTTTATTCCTGTCTTACCCCTAGGTTTTTCATGACATTTATTTTTCTTCTTAAATTCCATATATATGTGTGAGCATACGGTATTTGTCTTTTTCTTTCTGACTTACTTCACTCTGTATGACAGACTCTAGGTCTATCCACCTCATTACAAATAGCTCAATTTCGTTTCTTTTTATGGCTGAGTAATATTCCATTGTATATACGTGCCACATCATCTTTATGCATACATCCAATAATGGACACTTAGGTTGTTTCCATCTCCGGGCTATTGTAAATAGAGTTGCAATGAACATTTTGGTACATGACTCTTTTTGAATTACGGTTTTCTCAGGGTATGTGCCCAGTAGTGGGATTGCTGGGTCATATGGTAGTTCTATTTGTAGTTTTTTAAGGAACCTCCATACTGTTCTCCATAGTGGCTGAACCAATTCCCATTCCCACCAGCAGTGCAAGAGTGTTCCCTTCTCTCCACACCCTCTCCAGCATTTATTGTTTCTAGATTTTTTGATGATGGCCATTCTGACTGGTGTGAGATGATATATCATTGTAGTTTTGATTTGTATTTCTCTAATGATTAATGATGTTGAGCGTTCTTTCGTGTGTTTGTTGGCAGTCTGGATGCCTGTACTGTTTTTATCGATTGTTCAGAATAAGAACCAATCTTGGTTCGGCTAACATCACATTTGAGGTCTTCCCCACGGCCAAGCTCCCATTCTTATTCCATTATTAAGAACCCAAGACCATGGATGGACCCAGAGGAAACATCCCCGTGGCCCTCGCTCACGTGCTACAGAAGGAAGCGTGACACAAGTCTATTTGACTCTCTTCTGACCAGCCAAAACGTTAGCATCATCTGACAAGACCGAAGCCGGTGAAAGCTGGGGCTGGTAAAGTAAGAACTGTAATAAAGAGTGAACCTAAAACACGGTTCCATGCTTCACATTCCCCCAGTGTCACTTGCATTTCAGTTAAAATGGGAGGAATACGGAGGCTGCTGAGGAACTCACAGATGTTTCCAGGAACGGACATATTTTTATACTTCACCTGCCCTTAAGGTTGCTTGAAAGCATTATTTGTCATTTCTTTCTGAATAGACATGAGTGCTCACAACATCCACTAGACAGGATCTGGTCAGACAGTAACTGCAGAGGCTCCAGGAGGCCTGTGTGGGGGAGGGGCAGACACCCCCTGCGTAGCTGAGCTTCTTGTTGGGGCTGCGCTTGGCCTCCTGTGTGCCTGGTTTGGAAGTGTTGCTGCTTCAGTCCCTGGAGCCCACCTAGGGCAGGGCGTGCTGTGGTGGCCACAGGGTGGCTCCACTGCAGGAGAAGCATTGCCCATCCTTGGCTGGGGAAGGCCACTCCTGGTGCAGTGGCCTGAGTCATGGTGAAGGTGCTCCAGGAGACCCTCCACCACAGCCGGGCTCGGCCGCCTCTGAGTAGAGCTGGCGGGCCTCAGGCAGGCAGCCAGGGGTGAGGACCCCCACTCACGGCAGAGTAAATACCCCAACCCTCTCCGCTCATCCCAAACCACTGAAGCACGCTGGCAGAGTCTACGTGGTTTAGATCACCCCGTTATCGCCATCCTCTCAAGTGAGCTTTCTCCTCTACCATCTGGTGACAATATCACTGTGATTTAGCCAAAGTTTTCTGTCTCCAGGTTAAAGACTCAAAATGTTCTGCAGGTGCCATTTCCCCTTAACGGGGTGAGTCATGTCCCCGTAGGAGCACCAGAACCAACCTTCAGAAAAGATGCTCAACGCGACCTTGTAGGATGTGAAATGCCTCCCTTGAAGTTTCCCTATGGCTTGCCATATTTGCAATCTGAAACTTATATGGCTGGAAAACAAATATGTTTTCCTCTTAGATGTGTTTTAAAAACATCCGTGCTTGCAGACCATTGTGAAGCCCTTGGTTTCAACCTTTTGTACCATTGTACATTGTACATTGTACCATCGTAAAGCAATTCTACCCCAATAAAGAAGCAGAACAGACTTAGAGGCTGCTGTCCAGGGCCCTGTGGCTGCAGGCAGGTCCCGGCAGGTGTTTGCCTGAAAGTAGGTCACCAGAAGCCAGGGCAAATCGGGGCAGCTCCCCACGCTATGCAAATGAACCCCATCAAAGCACGGTGGCAGAGGTATCTATCAGGAAGGCAGCATTCTGCGCCCCAGCCATCCCCACTCCTGGAGCTGGAAGGGAAACCCAGTGGCTGATTCAAAAACGGATGGAAACCTCACGTAGAGGCGACATTCGGTGTCAGGCTGTGTCCTTGAGGGAAGCGCAAGAGTCCTTCAGAATGCAAACAGGTGATAGTTCTTCAGAAACAGGAGACTTCAAAAGCCTGCGTTCCCCGGATCGCCTAACGCAAAGGTGGCAAAGTCCTCAGAGGGCCCCCAGCAGGGGAAGTTTCCCTCTGAGGCCCCTCCACAAGCGGCAGTGCTGGTCACGGGGCGCCCACTGGGGAGAAGACTGCAGGATGGCGGTGCAGGGCCCAGCTTGGCCTCACCTGGAGCAGCCTCCCGACCCCTGGTACGAACACAGTGAGTTTCCAAGAACGATGTGAGTTGAGCAAGGGCTTCTGTGCCCCACAAAAATTAAGAATTCTGTTTCACAGATAAGTCAACAAAGGTCCCCAGGGATCAGCGCCCTCCTAGGAAAACAGAACTAGGACTCAGCTCTTTCCACTCAGCCCCGCAGCTCCTGTGATAACAAGAACGCGGGCCCCGGGAAGAGAGTCAGGGACGGTGACCAGGAGGCACTGGGTGACAGTGAGGCTGAGAGGGCCTGGGCAAGGGTCGTTTGGCAGGGGGCCGGGGGGTTGTTTATCCTTTGCTTATTCCTCTTCTGGTCCATGATGATAGGGCCAGTCGCATCATGGCCCCCCAAAATGCCCATGCCCGGCTTCTCTGGAACCTGTGACAATGCTGTGTTTGGTGACAAAGGAGTCTCTGCAGAGGGGATTAAGGTAACAGCATCATACAGACTGCCCGGTAGGCAGAATCTCATCTTGTGAGCTCTTAAAATAGAGACTTCCCTTGCCTGGAGGCAGGAAAGCTGCAGATGTTTGAAGCACGAGAGGGGCGTGACCGGCCATTGCTGAGGGGCCAAAGGGACAGCAGGAGAAGCGCTGGGGGGGGGCGTGGCCCTGCAGGAGCACAACAGGCCCTCAGCTGATCTCCTGCAGGAGCACGGACCTCAGTCCTACAACCAGGACTACCTGAATTCTGAAAGCAACAGGAGGGGCTTGGACGTGGATTCATGTCAAGAGCCTCCAGAAAGGGGAGCGGCCCCGCCAAGACTTTGATTTCGGCGTGTGAGTCCCCGAGCAGAAGACCCAGTGCAGCCAGGGGTCCCTGGACTTCCGAGCTACAGAACTGTGGATTAATACATGCGTGTGGTTTCAAGCTGCCAAGTCTGTGGTATCAAACATCATCACAGCAGCAACAGAAAACTAATTCAGGTGACGAAACGTCCTGGAGACACTTAGTAAGGAGGACTCAAGAGATGCTATAGGGGAGCACCAGGGAGGCCCCATTAAGACAGCCAGGCTGATTCTTGCTTCCTTAAAAATCAGGCAGTAAAGGAGAAGTCACCATTCTGAAAGAAAGGAACTCATGGTCCCTAGAACAACTTACTCACATAGAAGAAAATGACACAGAGGTTAAGTTTTTTGTCTTTTTTTTTTAATTGACCATTTCCATACAAAATTTTGGGGGCCAGATGAACAAAATCCCTTTCATGATGATGATGATGATAATAACAGCAGTAAATATTTGTGCAGCACTTAAAAATCTGTGAGATCCCTTCACATCACTATTCCCTTCCATCCTCCACATTCCATGAGACATGTATTATTATTTATGTTTTATAAAACATATACATGTACAAGGGGGTCACCAAGAGTCAGAGAAAATCAGGGAAGTTCCCCACATCACACACGTAGGCCTGAGCTCCACCGGGGCCGTGGCCTCCTTTGTGCAACGTCATCTCAGCTCCTGGAGAAGCAGCAGATCCCAGGCAAAGTGGTCCAGAGTCCCTGAGACCCCCTTTCCTTATGGCTTCCCAGACTCCCTCTCCACCCACATCCCCAAACTTCTTCCAGATGTTCCAGGAAGCTCCGCTCCCTCCCCAAGGGCTTCCCCCTTCCCCGGGCCCGGGTCTTCAAACTCCGGGCTCTGCAGCCAGGCCAGCCATGGCCATCCCTTCCCCCACATGGGCTTCCCCTTTCCTGGCCAGCGTCGCTGCTGAGAAGTGGTTCCCGACGGTGCCCCACACGTCCCCAGCTGAGCGTGCACCCCACCGTGAAACTCACAGCTTCTGCCTCATGGACAATGCGTGCCTGCCTGCCCCCGGGCTCCAGCAGCTTGGGGGGCTCTCGCTTTGTCTCCCCGGGTCCCAGCCGGTGTTGGACCAGCAGGCACATGATCCTCACTGCCACACAAGGGGAAGAACAGCATCGTCGTCCTGGCCTGTACCTTTGAACGACAATTCCGGGCCAGACCACCTCTCCTCTCTCCAGCCGGGAGTCCCAGTACCAACTGCAAGGATATAAACTCCGACACCCCCGCTTGCCATCTGTGCTCCTATATTGACGTTGTGACTCCCTACTAGGGCTCAGACATTATGCTCCGTGGTGAGGACACGATTAAAAGCAGCTCGGGAGGCTGCCGGTCTTACAGAAGAATGTGTTTGTGGTGAAGTAAGGCGTGGGAAGGGGGAAGGGGCTCTAGGAGGGGCATGAGGTCCAGTCGGTGTGCCTGTGAAAGAGCCGACCCCAGGCAGTTCAAGGACCCTCCTCCTCCGAGTGCCCTCTTCCAAGTTTACAGCGAGATGGTGTGTCCTGCTCCCTGGGGTTGGGCGAGGCCCCGGGACTCATTCTAGGAAGGCTCTGTGAGTCCCTTCGGGGCGGACGTATTTAATAGGCAGGACAAGACACCCCTGCAGAACTTTCTTGCCTTTTGCACAATTGGCAACATTCAAACTGGGTCCTTGAAAGATTACGATGAGCACAGCTTGGAGATTCAGGATGAGAAAGAAATAAATCTGTGGTTTTAAACTACGGACATTTTAGGTTTGCTTCTCACTAAAAAATAGCTTACCGTAAGTGACACTAGAATTGGTACCAGCGCTGGGATGCTGTCACCACAGAGAATCTGAACTATGTCGCGCCGATTTAGGGGTTAGCTGCCAGCCAAGGAGGAAGCTGGTATTGGAGCTTGTCAGGGCGCCAGTCTGTCCTATGAGGCGGTGAAATATGTGATGAAGCCCCCGCCTATGGCAACATGGATGGCGTGTAATATACCTAGTAGGCTGAAGGGATTGCATGATGGAAGGTTAGCATCATGTTATTGTTAACCTAGTTACTTTGGGCTGCATTGGAGATAATACTACAGGAAAGGTTTGAGCTCAGAAAAGAAAATGAGGAGTAGAGATCTGAGCCCAGAAATTAAGGGGCTTTCAGAATTGGAAGGTACAACTTCTCATCAAGGCATGGCCACCAAGCCCGTCGTTAAAACTTCAGAATAGATGCAAAGTCCTGTTGCCAGTGGATAAAATGTCTTGGGCACATGACTAAAGGTGTCCCTCCCACCAGAGCCAGACAGGCTTATGCAGATGGAGAGACAGAGACCCAGATGGAGAGACTGGCCAGGGGGCAAAAGAGTAAAGACAGCAGATCTAAAATGGACATGAGGAAATGGGCACATAGAGCTGAATGGGATCATATAAGTAAGAAATTCATTATGTGTTGTGCTTTTTGTTTTTTTTTTAATTTTGGTAAAATGTACATACATAATATTTGGCATTTTAACCATTTTCAGGTATGCAGTTCAGTGGCATTAAGGACATTTACATTGTTGTTCACAGTCCCACCGTCCATCCCCAGGACTCTTTCGTCTTCCAAAGCCAAAGCGCTGTCCCCATAAAATACTCATTCTCTGTTCCCTCTCTTCAAGCCTCTGACAACCACCGTTCCACTTTCTGTCTCTACGCATTTGAAAGTTCTCGTCAATGGAATCATACAGTGCTTGTCTTTTTGTGATTGGCTTATTTCACATCTCATTATGTCTTCAAGGTTCATTCATGTTGTAGCCTGTGTCAGAATTTCCTTCCTCTTTGAGAATAAATAATATTCCATCATATGGATGGACCACATCTTTTTTATCCATTCATCTCTCAGTGCACACTTGGAGTGCTTCCACATTTTGGCTACACTGCAATGAACATGGATGTACAAATATGTCTTCTAATCTCTGTTTTCAATTCTTTTGAGTATTTACCCAGGAGTAAAATTGCTAGATCACATGGCAGTTCTAATTTTAATTTTTTGAGGAACCTCCATACTGTTTTCCACAGTGGCTACACCTTTTTACGTTGCCACCAACAGTGTACAAAGGGATCCAACTTGCCTACATCCTCGTCAACTCTTTGCTAGTTTCTGAACCTTTTTGGTAGTAGCCACCCTCATGAGTATGAAGAGGTACCTCACTGTGGTTTTGATTTGCATTTCCCTAATGATTAGTGATGTTGAATATCTTTTCATGTGCTTATTGGCCATTTGTGTGTCTTCTTTGATGAAATGTCTATTCAAGCCCCTTGACATTTTACAAATTGTTTGTTTCTTCGTTGTTGAGTTGTACCACTTCTTTATATATTCTCGATATTGCCCCTTGTCAGATATGTGATTTGCAAATATTTTCTTCCATTCTGTGGGTTACCTTTTTACTCTGTGTCCTTTGATAAAAAAGAAAATTTATTTGGTTGAAAGATAACTGTCCTTCCAAAGAAACCATAAACTAGGGTAAAAAGACTGTAAAAGTTAAATGAGATTTGCATGTATATTGCATAATATTTAACGTATTATCGTGTTCAATAGGGGTTAGTTTTAGTGTATACTTACTCTAATAATAAAACCATTGCTTTAAAAGTTTTAGAACTTTAAAAAATTTCCTTTTGGAATCATTTTATAAAACACATGTTTAAAATTTCAAAGATAATCTGTCTCATTATTCATAAACACATTTTATTTTAAGGCCCCCAAAAAACAGTACTGCTTTATTAGTTATGGATTTTGCATTGAAATCTTCTTTACCTGCTAAGTGTTAAGAGACTTTGGGCTAGTTCTTTGTACTAAATCTACTCTAAACCAGAGAATATTTGCCGTCACTGAAGTACATAAAACCATAGTACAATGGAGATTCTGACAGCTCTGATCTTCAGTATCACAGCCTAAAATGGGCCTTGGGTTAAATGGGCTTTCCCACTGGAAATGTCTTCTTTAAGAGAGAAAATATAAATGTAAAAACATAGTTCAGGTCAATATACAAACAACAGCCTTGTCAGTTGCCCTGTGCAACTGAGAAAACTCTACTGAGATCCTCAATATTGTAACTGTGGTGTCGACACCCTCGGGTCCTCTGACGAGCCTGGACGGGAGGCATGTTCTCCTCTCCCGTCCGATCGTAGCCGAGTCACAGCCAGCGTCACCCACCGTAACCATTTGCAGGATTACGTGGAGAGGCATCAGAAACCCAAAGGTGATTTTGATGCTGTGCCACCGTTGAGCTGATGATGGGCATTCCGTGTCACCGACAAAGCTCTGTAGTGACCTGAGGAGGAGAGAAGTTATTCATTTATTCAACCAGTAACTCTGAAGCTGGCAAGTGCTCCATCCTGGGAATGAAGTTTGCCTGGGTAAACAGTGATTCGATCAACCTGAAAACTATGCATGCTATGATGGGTACCAAGGTCTTCTTGTTGTTAAATCGCTACAGAACAAGAGCCTTTCTGTTTATACCCGTTAGCTGAAGATGGATCGTTCTGACTGGTGAGTTCAACAGCCAATCATTCAATCATGCGCTTCTTCAAAGACGATTTGCCTAACTTAATCTGGAAACGTAGAAATGAGTGAAGTGCTAACAAGCTGATCGTTTCACCTGGGTTTTCTTGCAGAAATATTGCTGCATTCGCTTCAGTGCTTCTATTTCTGTTTTGTCTTAAGCTCCAACCCTTAAATAATGATATACTTTGAGCAAGTGCCTGGCACGGTCTGTGCAGCGACACGGTCCTCTCGGCCAAAATAAATTCAGACAAAGAAATTAAAGTCTGCCTCTTTGAAATGCTCTGAGTTGCCCGAAGCCAGCGGTGAGGGTAAACTATAAAATCCAAAGACGATGGATTCATTGGCTCACTCCACATCACAAAATTACCGAAAGCCAAAGAAGAATCAGATGAACGCCAAAGACCACATCTCACATGACATGATATTCTCAGGATGGCAGATCAAAGAGAACCTTTAGGAATGGAATTTAGCTTAAGTGGAAACTGGCAAAAGGACTTTGTGTAAAAGACGTTGAATGAGACGACTCTTCTGGAAGTCACCACATTACCTGTTTGTTTTTCGCCCATTTCCCGTGGACAGAAGCGTATTTGGGGAGATTTTAAAATTATCCCTGACTTGAGACTAAATAACAACTGGGTTTCATTTCATTTATAGCTGAGGTAGAAATAGGACAGTCGGGCTGACAAGTAAGCCATGGAGTTTGCCATTCCCTAACCCCGCTCAGCACCACAGCCTCCAAGAGCCCGGCAGTCAATATAAAGTAAGAAAAATGCGGTGCGTGGGGGCTCCAAGCAGCTCACTGACTATGCTTGGAAAGCATTCTTTCTCCTTCTGAGATTAGTTTGGAAGATAAAATGCCCTTTCCTTCACAAAATGCAATGACAGGAGAGAGTCATAGTTGTGCTTTCTGTTTATTTTTAACATCTTTTTTGGTTTAAATAAAAGTTGGCAACCTTTCCTGCAGCCTACAATACAGTTATTTTAATTACCAGTTCTTGAAAATTGAGACGCTCCAATCCATTCTCACAGGAAGCAAAAGCAATTTGCACTATGGTCAGGGGTTTGGGTTTGAGGAAAGTGGGCGGTGGAGACAGAGGGCGCGGTGGGAGGAGAGATGCAGGACAAGCTCTTGTTCCCCTGGGCTCAGGCACTCCTCGGGAGCTGGACGGCTCCCCTGGGCCCTTTGCCCCTCCACCCTTGGTGGGTCCATTCCTTTGTTCCAAACGCAACAGTGAAGCACCCGGTGGGGAGCATCCGTGGAGGCGGAGAGTCTGAGGCACCAGGGAAAATTCTGACACATGGTTTCCGTTGGATGAAGAGGTCTTGCAAAGGGAAGACATCCCTCTGGATGTGGAGTGGTATCCAGCTCAGTTAGCTATAGACTCCACACATCAGGCCGTATAGAGCCTATGGGTGATGACGTAGCCTTGGTGGTGTCCTGCCAGAGATGCATAAATCTGGTGGACCACGTACTGTCAGAGCTGCTGTGAAAAGCCAGCCAATCCAGCCGTGGAGATGTGGCTGCCACGCTCAGTGTGGAGGCCCCACTTAACCCTGCAAACACTCTACCCAGTTACAGCAGCCATGGCAGACAGACACAAAGGCAAGCAGAACTTTGAGATGCATAACTTCCAAACGCCAGGGCCTGGCAGCCTTGAAAGGCTCCGGTCTGTAGCTCGTCTGCCCACCTGTAGCTTGAAGGAAGTCTGGGTGGCCTTGACTGATATCTGCAGTGGTCCACACTGGAGGCCAGCTGGCCTCACCAGGCTCTGGCCGCAGGTACACCACGTACAATGAATCCACTCATATAATCCTACTGCCTAGACTCGCCCACGTTCTGTGTGTTATCTCAGTGCTGAGAATTTAAAAGAAAGAAATGATGGGTTGACCAGAAAAAGCTAAACAGAGTGGGGGACTTAGAAGCTTAGGCTCCCATCTGTACCTCCAGGTCCCATCATCAAGAAAGCCATGCAGGGGGCTTCCCTGGTGGCACAGTGGTTGAGAGTCCGCCTGCCGATGCAGGGGACGCGGGTTCGTGCCCCGGTCCGGGAAGATCCCACATGCTGCAGAGCGGCTGGGCCCGTGAGCCATGGCCGCTGAGCCTGCGCGTCCGGAGCCTGTGCTCCGCAACGGGAGAGGCCACGACAGTGAGAGGCCCGCGTACCACAAAAAAAAAAAAAAAAAAAAAAAAAAAGCCATGCAGGTCACTGAGTTGATGAGTAGAGATGTTGAGACCCTGCCTGGACAGCCAAGGTCATGTAGACAAGCAGAGATGCCCACAGGCATCACAGGTGTTGGGAGGGGACCAGGAGGAGCTCGACCCTCCCTCTGAAGAAGATCCCCCCTATTAGCCAGAAGTCCTTTTACCTTGTCAGTAGGAGGGGACCCCCATCCTTGGGACTCTATTTATGAAACGTCCTCAGAGGGACTTCTGAATGGGCTCAGGCAGATCAATGGCACTTTGCTTAAACAAGTCCTTCGGGTGTTATCTTCCAGACACGCGCCTTTTTTTTTTTTTTTCCACAAATTAGCTGATGGAAAGCAGGAAACGCATGGGAAGTTCATACAGTCTGCGTCCTCTCCACCTCCACAGTGTCCCTACCCTCTTGTCTCTTTTGCTCCTGCTCTCGCCCTTCAGAGACGTGGATATCACTTCACGTGGACGCAGAAGCCACCTCACAGCCTTTCAGGAACAAGAAGGGGTGGAATTAAAGAGTAACTTTTACTTTGCAAATTGGATTTCAAATCCTTAGGGTTTAAAAAAGCGCTACGTGTTTATGAAAAAGAATGCAGGTTAAAATAATCAGATAGCAGCAAAGAAGAAAGGAGAAAATCATCCTTTTGATGAATTTGTACCTTTTGAATTTAAATATATTTTGTTAACTTCCTCCAAAAAATCTGCAGCAGGAGCTGTGACGTGGTGGTGTGGAGAGTGTCCACCTGGGTGTCACTTCTAGTGAAATGTTTGCCAGTTTAAAAATATAGACTTTTCATTTCAATTTCATTGACACTTTCTGCCATCAGCAGGGTTATAGACTTTTGATAGGTTTGAGGTCCTATGCATGGTTACAGCTGCTATTAAGTATCTGTTCTTCAACTCTGAGGATTTTTCTATTGGGTGTGTATCTCCTTCTCGATTTGTCATAAATGTTGTATTTTTTTTCATTTTATTGTTTCTTCTCACTTGATTTTTCTTTTTATTTGCCCTAAGTAGGCTTTAAATTTTTATTAGTCCAATTTTTTATTCTTTTTCAGAATAATTCTGATCTATATTAGGGAAGTTCTTGCCAAAACTAGAACAACGTAACAAAAACACACTTAATTTTCTTCCTAAACTTCTGTGATTTTATTTCTTTGTATTTGAATATTTTTATCCACCTTAAATCTATTTTTGTGTAAGATATATATTCATATTTTATCAGATGAAGTTTTTACAGAGGATTCCTTTATATGAGATATTTCTTTTTCCCAAATGGGTAGCCAAGAGTGTCATGATGAAGTAAATATCCCATCATTTTCTGGTCAACATAAATGCCTCCTTTGTAATTTGTTAGGTGCCACTCTGCTTGTCCTCTTTCCTTGGACAAGGAACGCAATTCCATTCATTGTTCTGTCTTTTCCTAGGCAAGTACTCAATGATTTTACTTACTAGGACTCCTTTTTTGGGGGGGTCGGGGGCAGTGCCATGCTGAGTGGCTTGCAGGATCTCAGTTCCCCAACCAGAGATTGAACCCAGGCCCCCAACAGTGAAAGCCCAGAATACTAACCACTAGGCCACCAGGGACTCTTTTGCAAAGTAATATGAATAACTCTCAAAGAACTGTTTAAAATAAGTCACCTATGGATAAAAATATGTAATGACTAATGTAAAATTGCACTAAGCCAATAATAGAAAAGTAAAAGGGAAACATTTGTATCAACAAGCTGGAAGAAGTCACAGAGCCAGGATTATCAAATACCATGCTGACACAAAGTCAGGAGAGATCACTAATACTGAGGAACGGAATCCGCCTTTACAAAGAATGCCAAGGATGAGAATTAGCAAGGTAAAGTCCCAGGATAACTGATGCTGTGCACTTGGGGTTAGCACACCGGCTCCACCTGTACTGGAGGGAAAGCCCTGGATCAACACGGCCTCTTGTGAAAAAGACCAAGAGCTTTAATTCACCACAAGTGCAGCGTCAGCCAACAGGGTGAGTTTGGGCAGCACCAATGGAATTAGCGTCTCCATGGCAGCTGGGAGGTACATGCGTTCCCACTCCATTCCTAGCCAACCTCCCAGCCCCCGCTGCTCCCCCGTGACTTCACACTGGGCCCCCCAGTAAACCAACAGCCATTTGGGGCAGGGCCTCTGCTCTCCATCAACTGCAGCTCTTGGTGGAGACCCAATAAATGTTTTTGGAAGTAATAATCCCTGTCTAAAAACTAGAGCTTTCTTACAAGTATTTGCGATTTTCAACATGTTCTCTCAAAACTGTGTGTTTAGAAAAATAACCCTTGTACCAACTGAAACTATGATATTTTAATAAGAAGACCATGAACCACTATCTAAATACCTTTTTAAAAGGTGCTCCTAAGAATATTCAATCTTCACTTGCATCAAGGAGGTGGAACACAGGTGGAAGGGAAGCAGGGACTCCCTTACCTTCTGTGAGGTGGAATGCAGGCAGCTTCTCAGTCAGGAGTGGTGGGTATCTAGGAAGTGAAAATTGTGTTGGCAGCATAAGACGCTAAAGTTGGTAACGAAATAGAAGATGCTACAGAAAAGACAAAGGTTATAAGAATGTAAATCTGAACATATACCTGGATCTCTGCAGAAAATAAAAGACTAAAGCAATTTTCACCTCGCTTTGAAAAACTGACCTAGTTTAAGAAAGTAAAAGAGACAAAAGGAAAGAGGAGCAAGAAGTTAGTGGAGGGACAGGAAGTGAGGGAAGAGGAGGAGAAACAGGAGAAACAGGGAATGAAGGATCGCACTGGTTTCTGGGAATATCGGATAAATGGATGAATTACCAGGAAAATACCAAACAAATTGCACCAGCTTTTAAAGACTGTCTATGCGCTCAGTGTCCTGAACCTAGGTCCAAACCTGCAGTGTCCCCAACTGCGTGGACTGCCCTCAGTCACAACCCCAGGACAGTGCGGGGAAGCCCCACAGGTAAGAGCAACCTCGTACCACCACGTGTTCCACCAGTCACTGGAAGGAGCAGAGTCGTGTCCACATCCTGAGCTAAAGCTCAGAATACATCTTCTCCTGGAATCAGCTCCCGGGAAGTCAGCCACATTGAAAAGGACCAGCTGAGCTTCTTACGGTTTAGCCCAAGACCCTCACCACCATATATAGTGCTGTCTTTGGAACTTGCACATGAACTTTTGGAGTTCAATCCATTCATAAACTGAAGACTGCTCATCCTTGCCGCAAACATATTTGCCCACTCCTGGGATGACAAGCGCAGCAGCTGTGAAATCCGCCTTTGATGTGAGCCTAATTGATTCCAAATATTTCCTTTGCGAGCATAGGGCCGGGAACTTTAGAGTGGAGTCCTTGGATCTTCCTGGGCTGGATCTGCTTAAACTCCTCCTGCTGGCAAGTGCAGGCTGTGGCTGCCTTAAAGCCTTTGACCTAGACGTTCAATTGCAGACGTGGATGTGGTCCACCCAAGATAAAGTCACACAATAACCAGGCGGGGATCATTTTTTTAAATTTATTTTAATTTTGGCTGCATTGGGTCTTCATTGCTGCGTGTGGGCTTTCTCTAGTTGCGGGAGCGGGGGCTTCTCTTGTTGCGGAGCACGGGCTCTAGGCGCGCAGGCTTCAGTAGTTGTGGCGTGCAGGCTCTAGAGCGCAGGATCAGTAGTTGTGGTGCACGGGCTCAGTGGCTCCACGGCATGTGGGATCTTCCCGGACCAGGGCTCGAACCTGTGTCCCCTGCGTTGGCAGGGGAATTCTTCACTGCGCCACCAGGGAAGCCCCAGGCGGGGATCTTAAGAGCCACGTGCTGACTCCGACCCAGGCTTCTCATTATTTCAGCCATGTCAACACTCCCAGCTCTGCTACTCCACCATTTTAAGTGACTGATAAAATTACACAGTTGCTTATTTACTTGTCTAAACACAGCCTGGAAAGTGTCAGGTTGTATCACAATGTTTAATTGCTACCAGAATAGGTGTGTGTCAAGTAAACAGTTACAAATAAACGGAAGTTATTGTTCAGAAAATGGATTAATTAGTATTTAATTGCTATAACTTACAATTAATCCCTTAATATTAGGAATGCAAGCTTGGAACAAATTAGTGAAGAACAAAAAAATGCATCAAGGAATGAGAGGTCCTTTCCCAAATCCATAACCCATGAGAGCGCCCAACCCCCTGCAGACTTGACTGGAGCTGGTCAGGAATCTCAAGGTCTTTACACTGGTCAAAACTCAGTTTCTCTTTCTAACCTCAGAAGTCATTTTAAATGGTTAAGGTGGATTCGGGATCCACTCTGATGACTCAGAGGTGAGGCAGATGCGGGCGTCTTCGACTGAGAGCACATCTGAAAATAATTGATTTGCCGGGAAGACGCATTTAGTAAGGCGTGTTTGCAGGGACACAAACCCCAAATGTTCTCTACCTCCGCGGATGCTTCTGGCAAGTCTGAAAGCTCGGGCTCAAACCAGGCAAGTCTTTTCTAAACAGCTCTGTCCAGGGGGCCGGACATGTTGCCCATAGGCCTCGCTCACCACTCGGGAGCTGGGCCACTTTTAGGATGAATGCATTCCCAGTGCCCACGCCTGACATCGCCCAGGAGACTCAGGTGGGATCCCTACCCAAGTCACTGGGAACCCAGCCGGCTTCGCCTGGTAACCAGGCCCCAGTCAAGTCTGAAGCTGCCCCGCAACCTGGGGAGCTGAGTCCAGCTGCTTCTTAGGAGATCAGAACCCCACACACGACGGGTCCCCAGGCAGAAGTGGCTCCCGCCCACCCCTCCACCCACCGCCTGCTTTTTAAGGCCTTTCTGAATTGTTTGCTGTCAGCAGAACAAGTGTGTGCCCTGCGATCCCACAGACAACAAAGCCCCCAGCGGCATTTCACGCGGGTGATGTCACCCAGGTAAAATTGTACTGACAAGCTTTTAATTAAAGTTTTCCCACACATCTTTCCACGGGTCCCCGGAGCAATTATTCATTATGTGCCGACTGCCAGCCAATTGTGAGTTGGGAGGGAAGTGTTTTATTTTCAAAGCTCTTGCTGACAGCTAGAGAACACTCTGTTATACAATCTGTTTACGTTTTCACACACACACGCGCACACACACACACACACACACGGTCTTGCTCAAGGGGAAATGGCCATGCAGGGTGTTTAGCATGCATGGCAGTAATTAAATGTGTCTGCTGTTAAGATAAATAAAAGGGGGGGGGAAGCACAGCTCTTCTGTAAACAGTCCCCCATCCCGACCAGGTCCCCCCAGCCTGGCAAGGAGAGATGTTTCCAGGAAGGCACAGGTTAGAACAGATGTGGGGACCCATGGCTGGGGGAGGGAGGCGCCTGGGATCACCCTGAGCTTTGCCAGAAGGAAAAGGGCCCTCACTGTTGAGACAGCAGGCCGGTGCCCTGTGCGGGGCCACTAGGAGGGAAGCAGGCTTTTGTCAGCACCTGAGACACAGTCCCACCTTTCGTAGCTGAGAACCTGCAGGAAGGAGCCCAGACGTGGAGAGCAAGACTGAGCTGGAGATGGTCGGGGCTCCCCGGGTCCCTGGTTCCTGCTGGTGGAGCTTCTGCGGAATCGGGCTCTTCGTCCCATCCCTGTGTCACCAGGACAAACTCTCCAAAACCTGGAGAGGAAGGAAGGGAGGGGCCTGCCCGGGAGAGGTGACCCCGACCTTGAGTCTTAGAGGATGAAAGTCCATTTGCACAATGACCACCGCACGGGGCCACTCTGGACACCTGTCAGGCTGGCCTGGTGCTGCTTGGGAGCTACGGGGCCTGCAGAAGCGGCTTCCCCTTCTGAACGCACCCCAGTACAGGGGAGACTCCACACACCTGCCTGGCCTCCCCGGCCTCAGGGTAGGGACGAGGGTCTGTGACCACCTGATCTCAGAAAGCGTGAGCTCACCGAGGGTCCCCCAGTCATGAACTGCCGAGACCCCCTTTTGCTCCCTCCCGTCGTGGCTCCAAACAGTGGAGCAGAACGAAGATTGGGAACCTCAGCCAGGTGTGCTTGGGCCCATGATGCCCCCACGCGGTCCTACCTGGGGCCCTGCTTCCAGACGCCCAGAAGGGCTTGACAGAGATTCTGGCTTGGGTGGAAGCAGGTGCCCTCGGGCAGGCCCATGACAGGTATTTTCACACCTCAGGCCGGCGGGCCCATAGCACTTCCCCCCTCTTGGCCCATCTGCCTGTCAAAATCAACCGTGAGTTGGGAAAAGAAAATGTATGCATATATATGCGGCCATCTGGAAAACTGTCCCCTCTCCCGATGCAGAAGTAGTAGGAGATGTCGGGACCACAGCCGTGGCACCATGGAGGGTGTCTGGTGCCTTTTAAGGGCCAGCCCCTGTTCTCAAACCATCGCCTGATTGGGCTCGTACGCTGAACCAGATCCTGCATTCCTGGGCCACAGATATGTGGGGGGACTTAGGATACCTCCATGGCGAGCGACTGCAAATAAGCTCACGTTCTCTTCCCTTGACATGGACCGAACAGGTTTGGATTCCCACTGGTCTTGCCTCAGCCACCCTCTGGCCCCCTCCGTCGGAGCCTGACACCCACTGACCCTGAGATGTCAACCAGTGAACTAAAAAGAACTTCTGTCTCACACGGGCACGATGGGAAACAGGATTGGGATTCACAGCGTTGATGCAAGGGTGCTCAGGAAGCCCACTGTCCCCGCCGCTCTGGGCAGATGTCCCCCCTCCAGTGTCTGACATCACGTTTCACGTTGCTGGGCAGGGAAGCAACATGGACTCCTCCCCCCCGGCTCAGGCCCCAACCTGCACAGAAGTGACCACAGTCATCTGAAGAGGCAGTTCCTGAAACAATTCAACCGATGCTCACTACTATCCTAGGTGCAGGGCGTTGTGCTAGGTGCTAACATCACAATGCTGAGCGAGACACACTAGTCCTGTCCTCCTGGAGTCCAGCTATGGCCACAGACACTGAGCCAAGCACAGAGAACCTCTGGATGGGGGCCCATGGACGCAGTAGCAAGCCAACCCTGGGCGTCAGGAAAGGCTGGAACACCGAGAAGGGAGAGGGAAAAGCAGAGAAGGCTCCACGCACAGTTACCAAGGCCAAGGAGAGAGAGAGGAAGGGAGAGACTGAGAGTGAAATAGAGACAGAGCCCTCAAGCGTCCGGGTAGAGCTCTGTGTTTGAGGCTCCAGTCCATCAAAGGAGAGCAACAAAGGAAGGTGGGGGCTGAGACGCCAAGATGCCCGGGGCCTCAGATGACACTCCAGGGTACCTGGCTTTGTGATAGAAGCAGCTAGAGCCCCTAAAATTGTGAGCAAGAAAGAATACAATCCACCTTGCGTTGTAGAGCGAACTTCCTAATGGCTGGAGGCACAGTGGACGAGAGAGGGCTGTGGAGGAAGCAGGGGGCCCTTGGGATGCTTGACAGCCCCCCCCAGAGTGGGAGGGGTCCTCTGAGGCAGAGCGGAGCCAGTGGGGGTGGAGAAGGGTGAGCACAGCTCTGCAGAGCCCGTCGTGTGAGCTACATCGTGGGAATATGTGTGTAAACACGGGGATGGGTGGATGGATTCCATTAATGAATGAGTAGCAAATCGTTTGCCCTCAGCTACCTGGCAGTTTCATTATTTGGAATTGGTTTAGTTAATTTTAGTTTGGCATAATGCATGAGGTGATTTAAGAAAAAAAAAAAAGCAGCCACAGAAGTCTTCCTCGCTCCTCCCCTTGAGCTGTGGGCCACAAGCCCCCTCCTCTTCAACCCTCAGTGGCCAGCATCCGCTCCAACCCACACAGCACTGCATCAGAGGCACATCTTACACATCTGAGGCTAGTTTAAAACACATAACACGGCTTCCATCTTGCTCTTTTGAGCCCTGGAGTTGCAGAGTCCATCGGGTTGAAGAAGTTCAGCCACATGGAAGCATTCTGGCTGACAGTTCCGGCACCAGACAGTTTTGCTGAATTTTTCTTCAAATCATTCCCCCCCTCCCCCAACCCCATCCTATGGGTCAGGACAAACTTGGTGTGTTTCTGTCCAGACGCTGCAAATCAGAGACACACCGTCTCCTCGGTGGCCTGTTTAAATCCTCAGCTCCCTGAATATATCAGCAAATATCAATGGTTGTTTATGCCCCTAAGTTCTGGGTGATTCGTCTTCCATCAGTAGGAACGGGGACAGAATCTGACAGCTGGAAGTGAGATGCCGCCATCATGAAAACCTAAAATACACCGGTTTTCAGGGTCTTGAGGAGACTGTTGGCGGAAGCCAGACCTGTGTCATAAGAGGTGTCAATGAAAACTCAATAAAAAGTGAGGAAAATGTTATCAGAGGAAAGATGACCCTTGCTATTCAGTGGTGGAAATGTTAGCAAAATTATTGCCTGAAATAATGGAGAAAATAGCAAATGCATACAAGGAAATGATGGATTTGTCTATGGAAATATTTAGGCAGAATGCTGAAAGTGTCAACTGTTTTCTCTTTAGATGAACATCATAAGGTAAAGAGAAAGAAGGATGAGTTGCAGAAGGAATTATTCGGGTTTCAAGAAGGATTCAGAGGAAATATAAACAGGCAGGACTTGCTGGCTTTGAAAATAAACTATTTCACATCTTCAGTTTCTCCAGAGAAAGATTTAAGGCAGTCCTTCACAGGCTCTTTCAAACTAACTTATCTTCTAAGAATCTCAAGGCACAGACCTTGCTTATTAAACAATAGGGCTTCTATGAATTTTTAAGCTGTTTCCCACTCTGTGCACAAAGGGAGCTCAAGCTAGAGAAGGACTTATCTTGAAAATTTTGTGGATGTGACTTTTGACTATATGAATTATAAAGTGATACAAATGAAACCCACAACATTTTTAAAGAAATTGTATCAAGTTGAACTGAAATAGTACAAAAACAGTAACAAAAAAAAAAAAAGAGCGTTTGGAACTAAAACATTTAACATCAGGAAGTAGGCTGAGTAAGCTATTCAGTTACAAACTCAGGTCATTTCTTGTAGAAAAGGACGAATGACTCTTTTGCACACAGGGCTTTTGATTTTGTTTTTTTTTTTTAATTTTTATTGGAGTATAGTTGCTTTACAATGTTGTGTTAGTTTCTACTGCACAGCAAAGTACAACTATCCGTATAAATATATCCCCTCTTTTGTGGATTTTCTTCCCATTTAGGTCACCACGGAGCACTGAGTAGAGTTCCCTGTGCTATACAGTAGGTTCTAGTTAGTTATCTATTTTATACATAGTATCAATAGTGTATATGTGTCAATACCACTCTCTGATTTCATCCCACCCCCTTCCGCCCTTGGCATCCATATGTTTGTTCTCTATGTCTGTGTCTCTATTTCTGCTTCGTAAATAAGATCATCTATACCATTTTATTTTCAGATTCCACATATGTGCGTTAATATACGACATTTGCTTTTCTCTGTCTGACTTCCTTAACTCTGTATGACAGTCTCCAGGTCCATCCACGTCTCTGCAAATGGCACAGGTCTTTACATCGGGAGGAGCTGTGTGCAAGGAACCACACACAGTTGCCTCATCCTCACAAGGAGCCAGAGCCTGGCGCCAGAATGGCTGAACATGGTCTTGACCTGTTTTGCACAAGAGAAGGATGTAAACAATTTGTGACCAGAGGACAGGCTGTAATGTTCTTTTGAAGGAAAATGGCCATGAATTTCTTTGACAGTCCTTCAACTGAGATTCAGGTCTCTGTCCCTTCTTCTTAAATCTGGGAGGGCTTGTGGTTGTTTTAACTAAGAATACAGCAGAAAGGATACTTGTGATTTCTGAAGCTAGTCCCTGGCAATTACCCAGGCTTCCCCTGGCTCACTGGATCTTGATATGAGATGGACCCTGAGCCACCCAACAAGGAGCTCCACTGCCCTGAGGCTGCTGGGCCACGAGGAAGCCCAGGTAGCACGAGGAGACCATAGCACCTGGTCCACAGTCAGCTGAGACACGTGAGGAACTGAATCTCCGATTTCAGCCACAAACCAAGGAATAAAATGCAGCCACTGGCTGCTGCAAGAGGCAAGGAAGGAGCCTGGAGCCTCCAGAGGGAGCGCGCGTGGCCTTGCAGGGATCTTCATTTCAGACTTTGGGACTCCAGAGCTGTGAGAGAATGCATTTCTGTTGTTTCAAGATGCAGCGTTTGTGGTGTTTTGTTACAGCAGCCCCGGGGAATGACTGCAGTGATCCTTCCTCCAGAATGTGTGTGAGGAGGAAGTGCCCTGTGATGCAGCCTGAGGCCTGGGCCACGGTGCAGCCTGGTCAGCGTTAGCTGCCACTGCAAGTCCACCAGCCCTGGGGACTGGACGCCAGGGACAAAGCACGGAGAGGTGAGGCGGACGCGGAAACGCAAGGGCAGAGTGGTGAACCCGCCATGCCTGCACGATGACACGGGCAGGCGCGAGAATGCCCGGGGTGTGAGGGCCAGGGCGGTAGGGCCCCCGCAGGGCGGGTGAGCTAGGGTTTGAGCCAGCTCTTGTCTGCTCCCCCAGATGCTGACCATCCTTGGGCAGGATCAAAGCGCTGGTCAGTCAGAGGTGGTGCAGGTCTGTGTGCACGGCCAGCTCGGCCAGGACGAGGACACCGTCAAAGGCTTAGACGCCAGCCCCTCAGGAGCGCTCACTGCCCACGACGACTCTAGGACTCACGATCCACAGTCCTTCCCAGCGCTTCAGGTAATACTGGAAATGAGACGCCATCCTTCCTGTAAACAGACTTGACCTCTACGGCTCCATCATCCAAGGAGATGCTCACTTACCGGGGCTAAATCAACACTCAACAGTGGAGGACCTCTTAGTGCAAATCCCTGTCTTCAGGCTTGAACTTTTCTCCGGGATTTCTCCCATCCTTTCCTTCCTTTTTCTCCGCTCCACGCCACCCCACCCCCATCTTTTCTTCTTTCTCTCCTTTCTATCTTTCTTAATATTCTTTGGAAGCTCTTGAGATATACAGAAAGAGGTTGGGAAACACACTTCCCCTGCCGCTGTAGGCGGATGGACTTGCCCTCTCCCTCCGTACTCAGACTCTGTATGGACCACAAGGTCGTGTTGTGTTTTCCTTTGGTCCCTTTGTCTGTCTTGTTCCTCCTGTTTTCAGGTAACTTTATGGAGTCCAGAGGTTTAATGTTGCATGAATATGAACAGCAACACTATCTAAATAATTGGATCTGACTCTACAAGATTCACTGGGTGGCATCATTTGAGGACTCACATCTCCAGGAGAAGTGCTGGCCCAGGAGTCACGCATGTCCAGCTGCAGGGGCACTGAGAGAGCTGTGCAAACTGCAGGGAGGACCCGTCCCCGCAAATGCACATGTCGCCAAGTGCCTGGCCTGAGCCCTGACTGTCTGCCCACCCAGCAGAACCACGAGGAAGAGTCAATCAAAAACTAATACAGAAAACTTTTCCGTCTACCCACGAGGCAGAGTACACACAGACTTCCAGACTCTTAGCTGCTGAGAGGTTCCAACCATCCCCCTCTGTGGTAATGGAAACGAGCCTGGATCCGTCCCTGCCGCCTGGTGGCCCAGGCCCCAGCTGCTACCTTGCCTTCCCAGAGGGGCAGCCTGCTCCGTGATGTGGGGACACACGCTGGTCCAGGATGGAGGGCAGGCCCGACACACCACAGCGAGCACCTTGACCTTGTGGGCTTCCCCGTGGGCTCATCACGGCTGCGGTTGGGATGTTCCCAGGGGGTCCAGGAGAGAATGAAGTCAATGATGTGAGTCAAAAGGCCTGAGGACCCTGGCCCCATGGAGATGACCTCAGCCTGCCCTGACCCAGGGCAGCCACTGATGGACCAGACCTGTGCACCAGACCTGGGACAGCCGCTCCGAGAGACGCGGCCTGAACTTCTGCTCTTGGGGGAAATGGCCGAGATGAGGTTTTCTCACCAAACAATTTTCTGGTTTTGTTTTTATTTTCTTGCTGGTTTTCTGGGAAGAGTTGCTTTTTCCTCTCACGAGCTGCTTTCTCTGCTGCCTGCAAGAATACTGGAAACCAAGTGAACCCACCTTTTGGGTTGTCCTGGTATTCACTATCCAGACGCCTCCTGAGTTTGGACAGGTGTGTTAATCACATTCCCAGGCTCTCAGGCTTCGGCTTCCAGAACTATCTTTCTTAACCTGCTCTGCAGTGGGTGCTGACCAGCGAATAAATGGTGTCACCACCCCACGGGCTCGGAGAGGAATGACATCATGGAGAGAAACTCAGCCGAGTGAGGTGAGGAGAGTGCCCTGGGAGGAGGGAGGAGGTCCAGACCCCTGGGAAGGCAGACGGGACTGTGCACAGCCTCAGATGGCACTCCTCTGCAGAGAGTGGGCTGGGTGGGCCAGGTCAGATCCGTGTCAGCCTGGGAGCAGTGCAACTGGGGCTTCCAGGAGCATGGCCTGATATTAATCCAAAATTGTTCCCTCCAATTTCTCATCACAGATTCTATTGCATTGACAAATAAGATGGAAACACAAGAAGGAGAAATAAGACGATAGCATCAGGAAGACTGCTAGTCAGCTCCCCTTCCATGTGTGAAATCTTTTCTTCACCCACGTCTGGCAGAGGACCCAGGAGTGTCCAGGGAGGCCAGGCTGGGTGCAGACGTGAGCTCCCCCAGCTCATGCGGCTGGCAGATGTGTGGGGCTTTGATAACCAGGAAACCCCAAAACAGATTGTGGAGGGAAATTATCTGCAGATGTGTCATAGGGAGAAGAGTCAAACAAGTGCCAATAAATTAGTCAAAATTACATTTTCCCAGATCAGCCTTATCTTCTGAAGTATAAATTATGTGTGATCTAAATTTTCCAAAGTCTTCAAAGGCAAAGCACCCAGAGTCCTGGATGTTCTTGGCAAATGTGTGTTCTTCCCTGAAAGTATTCACAGGAGAATGAAAGTGTGTACCAGCAGCTTGCCACTTGATGGTGGAGCGAGTTATGCAAGAGGGCAAGGGGAGGAGCAAGGCTGCCCCAGGAGCTGGGCTGAGGGTTTGCTGCCCCAGGTCCAGGTCCAGGACAGCAGCTTCTCCTCTGCTCCCAGGAGCCCAAGGTTCACCCACCTGACACTAAACTTGCCACACCTGGGACTCTTCCAGCTCGGCAGGGTTTTCATGTGGTCCTTATGTGACTCTCCCCTTGGGGAGTACTAATCCTCGGCACGAACCCTATATTCATCTGATGACCCTGACATCATTATGGTGAACAGAGAGATCCCCTTTTTATTAATTCCCATTTTAAAAGAGAGGAAACCCAAACACAAAGAGATTCAGGTTAAATCCCCAGCCCTCCCGAGACACCCAGGAATGAAGCTGGGCCAGTCATCCCCACACAAGAGAGCTGTGTTCTGTTCGGCACTAGAATTTTTCAGAGCAGTGGCTCATCTAAAACGTGTCATTATCTCAAGGGATGTTCAGAGAGTTTCAAATTCCTAAGACAAAATGCAAAGCAAACCCAAAGAAAAAGTTCAAGGAAATATACACACAAGAAGTTTCTTTTTGAAAAATCCCTCTGACACTGGGTTTGAATAGGTGTATTGAATTTCTGTCCTTCCCTTAGAAACCATGCTGACTGGTTTATCATAAAATGGTTAGCATGCTGATTTGATAAACATGCAAGAAGGAAAACAAACCTCCTTTTTTTCTTGGCTCTCATTTTCTCCCTATGGAGATGCACTTGTCTACGCAGGGGCAAGAGTCTAGACAAGAATACTGAGCACACCTGTGGGGGTTGCAGAGCATACCTGCCTGGTGTGTCTGGACCATGCAGGGTGGGTGCCTCTGATCCTTCCACCTCGAGTGCAAGGTGCCATTTAGCTAAACCTCACCGTAGTGGGTTGTACAGCGTCCCTCCAAGAGCTATGTCCACTGGCAACTTCAGAACGTGTCTGTCTCTGTCTGCCTGGGCTGCCATGACAACATTCCACAGACTGGGTGGCTTATTAACAGCAGAACCATGTTGCTCACAGTTCTGGAGGCTGGACGTCCAAGATCAAGGTGCCAGCAAGGTGAGTTCCAGTGAGAGCCCTGCACTGGGCTGTAGACAGTGCCTTCTCACCAGGTCCTCACCTGATAGACGCTCTTTCATAAGGGCACTAATCCCATCCCTGAGGGCTCCATCCTCATGACCTAATCACCTCCCAAAGGCCCCACCTCCTGATACCTTCATCTTGGGCGTTAGGACTTTAAAGTATGAATTTGGGGACACACACACATTCAGACCACAGCGGTGACCTTATTTGAACTAAAGGACTTTGCAGAGGATCTTGATATGAGATCATCCTGGGTTTGGGTGAGCCCAAAATCTAGTGGTGGGTGTCCTCGTAAGACAGAAAAGGAGGTGACAGAGAGGAGAAGCCAACATGAAGGTGGAGGTGGGGACTGGAGTGATGAGGCCTCTATAAGCCAAGGAAGGCCACAGCCACCAGGGGCCCACAGAGGAGTGGGATAGGGTGCCCCCAGACCCTCCAGAGGGAGCCAGCTCTGCCCACACCTGGATTTTGGACTTCCGGCCTCTAGAGCTGTGAGACAATAAATGTCTGTTGTCTAAAGTCCCCCAGCTTATAGCAGTTTGTCACAGGACACTCGAATACTTACGCGCCCAGAGTGGGAGGAGGTGGACGTGCCTGGGGGAAGGGACAGCACAGCCCTGGCTGCTCCTTAGGGATGAATCTCTGGGAGGATGATGCCCGAGCCCTTGGTCTTCTCCTCTGGGATTCACAGCAGAGGCCACCTGAACACAGGAATAGTCACAGAGGGAGTGGGGGCGATGACCAGGGCTCCTGGCTGCCCTCCCACACACACACACACACACACACACACACGCCACAGCCCAGGCTGCCCTCGGTGCCCGGCTGACCTTACCCTTCTCACCCCTAAGGAGGGAATTGATGAAAGCATGAGGGACAGAGCTTCTGGGGGAAACAGCACAGACTGGGCAGGGGTGTGGCCTCTAGGGACACTGGCCAGACTCTGAGAGGGATGTGGGCCTGTGCCTGGCTCCCTCGTTCCCCAGATGTGCCATGGGTGGGGTCCAGGCTCCGAGTCCCCCCACTTAGAGAAGACCACACCCCTAGGAGGAGGGAACCACCCCTGGGATGACGGCAGCTGGTCACCGTCCACCCCCAGCACCAGGCAGGCCTGCAGCCAACTCGGGTTTTCGGCATCTCGGGACCTCCTCCTTCCACTTGGGACATGAGTTCCTTGTCTGAGTCGCCCCTGCTGACAGCCTCCTCCTCAAGGACCGGCACCTTATGGGTGTGTCCTATGTCCTGGCGTGTCCTAGGGTATGTTCTGGGTCTCCTAGGTTATGTCCTGGCGTGTCCTGTGTGTCCTAGGGTAAGTTCTGGGTCTCCTAGGTTATGTCCTGGGGTGTCCTGGGGCGTGACCTGGTGTGTCCTGGAAGTGTTCTGACGTGTCATGGTGTGTGTCCTCAGGCGTCCTGGGGTGTGTCCTGGGAGTGTCCTGGCATGTCCTGGGCATGACCTAGCACAGATGAGGGCCCTACCAGAGGAGGGCGGATGACTGGGAAGCAGCAGGACAGGACAGGACACAAAAGGGGACCAGGGGCCAGACCGTCTGGGGTCCAGGGCTGCCTGCACACACACAGATACAGGAACACACCTCCACAAAGGAGCTGTGAGGGCTCTGGAGATGCCACTCCCGTGAACTCACCACCTGGGAGCAAGAAAGGATGGAAGGCCTGGGGAAACCCTCGGGTGGCACCTGGCGAGGACTTCCACATGAAGACAAGGACCCCCCCAGCCCACCCATCACGGGAGAGCCATACGGGTGGTACCCGGGCCTGATGGCTCTGTCTATCCCTGTCGCCCCAGCAGCCTGTGTCCTCCAGCTCCACGCACCAGAGATAAAATCAGAATCGATGGCGCAGACAAGCCTCATCTTACCTGCATGTTAGCAGCGATGAAACCCAGTCCAGCAACTCCTTGAGGCATCTGGCCCAGCTAAGGCAGAAGCAGATCAGGCCAAATCCGGCGGCCCAGGGAACAGGAAGGGCCAGAGAGGATGCCACCCAACAAGGCCTCCCTCGGGTCAAAATGGGGCCGGTTTCCAGGGACCTCACAGCCAGTGTGCTCCTACCTTCCCTGCCCGACCTCCTCTCCATCCACACCTCACCCCCACCCGACGCACACACCTCTCAGCTCTGATTGTTTTTAAATCAGAAGGATCTGGGGTCTGTGCTTGTGCCTGAAATGGAGAGAAGCCATGCCCTTCTTCCCCCTCCAACTCTGATTAAATCTCCTGTCCATCTCCAGCCCCGCCTAAGACACCAAGCCCGGGCCTCCTTGTGAATTTGCTTCGGAAGCCCAGCCCGGCCAGGACTGCCCGCCGCCGTCTCTGCTGTGTGCTGAGCGAGCATGGTGAGGACAGGCCCAGGGAGGAACAGCCAGGGAGTTCTCTAGAGTAGACAGTTATCCTCGCAAGGGCTCTGGGCATGCATCTGGGGCAAGGAAGGGGATTCCTAGGATGTCATGTAGCTATCCAAGGCTGGAAGATTGATTTGCAAATTTACACATTTAAACACCCTTCATATCCCATGAAAAAACATTAAGGAACGTTATCTGCTCTTCTCAGATACAAAACAACTGAAAATGTGTGAGACTGTCATGCTCTTGGTGTTTGATTATTTAAAGTATTTACCAGACTATGGCCACACCCGTCTTCCATGGGATTTCAGCTCCCCTCCTGCCACCAAACTGTCCCGCCCTGTCACCACCCTGGTCATGTGATGCAGAAACCCAAAGACCACTTCTCTCAGTTCCTCTTTCTTGGCATCTTGGGGATGTGGAATCATCTGGAAACATGCTCTTCCCATATGGTTCCAGGAGGTTGCAGGCTCTGCCTCCACTCCCGACCCCCTTGGGGCTCCTTCTCTGCTTGATCCTCTTCCTCTGGTCCCCCAAGATGCCGGGCTCCTGGGGTTCCATCCTCAGCCCTCTGCTCTTCTCCATTCCCACCCTGCCCTGGGGGCTCCTTGTGCCCCCCAGGCTGCCCATCCTCCAAACATGCCAAATCCACACACCCAACAGCCTGCTGCAGGTCCCCCAAATGACCTGCTGTTGTCACCTGAAGCTCTACTTCTCTGCAACGCTCACCTGCACCCCAGCAGAGCCCTTCCCCCGATCCTGTCCCCTCCACCCACCATGCCATCACATCTTCATCTGCTCTCCAGTCCCTGCCTGTCTCCACCTCTACTGTGTCCTTGGGACCCCTCCATCCTCCCCGGACCAGTGCAGCCCCCTCTGCTCACCCTCCCCTGCCCGCCCTCCATGCACACCAAGGGACACTCACAGGGGTTGCCTCAGGACTCCCTGCTTTGTCCCCCTCACATCAGACTGCTGTCTTGGGGTGAAAATGCTGGGCTGCTGCCCACTGGTCCCACCTGCTGCTTATTATCCTGTCTTGTCCTCCAGGAAGCCTTCCTTGCCTTCCCCATGCCTGGCAGACCTGAGCAACCTTTTCTACCATCCACAGCACCACCACAACTGGATGTATTACAGCCCCTGGAGGTAGCCCTGTTTCTTTATTAGCCTGCAAGCTCCTTGAGAGAAGGAGCACATGGGGTCTGTCTTTGCCACTGGACACTCGCTCGCTCGCTCAGCCACTCACTCACTCACTCACTCACTCACTCATTCACTCACTCAGCCATTCGCTCACTCACTCACTCAGTCACTTACTCAGTCATTCACTCATTTGACTCCACCACTCATTCACTCACTCAGTTGCTCACTCATTCACTCACTCATTCATTCACTCACTCATTCATTCACTCAACCACTCATTCTCTCACTCATTCACTCTCTCACTGATTCACTCAACCACTCACTCATTCATTCACTCATTCACTAATTCACTCAACCACTCACTCTCTCTCATTCACTCACTCATTCATTCACTCACTCATTCATTCATTCACTCATTCATTCACTCAACCACTCATTCACTCACTCACTCGCTCACTCATTCACTCACTCATTCGCTCACTCATTCACTCACTCATTCACTCAACCACTCACACTCTCACTCATTCACTCAGCCATTCATTCACTCACTCACTGATTCACTCAACCACTCACTCACTCATTCACTCACTCACTCTCTCACTCATTCACTCACTCATTCATTCACTCACTCATTCATTCACTCAACCACTCATTCTCTCACTCATTCACTCTCTCACTCATTCACTCAACCACTTACTCATTCATTCACTCACTGACTCATTCACTCATTCACTCACTTACTCTCATTCCCCTGGTCAGTTTTGGTCACACAGGACCCCTGTGCTGGGCAGTGGTAAGGAGGAGCAGTGATGAGACAGGCGAGGTGGCCACCGGGAGCTCACTCAAGACAGGGGAGACTGACACCCAGTCCAAAGTCCAAAGACAAAATATCCCACACAAGTTAAAAGGAAATGCTCCAGCTTTAACTCGAAGTGACCAGACCTTAGAAACATACTTCTGAGAGGGGAAAAAAGCAAGTTTTGTATACGTTTTGATCTTACAGACATTAAAAACACGGGAAGTGAGTGTCTTTTCTGTGTCACTAACATGCATGGCGTCTTTCCAGACACCAGCACATCAGCTGACATTTGCTGAAGGCCTTTCCACCAGCTTGTGTGTCCTGACAAATACCCACCTGTACCTCCTCTTTCTGTCACCCTGTGGGGTGGCCCCAAATACCTGAAAACCGCCCTGTCTACTCAGGGCCTCGGCCAGGGCCGCCTGGCTCGTGGGAGGAGCATTCAGCCCCTCCCAGGTCTCCTGTGTGTCCCAGGGTCTCTGGATACCAGGCTGGCCTCAGGGTCCCACAGAGCCGGGACTGAGCTGACCACACTTCTGGGCACCCCCCTAACTTAATATTTTTGTCCCTTGCACAAACAACTGTGCTATGGGATTTTCTGTGTAACACACACACGGAGCCTCGGAAGTTAACCTGCCCTGGTGTTGATAAAGAGCCGTCTGCGTCCCTGTGACACCATCCGGCAGCTCCAGGGAGCCTGGCCTTGGAAAAACAAGACCCCAAAGTGTGTTGAAGCCGGGCCTCACTCGGCCATACACTGGGACCAGCCGGGGGGTCTTTCAGACAAGATGTGCCGGAACTCCCCCAGGGATTATACTGGGCACACGGCCGCCAGGCTGTTCTGCCCCATTGCTTCTTGGTGAAATGAAAATAATAATAATTTCTAAGACTTCAGATTCTACCTCCCAAAGTACTTTTCCAGGAACATACTTTGAAAGAACACCATAGAAAATATGGTCCCAGCGACACAAAGCTTCAGACATTCTCATGATTTAGGGGATGAGGCCGTGAAGGGGCTCCTGTGAGAATTTGTTGTTTCTGAAATTTTGAGCTGAGCCTGGACTGTCAGCACTCAAAGTTCCATGTGAGCTTTGCTGGGCTGGTGCTTGTTCTGAGAAAAAAGAACATGTGTGCCATGGGGGTCTGGCTGTCGGCAGGCATTCCCATCCCGGGGTCAGGGGAAGCAGCACTAAAGATGGCGTCTCAGGTACAAAGTCTTGTACGAAAGTCTCCGTATGAAGCACAGAAGCAGAGCAAATACTCTAGAGCAACCCCTGTGAGCGAGTCACAAAGCAATTCTTCAGGGTACGTGAAGGTCCCAGAATGAGCTTGCGGACTCCAGGTAGGCAGAGCACAGATTCACCCAAACACGCCTGGATGCACTGGGCACTTGGTGAGCACCTACCGGGTGCTTGGTCCGTACCAGGCTCTGGGGAGAGAGCGGAGACAGGTGGTGGGTTTGTCCTGTGACTGTGACCGCTCGTGCACTTGAGGCCCCCGGGCCGCCACGGGAGGGACGCAGAGCCACCTCCTCGGGGCTGACTCGCTCTAGACTTGACGACACGCACACCAAGTGCCGCTCGGACCAGAAGACCTTTGTTTTTTTCTGAGGGAGGAATCAAAGCTGGAGTTTCCTTGCACGACACAGAATTCCCAATTCTGCTCCAGAAAAATGGACCTTAAACTGAAAAATGTAAGAGGAGGAATGAAAACTTCAGCCTGCCTGGAACACAGCCATAGTTTAGTGGATTCAACTCAAAAAAAGTCCCGGGCAGCTGGTGAGGTTTCAGGCGGCGCTGTTGATCCAAACTCTCGTAGCGGGAAGGTATGTTTCTAAGGAAGTATGTTTCTAAGGTCTCGTAGTGGGAAGATGAGATAGTACATACAAAACCTCACTTTTGTGAAGCAACTATAAATAGAAATTAATTTAAAAAAACACCTCACTTTCTCCTGTGGTCAAGGACCCACACCGCACATCTGGCCATTTGGATGCAAATCCCAAAGTGTAGGAACCTCTAGGAATTGCTTACATATGGAGGAGAAGAAAGAGGAAACATCACCGCGAGAGATGGGGCACCTGGGAAAGCAGGAGGGGTGGACTCCTGTAAAGAAGGAAAGCTCCTTGGGACAGCCTGGGAGCTATGGACAGTGGGCTGAAGACTCTGCCTCTGGACAGCAGGACAAAACAACTCAACAGGACCGACTCCAGGGGGCTAAGGTGTCCTGTCGTGGGGACAGATAGGGAAGTGTGGGCGCTCCTTCTAGGATCTGCCAGAGAATGGAGGGAAACCAGACGGGTGCATGGGGATGGCAGGGGCCAGGAGAAGGTCTAGGGTGTGGGGCGGCCATGCTCACAAGGCAGAGACAGCAGGCACTTGGGCCAGCACGGAGGGACAGGGGGCAGGTGACCCCCAGCACAGACGATGTTGTGCCCATGATGAAGCTGGAGCAGAAGCTTGGGGGACCTGCCCACGGCAGCCCACCTTGGAGGCCACCTGTGCAGGGGCCTCCGCTCCTGCCAAGGCTTCCTGCTTGACAACCTTCCTCTGTGCCCGGAAGCCACCTGCAGCCACTGGGCTGGGAGTCAGTGGATAAATACCCAGCTCGCCTACCCTCGGTGTTCCCACCAAGGTTCCAAGACTCCCACCAAGTAGTCTCCTGACCCAGCCTCCGGAATCACCTCCCAAAGAAACTCCTTGCCCCCAAATCCTTTACTCAGAAGCTGCTTTGCGGTGACTGTAAGCAATTATAAGGCATGAATGGGGGAAGTGGGGGGACTGTTAGCAGAATGCCTCCTGGGAAAAACCAAAAGGACGGTCAGGCTGTGCAGATGGACAGGGAGACGTGGGGTCCCCTAGGGGGAATTCAGGGGAGGCGCAGGGGGCAGAGTAGAGAGGGATTCAGATCTCAGAAAATGCCCACTTTTGCCCTTTGAAAAGAATTGATAATACAATGCTGAAGAAGAAACGTCGTGCAGTCAAGGTTACCAACATGGGATTCCATGATTGGTAACAGGGAAAGGCTGGGTTCAACCACATGCAGGACAAGCAGCCCTCCTGTAACAACAGTGCACTTTTTAAAAATTATGATTCATTTTTATTGGAGTACGGTTGCTTTACAATGTTGTGCACAGCAAAAGAATCAGCCATACACATACAGATATCCCCTCCCTTTCCGTCCCATTTAGGTCACCACATATACATTATTGATGCTATGTATAAAATAGATAACTGATGACAATGCACTTTTATCAGCAAGTCTAGGTGGATTTGCACAATCCAGTGAAGCTTCCCCTTTCTTCCACCAAGTTGCCCTGCAGGTTAGAGAGGAGCCATCACTGTTCTCTCTCGTCCTGGACATATTCCTAATTAGTTTGCTTTTCTTAATTAGAAGAGGCTCTACATCCCCACCTTGTCCCCAACTTTATGGGCTCCTCCAGATGTTGAATAGGAAACAGGAAGCCCCAGAAAAACAGCTGGATGTTAAAGACAGCGAGAATTACAAACAGGTCACTTTGGAAATGATGCCTTCTCCTCACATTATCTCTGTGTAACCACTGCTGTGGCATCTTCCTTCTAGAAGGACCGAGTGGTGTGAGCCTGGGGCAGGACGTCCACTCTCGCTGTGCTCTGGAGTCTCCTGCGCTTACTTCCCTGGGGTGCACCCACGCCACCGCCTGCCCCCACTTACAGTCGCTGCCCTGCATCTCTCCCGGGCTCACAGGACCTGGCTTCCCTCTTCTGGCTCTGCAGATGGCTTTGCCGAAGGTGGTGGGTGGAGGTGTCCTCTCACCCAAACTTCCCGACTTCAGCCACTAATGCTAACCTCCCCTCCCTCAGGCTGAGAATGATTTGGCATCTTCTCCTTAGAAAACCACATCTCTCAAGTGACTTAGAATTGGTAGAGATGTCTCCCTTCCAGACCAGTGACCTGCCTGTTCTGGACCGAGAGCCTGCAGTGAGGAGACCTCTGCAGGAACGCACCCGGCATCCACAGTGGTGACCCCAGCCGCTGCTCAGGGCCGTTGCGTGGGTGTTTGTTGAGGGCAGGACCCTCCCTCCTCCCCCCACCCCTTCGGATGGAGGTCAGTTGGGATCCAGAGCACAAGCCAGCACCCCCAAGGCCCTCATCCTTGGTCACACGGAGCTTTCTCTAGCAGGACTCACTCTTCCAAGAAGACGAGGGGAGATGGCAGGGGGCCTGCTGGTGTCAACCCAGCAAATTCTGGTCATCTCTGCAACACCTGGTGGGGAGGAATTGCAACTCGTGGACGCCTGGCCAAGCGTTCCCGTCTTGATTCTGTGAAGAAGAACGACCTTGGTTCTTGTCTTCTTTGAAGAAAGAATTCAGCAAAGAGACCAAGATTGTGCAATAGACACAGTGTTTATTTGAAGCAAAGTACATGTGGAAGGGCACATGGGCGAACTTGGAGTGAGTTATGCGGGCAGTAGGGGAGGCTTAGTTTGCTTATGTGGGGACGGTTTTCTGGGTTGTCTCCAGCCTATCATCTCACTTGTGCCCACATTTGGTCTGACTCCTTCCAGGTGTGTGCGCATCTCTCGGCCAAGGTGGATTCCAGCTGCCTCTTCTCCCTCCTTTTGTCCTTCCTCTAGACTGAGGGCCTTCTCTGCACACGTGTTGGGCTGAGAAATCCACAGGAATGCACCCAATCAGAGCCCATCACGAAGCATCAGCAGGAGACCAGCTGCAGCTGCTTCGCCTGGGGCCTAACTCCTTCCTCAGACTGAGTCCTCTATCATTCCTGAAATGATTAAAGCAAAACGTATGACAAAAGCAAAACCCAAAGTATCTTTCTGTCATTTTCATGACTGCGTTTATATAATTAACATACATAATAAATAAATAGATATTCAAGTTGAGTTAAGTTCAGGATAAGTTCATGGTGATAAATGCACTCGTTTATTACCAAAAAATTGAAAAATGGAATAGAAACACCTGTGTGAGTTGACCAGCCCATAACTGCCTTGTTCCAGGTATCCTGTTTCGGTGTTTCTCTACATGCGTCGCTTTTTCATAAAATTCCGTTTATTTACGGTTTCTGTGACCTCACGTCCGGCTCCTTTTATTTACTGTCACAAAAAATTATACGTTTGGTCTCCGCTCATTATTTTTTGTTTAAAAGAAATGACTTGGATGTTTCAATCTTTTGCTGTCTGAATTATGTTTAGTTTACCTTGTCTTTTCTAAGAAACTGCAGGATATATTTCTCCTGGCTTCAATTTTTCACATGATTACTTTAAATTTAGAAATGTGTTAATTCATATTTTATCATTGGAGTCAGAAATTACAATCATCTTAATCCCTTCGCACAAGATGAAATTTCAGTCTATTTTTTACCATTTCCCAACATCCTAGATTTTCTTGACAAAGTTTGAGCGTTGAAACGCGAGTTACCCTTCTTTGAAGAGCTGGGTCTTCATTTCGTTGTGGTTTGTAAACAGCTCTCCAACTTCTTTCTGGATTTACTTGATATGCACTTTCTAAGGCCCTCTGCCAAGTCCGGGCCTGCCTGCTCCACTCTGGTTTGCTTCAACTCCCAGCCTCCTCATGCCTCCTCAAGTTGTAGAACTTTTGTTTTTCGAAGAAGGCAACCACACACCCTGCTCTCTGAGCACTGTCCAGCTGGGTGGCTTGTCTGTGGGAATGGAAGCTTTCAGCTGCAGTAACAACAGGCCCTAGTCCAACAGGCTGGAGCAGCAGGGAACACCCAGCCGTGTGCAGGGTTGAGGGAGGCCACCCGGGTGCTAGATGGAGAAGTTAAATGGGGCCACGGATGTCGCAGGTGTGTTCTGCGTCTCTCTCTGTGACACAGGCCACCAGTGTCGTCCTAGGCTGGAAGCCCTCATGGTCACAGCAGGGCTGCCAGTGCCCAGCAGGACTGCATAACTCTTCCCTAGTCATGCCCTCTGGACAGAGAGTGGCTCATGTGACACCATCAGAGTGTTTTCCCAGCAACCTCCACAAACCTCTCCTGAGCTCTCATTGTCAACTCTCGCTCCTCCCAGGGGTCAGGCTTGGCAGGGATAGGGTTAGTCCTAGAGCAGTCAGGCCTCCTGCTAGCCAAGGTCTGTGACCACATAGGGGGAGCATGGGGAGCCCCCAACACAATATGGGAAGAGGGAGTGGGGAACACACACACCCTCCAGGACAGAGTTCTGTTGACTTCCTACATAAACAGCCCATTGTCTGGGCCCACGACAATGTTAGAGTAAGTGTATTCCTTTGGCCTCTGTGCAGTTGGGAAGGCCTAACCTCTGTTCCCTTTATAGAACAGTAACTTTGGTTGCAACTCTAAAATTAACAAAATGATAGAACTGCAAGCAGTATTTCTGCCTGGAATATTCCAGGCATCTAAAATTTCCTTCCTTAATGAAAGAAAATTTTCTTCAATTTTAGTTCTGATTATGCTTCTCTTTTAGTTGCCCTAGATTTTCCTACAAGGAATTTATAATTCTTAGTCTAGATTCTTTCTCTGTCCTCTCTATCTTCATTTACAAAGAACAAAACAATTAGTTTCATTTATTCTGCATATTAAAAAAAATGTTTCTTATTGCAGTGAGCCAATACCAGAAGTTAGACATAAGAACACAAACGCCCATCACCAGGGGGAAAAGCAGTGTTAATAGTTCACCATGTATCCTTTGGTCTTTTTTCTATGTGATGTACGTCAAGCCACGTGTTAAACAGTCATCAAATTCTTCTTGGTGACCTATTACGTTGGCCTTAGAATATATCCCTCTGAAGGTATATAGAATGCAGTGCTTAAAAATTAATCCAATTGGTGATTTTTCCCCTGTACTTATATCAGTGTGGTCTACATTTATTCCTATTTTGATGTTGCCTTTGATCTCTTTTAAAATTGGATCGTAGTTTTGCCATGTGCAGCATGTCTTGCTGCAAACGTCATCTGGCATTCTGCACAGAGCTCTCCCGCTTACACCCTCCCCGCTCCCCTCCTGAGCGAGCACTTTCACCATCGGTCCCCGTGGGCCCTTACCAACGTAAGGAAGCTGCTGGCCTTCTCATTTCATCTTCTCTCTGATTACACATGTAACATCCTCGCCCCTGAGCATCTGACTCCACAGCGTCACCATATCCTGCTCTGGGCGGGGATGGGGGGCGGACAGTCCTCCACACCTTTTCCGCGTGTGGCCACACGACTTTGTGGTCACCTTCTCTCCGACGGGCTCTCTGTGTTTGTTTCCTGTGATTGCTGTGATAAAACACCGCAAAATGAGTGGCTTACAACACCCAAAACTTTTTCTCTCCCAGCTCGGGAGGCCAGAGTCTGAGATCAAAGTGTCAGCAGGGGCTTAGAGCCTCCAAAGGCTCTAAGGGAGGCTCCTTCCTGCCTCTTCCGGCTTCTGGGGCCCCAACACTCCAACCTCTGCCTCCGTCTTCACGTGGCCTCCTCCTCTGTGTCTCTCTTTTCCCCGTCGTCTGTCTAATCTCCCTCTTAGAAGGACACCTGTCATTGGAGTTAGGGTCCACCCAGGTAACCAGGATAAGCTCCTCAACTCGAAATCCTTAGTTACATCTTCCGAGACCCTTTTTCTGAATAAGGTGCCATTCTCAGGTCTGAGGTCAGGACGTGGACAGTGTTCTGGACACCGCTGTTCAGCCCACTGCCGTTGGTGGCTTGCCATGTCTTACTGCAGCAAACACCACCTCGTGCACACACCGCTTTGTGCTGTGCAGATAAATCTTCGGCACGACTTCTAGAGGAGGTATGGAGACTTGAAGGGTGACCGCCTGCACGGTTTTGTTAGATTTTGTCCAATTCCCTTCCATGGATGGCATCTCTCTTAACACGAGTGACCTTGAACATCTATCCATGGGTGTAAAGGCAATTTGTATGTGTTTGCATTTGCAGTGAAATATCTTTTCATGTTGTTTGTCCACTTTTCTTTTGAGTGTTTGGGTCTTTATTTCTCCTTGATTGTTTAAAACATCTTAAAATTTAAGGTTTTTAGCCCTCAAGCTAAGATAGGAACTGTTGATATATCCCCCAGTTTGCCATTGCTTTGGATCAAGGCAGTTTGGTGGGGGCGGGGAGATTTCTGGGCCACGTAAACATTTATATAGTGTTGATTTTATTCATTGTTTTCTTATTTACTTGTGTCTTTTTTTTTTTTTTTTTTTTTTGCAGTATGTGGGCATCTCACTGTTGTGGCCTCTCCCATTGCGGAGCACAGGCTCTGGACGCGGCATGTGGGATCCTCCCGGACCGGGACATGAACCCGCCTCCCCTGCATCGGCAGGCGGACTCTCAACCACTGCGCCACCAGGGAAGCCCCTGATGTCATTTACTTTTACCTTGATGGTATGAGATGCCACCTTTGCCATAAACAAAAAAAGTCCCCTGGGTTGGTCTCCCTACTCTGCCCCTAGGGCCCATTTGTCCAGCCAGGCACGAGAGCTATTAGTTACAGGCTTTATACCATGTTTGCGTGTCCTTCCCCGCGCATCTTTGCGGGATTTTCATAGTCTTACATGATCATGTGTCCGTACAAACTCTAAGGCCAACTGCATGTCTATAAAAATACCTGCTGGCATGAGTGTTGGATTTATGCTAAATTCGTGTATTAACTCAGTAGCATCAACTCTTCTTATCCAAGAGCAAGGTACAAGTCTACCTAGGAAACTTTGAGAAGTATTTGAGAGTTTCCCCATATAGATTTTACAATTGCTTATCAAGGGCATAAGAATTTCATGTTCTCAGTTGTTTTAAACAAGATTTTCTCTTTCTTTCTGTTTTCTAAGGGGCCGTTGTGGGTCCATAGGAAAGAGGTTGATTTTTGTTGGTTAGGCTTACATCCTCCTAAATGTTCCGAAAGGCAGCTTTTAATTATTTAAATGACTTCCTTAGTTCTCAAAGTCATGTTGATGAAGGGATAAGAGTTGAATCTTCTCTCTAAACACATGGATATGGTAGATAAAGATGATTCGATATTTTAAAAAATGCACAGCCACCCATGAAAGCAAGCAAGGAGAATCCCTGTGGCCGGAAATGGGTGAGTGCACGGTGATGCCAGAGGCTGGGTCCCACGGTCACAGTGGACCCAGAGCAAAACAGGTCCTTGTGCAGGGCCGGACTTGGTGGGTGAGGACTTTGGGTCTCAGCAGGAAGCTGCCCACCCAGGAAAGGGTCGAAGTTACCCACCCCTCACTCCCTCCCACACACTCAGGGTTGAGATTGGGAACGAGGTTCCTGCCCAGAATGGGCCCAGCCACGTATTCATATCAAGCCAGGCCCCCAGTGCCTCCGTGTGCAGCCCCTGACCTGGGCTGTCGGGGCAGGATGAGGCCAGACCAGGTGCCTGCCCCGGGGACTGCGTTCCAAGCAGGTGGGAACAGTTGGCAAAGGGCCCTGCAGGAGAGGCCCTGCTCAGGATGAGCTCTTAAAACACAAGGATTTGAAAAACAGTTAACAGTCCCATAAATGGGTGACGTCAATAATGATCAAAGAAATGTTCACATGTTGAGGTGTGGGGAAGTCATTCTGGCTTATACATGAGATAACTTGAATTTTCTTCTAACTAGAACAGCCTGTTCGCAGCCCATCAAACACACATTGTGCATGTGCTTTAATGATTAAAGAAAAGGGCACATAGACTAGAAGGAAAGAATGTCCATGTTAAAAATAAACATTAAATGCCCCTCTTGCTTGGACGCCAATGCCGGTCCTCCTTTGACGATAAGAACACCTTCCCAGGCACCAAGGCCATACTGACTCACTGTGTATGTGCAGATCTTTTTTTTTTTTAAACCAGGAATGCCTCCCTGACTAGTTTGATGTTCTTTGTTCTAACGAGACATAAAACTGTGCTGAAAACCGTGCTTCTCAGGAGCAGTTCTGCAGAGTGAAATCTGAGAGGCTATCTCCCAGGCTATAGTCCTCAGTTTGACTCACATAAAACTCTTTTCCCTTCCTATTATACATTGTTTATTGATTATTTTCATCCGACAATAAGGAGGATATAGAAGTAGCAGAGCGGGAACTCCCTGGAGATCCAGTGGTTAGGACTCCGCGCTTTCACTGCTGAGGGCCTGGTCAGGAAACTAAAATCCCTCGAGCCACGTGGTGTGGCCAAAAAAGAGAGAAAATAGCAAAGCAATTTTCAAGAAACACTAAGCTAAGCAAGTGTGTACTACATTCTCAAGTAAATAAAGTCAAAATCTTACCTGTGGCAAAATAAAACAGAAGGTTATAAAGCACACATAGGCAGATTAGGAAAATGGAAACACTGGAGACAAGAAATAGCAGGGATTAAACTTACCCAAATTCTTACACACAAATCCCAGGAGGAGGGCTGGGCTGTGTAGCAGGCATTGTGGAGCCTGTTGGAAAGGGTGGGTGGTGGGGTTGGAGCCAGTGGGGCCCCCGGCTGTGCAGTCGCTCCTGCACTGAGGTCAGCCCAGCCGCCAGCAGGGTGGTCTGGTCCAGAGATTCCTGCCTGCAGTGGGGGGACAGCAGGGTCCCAGGGGTCACACTGGCGCCTCTGGCCCCAGAAAGTCTTCCCCTTTGGATGGAGCTGCCGCCCCAGTTGGGTCTTCGGGTTTGATCAGGCTTCATGCACCACCACCACCACCACCACCCCTCCCCACAGTCTGGCTCACTCCTTCGTTTAGGCCAGTTCCTGGAAAGAGCTTTCTAGAGCATCTGCCCACCCTGCAGCCCGTGCCGGCCACTGGGCCTGCGTCCTCGGCAAGGACATCCACCCCGCTGCAGGTGCCCTGCCTGGAGCTGACCAGCACCGAGACGCCGGGCTGCCGTTGCCTTTCGGAGGAAAGCTAGACTTACTCTGGGGTCCCCTAAGGGAAATCTTCTCAGAGCAGAGAGAGCTCCCCCACGCCCTGGGCCCAGACCCCTTTGATGGGGTGGGAGGGGCCTCTGAAGGGAGCTCCCAGCTGGAGGCAGGTGAGGCCTTGGATGTTGTAACTGATGGAGACCCCTGTTCACTCCGACGGGCCAATTAGCTCGAGGTGACCCTTTGTCCAGGACGGACCTGCCCCTCAGGGGACCAGGGAAGGTGCAGGAGGCACCCTGCACTCCGGACAGGCCTCCATCCCCCCTGTCCAGGCACCCAGCCTCCCATCACCCCTTCGGGCAGTGGAAGGTCTGTTTGAGCTGCAGCCCCTTGCCCGTAACCCTTAATCCGGTGACACCAAAAGGGAGCTTCAAGGTTCAGCAAGGAGTCTGAGAGTTACAGCGAGGGCCTGGATTTCAGACCCAGGATGGAAATGGGGAATATAGCAACAGACAGGACCCAACCCCTTCCTCAGAGCACTTTGCAGGGAGCACTCCAGCTGATTCCAGGGTTTGGGGTATCTCCGCAAACTCCTGGATCAGATGCCCTCCCGGGAGAAGCAAAACCACTGTAGAATTACCAGAAGACAGATTCTAGAGTTTCAATCGCATTTTTGTGAAGTTCTGTACCATATACATTCAATTTCAAATGTCAACACTTTTCTTTTTCCATCTGATGGGCAAATGTAGATCTAAAAAACAGTCTAAAACCAAATCTAAGACAAAAAATAACCATGGATTTACAGAATTTAACATATCCTTGTCCTCAAAGATGAGGTTAGTTCATGCACAATTTAAGCAAAATACCTACAATTACAGCCCCAGTTGCATGTTTAGATACAATTCACAGAGGAGCGATCAGTCAGTAAACTATCTCATGGTTAATAAACCATTGCATGGAGGTGCACCCTCCATGGTAACCATGCCCAAGCATTTCAACATACAGTTCCTGGTCCTGTTGCTGGAAGCTTCCAGCCCACCTGAACGCCCAGAGTGGGTCATCTCACAGGTGCACAGACACAATCTCTACAACTTACACTTTAGACCATTGTTCGGACTCCTACTTCTGAAAATGTTCAATGTTTCGTATTAGCTGTTTTTAAACAGCAAAACCAGTAAAGAAAATACTATGCAAAAAAAAAAAAAAGAGAGAGAGAGAGAGAGAAGTATAGTTCTCTTGCACGGTGCATTGATGGAACATTTACAGACGGGCTGTGTACGGAGGCCCTGCCACCAGCATATTTAAAATAATCATTTTCAGAGCCGGGAGCTGGGCCGGGCGGGGCTTGCTCTCCTTTGGGTGCTGAGGAAGGACCACTGGAGGAAGGGCAGGGAGTCCCCTGTGGAGCCCACTCAGGAGCACGATGTCAAGGTGGGGATCCTACCTGTGGCTTCAGTATGACTCACAAATTTAAAATAACAAAGTGTTAAAAAATATATCAGAACAAGTAACTCCCAACGATAAATGCATCAAGGCGGTGGAAAGGATTACATTTAAGGTATCAAAATTGAAGTTGATGCTGATCCCACATTATTCATTACTTCAAATGGAGATGCCTTTAAATTTATATTAAATTCAATTTAAATGCCATCAGAACCATGGTTGACAAAGTACTGACGGATGAATATTTTAGTCTGATTCAATAGCAGTAAACTTTATTTTCTTACCTTGAGGCAAGGTGATGGAGTTTTTATATGCAGTAGGTTGAACTGGGTTTGTAGTAACATGGCTTCTGATTTCCATAAAATAAAATTCTATCTTTAAAAAATGATTTTCAAGGGTTTAAGCCTTGAACTCTGAAAACATTTCTTCAGGGCTCTTTCTGCTTCACTCATTAATTTATACTCTGAAATCCAAAAGCTTTCTTATGCTTCTCTTCAAAATATCTTCAGGTTCAGAATTAACAATTAGTCGTCTTAAAGGTTTTATGTTTGATGTTGCTATTCAGTAATATTTCAACTTGATTTTTCCACTTACAGCTCTTGGTCATAGGGGAAAAGCGCCTTATACAGAAACGCACTTGGAGTTGGTGCTGAATGCATGTGCGTTAGGTGAATGAATGAAATGATTCAATAATTGATTAATTATAATTAGTCTCTGTAACTGGTTCTAAGAAAGAATAGGCAGCCATTGCCTGTCTGCTAGAATAGCCCTTGGCCTAAGAGTTTGCAGGCCTCGTCACAAAATGATACGGGCAGTCCCTCTGAAGAGATTATTAGTGATGTAAATATTGATTATTACTGATGCAGGGAATTAAATAGTCGTCTCTGGGCTGAGTCCTTCAGCTTCTGGCTCTATGTGCTTCCATCTAAGCTCCTAGAATTCAGAGAAGGTTTTTCTCTCTGTATCTCGTTCCCAGTGTGCTGTCTTTCCCAGAGATGTACGGGAGCTCCTGTGGTGGGATCACATTCTGTCAACCCTTCCTCGTGTATGATTATTTTCTTTAGCACAGTGTATTTTTAATTCCTGTCGATTCTTATCTAGCTAATGGCTCATTTCTCCCCTAAACCAAGGCAGCCACAGCTTCTGGGGAAGGACAGATGCAACTGAAGGTCAGGAAGCCATGGCTTGGCTGTGACTTTCAAAATAGCCTCTACAAAAGGGCAGGGGCGTCCACAAGATTTGGGAGCCAGAACTTCAACTGTAAAAGCCAAGTCCTTGATAAATAAAAAAGGCCCACAGACATTTTCCATTTTGCCGCGTTGAATAGAGTGGGTCCTGTAGCCAAGGCTGGGCTGCAGGGAGCTCTGAGGAGTAAACACACAGCTTTTCCAGGCTCTGCTGGGGGAAGGGGGAGGGGGAAGGGGCTGAGCATGAGGGACAGCTGGCAGTGTGGGCCACAGCCCTCTAGCAAGCTGTGCCCAGCCCTGTAAACATGCGGGACCGGGATGTGGGCAGAGGCGTCTGCCTCAGAGTCCGTCCCAGGCTCTCCAGGCCGCTGTGCTGCGTTCCTCCCTGTGTCTCAGGTACGGCCACTCCGGTGATGAGGGCGGGCAGCTCACAGAGACGCTGTGCACAGAGGTTTACATTTTAACCATCCCTCTCCAGACTCCTGAGCAAGGCCTTCGGGGAGACATTGTCACAATCTTATTACAATTAGCATCATCCATTATTTCATCTCCGGGATGCAAGGGCTGCATCCTGGTGGCCAAAAAGTGGGTTTGGGTCGTCAGGTTCCACATGCCATAGCCGCCATCTCAGGGCTCCCTGAAGGGCCACCCAGTGAGAACCGCAGCCGTCAGTCCAACCTAGCTTTAGGTGGTAACCACTTCAAGTGCTTAATTCTGATTGCCCTATTATTTTTATACATGTTTAGAAATTGTTTTCCAAATGTATTTTTAATTAATCCAAAATGAACCATTTAAAAAACTCTGTAGTAGGAGGGAAGAATCAGTGCGGAAAGGTGATTCATTTCGTCATAAAATCAGTCACTCTGGCTGAAAAGCAAAGATCTGTGACTGACATATAGAATATCGGGAAAATAATCTCAGAAAGGGTTTTGTCTGTTTCTTGGCTTTGCAGTACCGAAACACAGATTCAGAAATAAAAAATAACTTCATCACATAATGACATGCCGAAAGTATCGCATCTTACTAACCTTTCACATGAGTAATTTATAATAAAGTCGCTACGTGATTATATAGATTTACATGTTACTTGTCAATTAGAAATATTTTAGTTTAAAGGAATATGGATTTGTTTTACTTATCAGAATCCCAATATACACATTCATGAAATGACTTACAAACTTCATTTTATACTTTTGAATTATCCCAGGCTCTGGAGGCTCCAGGGAGTCACTAAGACTTAGTAATTCTGAGCAGAGTATCCCTGTCTCACACTTAAAAATAGAAGCTATAATACTCTCGAGCTTTTGCCAAATTGCAAATAAGTGAGCGGAGTGAAGAGTGATGTGATGAGTCAGAGCTGAATATTCTCAAACCCAACAAGTGTCAAAGTGTGATTACACAGCCTTACCCTGGGTCCCGCACCCTCAGCTCTGGCCCGGAGCCCATCTCAGGTAGGCAGGCACCAAAGTCAGGTCCATTTGTGCACCCTGGAGCATCTTTGAGGAAAGCCGGCAGATCCCAGCATTGTAAGTAACTTCACAAATGTGTCTCTTGGGATTCTGATAAGCAGAACAAACGCATACTCCTTTAGGAATACGTTAGGACACATTGTTTCAGTTAGTGTGGATATCATTATAATTAATTTGGAAAATACAAAACATATAAAAGACAAGCCGGGGCTTCCCTGGTGGCGCAGTGGTTGAGAGTCCGCCTGCCGATGCAGGGCACACGGGTTCATGCCCCGGTCCGGGAGGATCCCACGTGCCGCGGAGCGGCTGGGCCCGTGAGCCATGGCCGCTGAGCCTGCGCGTCCGGAGCCTGTGCTCCGCAACGGGAGAGGCCACAACAGTGAGAGGCCCGCGTACTGCAAAAATAAAAAAAAATTAAAAAAAGACAAGCCAGAGAATCACAGCCCCCTCCTCATTCACTCTCAGCAGGAAGAATCCTCACTGCCCACCTGGTCTTCACTAGAGCACTGTGAGGCCTGGGAGCTCCTCGTTCACTGAAGGTTGAGCCCCCAAGTCCAGAAGAATGGCCAGGTTGAAGGGGAGTGGCCCTCACCCCAGTGGCATGTCCTGGCTGCACTAACGTGTTGCTGGGACATCACATAGGAGAGGGTTTATTCCCCATCAGAACAGAAACAGAGCCAAGGTCATGTGTGCCAAGGTCATTCCATCTTGACATAGTGCATAGTGACCACTGACCTGTCTGCACAGGAGAGAAGGGAATTTACCGATGGAAATGAAGGTGGGCGTCTGCAGACAGGAAACCCCAGAGTCCCGTCGCTCTGGGATGGGGGGACCCTCCTACATCCTGGTCACCTCAGGGTCCACAGTGCACCAGGACACCAGGCTCCAGCACTCAGCAGTGGTCCATTTATTGGTTTAAACAAACCAGAGCTTCCAATTCACCATGCTGGCGCTGTAGCCAGAGAATGTGAGGTTTCAGGATAACTGCAAAGAGAGCATAGCGCACTGGAGCAACATGTTGGAGGAAAAGCATCCTTCGTATTCTAAAGTAGAGTCATAGAAAAGACGTAGCATCTCACAGGCACCGGGCGCACGAACAGACCACCGGTTAGTTATACTTGTACCTGGCATGCCGACTATGGTTTCTTTCCCCAACCATTTTGGGACTTCAAGCTCAATGCATTTGAAGGGGTAAATGTACTTGACAAAACAAAGACTTAGCTGGAAACGATGTCCACAATCTCCAGAAATTTCAGGGTGTGTAATACGTATTAAAGCGTGTCAAAAGTTAAGCCCGTAAGTCACAGAACCTCTGCTGGATTTGGATTCCAGCTCAGGAATGAGATGATGAAAGTATAAATACGCAGCCAACTGCGCTGAGCACCTCGGAGAGTTCCCAGGCTCGCCCTCCGCCAAGTGGCAGGGAACAGCTGGCCAGAATTTCTGAGTGCCTTTAATGAAGAGGATTCTCCGTTGTTCGGATTTGGTGATTAAATGGAATAAGACATATTCCTTAGTGGGTTTCCTGAAAGAAGGTTGTTCTGGGAGACAACTGGGTCTATGAATCCATCCTGCGGCCCGACAGGGCAAGGGCAGGGGTGGGGGGACCACACTTGGAAATCAAGCTTTTGGTCACATGGTTCTTGTCAGTGTGCTTTCTGTCTTTCCACACATTTCAAGAATCTTTCTTAGACTCAACTAAGAAGTCTGGGCTACTTTATGTGTTGGGACTTCCTTCCTCAGAATACAGCACCAAGGATTTGTAAAACAGTCTCTGTGTGGGTCCGTGGATGTGTCCTGGCTGGTGGAATTATGGAGTGAAACTACGCTGCACTCAGGGCAGAAGCGGTGAGACCGAGGAGCCTCCAGAAGCCAGGACGCCTCCAAGGGCGCTGCGGACACGTTCCCAGGCCTTGGAAAGTTTCTCTCCATGACGGAAGAAGCTGTGATCATCACCGGTCATCACTAGTAGCTCAAGGCTGAAGTCTGTACCTACGAAGTGTTTACTGAAACTAGCAACAGTCCCCGTGGTCCCCGCGTTCCCACTTAATTAGCTTCTGTCTCACTCACCTTTTAGGGTTATTTATTGTCTTTCTTGACAGACAGAAATGGAGGCCTGGGGTGGTGGGTGGTGGAGTGTCCGGCTGGGCTGCCTCACCCCACACTAGGAATTACACAGGCCCAGCTCCGTGCTGGTTCACTGACCCTGAAGCCAGGCACCCTGGCTTTGCTGCGCAAAGCCCCGTGGAAATGAAGGGTCCCAGGTAGAACACAATTGAAATCCTGGTCACCTATCAGAAAAGCATGAGTCATCACTTACTTGCCCAAGCAGCGGACTTCAGACTGTTGACCAAAATCCTCAGAAAGAAATATGTTGTGTTATCTACACACGCACACGCACACACACACACACACACACACACACCCCTGAAATACAAGTTCACAAAACACTCCTTATATTCCCGGTGTGATACTTTCTCTTCTATCCTATTTCATTTAAGGAAAACTGGACACACAGTGGATAGACACCCACAGTTTGAAAATAAGCCTGAATTGCTTAGGCCGTCTTGCATATTCACGGCTGCATCCCTACAGATCCACGGCCCAAGCATCCATCCACTAGGCTGTTTCCACGTAGGGTGAGACACTTCCGTTTCTGTAGCCACAAGAAATGTGTATTCAAGAGACACTGAGCTAGATTCTCAGTGTGGTTTCTAACCACCTCTGCTGTCTGAGCCCTTGTGTAGTTGAATCTATGGCTTGAGCTTTTATCCAAGGTAGTTTAAACAACTTCATGAAACAGATGGGTGTTATCATCAGACTTCATAGGGGATGTCCTTTGTTTAAGGAGCTCTTACTAACTCCAAGAAGATCACATGTCAATCCAGAGAATCTTGGGATTGTAAACTCTTAGGTCTAGAAGAAATCCAATTGGTCCTGCTTCCCAATTCTTGTTTTATTAATTAAAAGGAAAGCGTCTGGGGACTAAATTGTCCCACCCAGCATCTGGTACACGACGGCAGGGCAGTTATACGAATTGAATTAATGAACTTGCTAATGTGGCAAGGCCAAGGCTGAACAGGCACCAGGCTGGGGATGCAGACTTTGTATCCACGGTGGTGTGTGTGGGAAGTTCTGGGTTTGCACCACAGTGTCCGTGGTCCGAGCTCGGCTTCACGCCGGGAGAGGAGCCGCTTGCCCACAGCCAAAGGCACTCCCAGCAGAGTGAGCAGACTTACGGCTACTCTGTACCATCTGCACATTCCCGTGTGGCCTCCCACACCTCTGAGCTGAGAGATAAGATGGGGTCCTGGCTCCCCAAAAGGCTTCATCTCTCCTAAGCTCGTCTAGAAGGCAAACCCACAACCCTAGCCTCAGGAGCTCCATGTTTTGATGAGGTTGGAAAACATGGCGGGGCGGGGGGGAAACATGGAACAGGAAGTTTTGTTTAATCTATATTCACACCCCTGAGATGGCATTCCCAAGGGAAGTTAAAATAAGACTTTGAAATGGAAATTGCTTAAGAAGGGCCACGCAAATGATAGGGAGGGACAGGAACCCACAGGGCCCTTCTGCCTCCTCACCCCTGGATGTGGCTGGGAAGGTTTTTCATTTGTAAAATCCAAGGTCATTTTAGTCACTAGTGAAGTGCTTGTGAGGAATTATTAATAGAAATTGTGAACAATACCACTCAGACAGAATCCTGATCTATCTGCCTGTGACAAGCAGAGTGTTAGGGGTTCTGAGAGCTTTGGATAACAACAGCTGGTTCTTCTCATAAAAACGGGGCACCTGTCAGCTTTTCCAATGAAGAACTTTCATGCGAAGCATACTAAACTCTCCTCATCCGGCTGCCAGCGCCCTGCCATCGGGCAAAGGTATTTTTAAATGTCTTCCAATATATTTTATTACCTGCAAGGGCAGCAGAAATAGTTTGTCGATGTGTGACGCCCTCCTTTCCCAGCACGACCCGAAGCGAGCCAGCAGCTTAGAGATGGCAAGCCGTCACCCTAATCACTTTTGACTTTTTTCTTCAAAACCACATCATGAAAATGCTGCACTATGAAAAAAGGGGATTGTTCGCAAGGAAAAAAAAAAAAAAAGCCGGGGTTTCCGTTCAGAGCGCACAGAGTCTCCTGCCGCTCCGTGTGCCACCCTGGGCCGTGGTCAGGGTAACACTTGCACTGTTAAGGGTGATGGGCTTCTCCCCAGTCCTGGGACAACCAGGTGACCTCAGAAAAGGCACATGGTCTCTGGGACGCTGCCCCAGGTGATGTTGATCTGCCTTCCTGCCCCCCCTCGCCAGCTGTTGGTGCACTGATGAATTAATATTTGTAAAGAACTGAGAGCTATTTGCAGAGGCTGTCAGGGGTCAGGAATCACACACCTCCTCTCAGAGTGAAAACGCATGAGGAGGAGACGTGCAGATACGAATCAGGCTAAATGCCCGTTGTAAGTCACAAGTCTGCCCTAATTCTTAGTTTCCCGTGAGCCCGCGGCTCCGTGAATTCAGATGTCCTCCCTCAAATAGGAACACAGAAGCTCCGGGGCCCACTTTCGATCTAAACACTTAGCCAGGACATTCTTCTGATTTGCCAACAAAGGTCCTAAATCAGTGGAGCTCCCCCTGGCTTTCTTTTCAATGTTATAAAGTCTCTGTCAGTTTCCCCCCTTCCATTGGAAGGTTACATCACTTCCTTTTTCTTCTCTATTTCCTTTTAGGTTTGGAATCACATTCATGGACAGTAGACACAACGCCTATTTGCCGTCTATAAGGTTTAGGAACATTTCTGAGTTATCCCTCCAACAAAGAATTCTATAATTAGCACAGCAGAGTTAATAATATTCAATGAATTGAATAATACATTACATAATCCTTAACAGTGTCAGAAAATCTTCTGATTGTCTGGTGTTTCACATGGGCTCCATTTTACTTATTTTTGTTGTTGAAGTGTAGTTGATTTACAATGTTGTGTTAATTTCTGCTGTATAGCAAAGTGATTCAGGTATGTATATATATATGTGTATATACACACACACACACATTCTTTTTTTATTCACATGGGCTCCATTTTAAACACAGCCTTTTCATGAGAAAATAATCTTGAATTTGTTACCACAATGTACACTTTGCAGCTAAGGAATTCTAGAATGAAAACAGACATTCCTTCCAGATAACACATTAATGACTATGTCATCTGACATTCTTTCAATTTGGTAGAATTGCAGGGCTGCCTGATCCGGAAGGCCCCGAGTCCCAGTGCCTCTGTGTGGATATGGCTTTAGGGATGGTTTCCTACGACCTGTTCCTGGCACGGGTGAGACGGAGAAGGCCAGGGAGTTGAGGGAGGCCACGTCTGACCCCTCCCTCGACGACCCCTTCCCACGCCTTCTCAGATCACAAGTACTCGATAAAGGCACATTTAAAATGTGGCTTTCAAACTGCTCCCTCTTACAATGATTCCTTGGGACACAGGAGTCAGACACGGGGCCAAGATTGGAGCCAACAGCAGGTAAGGGAGAGTTTCTCCCGGGGCACCCCCTGCCCCCAACAGGGAAGAGACGCTGCATCCCTGCCGCCCCCAGGGGCACTGTCAGGGGGACCAGGCGGTGTCCCGAGGGGCGGGGACGAAGACAGCCCCCATGGAGAGGCCTGGGAGCAGGATGCCCAGGTCACACAGCCGGAGGGGCACCCAGGTCACCAGGAAGCTGTGCTGGGGGAAGACGACCTCAAGCCCCAGTCCCAACCTTCGCCCATCATTCCCCAGAAGCACATCGCTTGTTGAGCCCCCAGTGGTGTCTCTTACCCGTCATCCTGAACTTGAAATATTTACTTGTGCTCAGAATCTGGAGATGCGTGTCCACTGAAACTAGGCACGTGGACCCCTCTCACTCAGCTCCCGATGTATCTGAAAGAGACAGAGTAACACAAGGAAAGAGTGAACTCCACTCGGGCCTGTCTTTCCCCAGGCAGCTGGTGCAAGACAAGCGGTGCCGAGTTGCTGACGGGTGATGAGTGACAGTCCCCAAATATTCCTGAAATACTCGGTCAACTGGATACATCTTGCTTAGGGGCTGTTACTCCACATGATGTAAGGTAGACATACCTCCTGCTCCAAATTAGATTGTGCAGGTGAGGCAGGAATCTGAGGGGCCCAACTTCAGTGTGCAGTTAGGGGAGCATCGCGGTCTGCCCTGGGAGCTTAACAGGGTGTATGTTTGTGTGTGTGTCAAACCGAAAGGCAAAGATGTGCCTGATTCCTACGGTCTGAGCAATTTCAACTACTTTGTGCCAAGAACCCTCCGTTAAAAAAAAAAAAAAAAAAAAGGAAAGGAATTTACTGGAAAGGGCAAGAGATGGGGCCTGCCTATGTAAGTTGAGGGAGCCTGGGGGGCGTCCTGTGGAACTCGGGTCAACTGGAAGCTAACAGTTTACTCTTTAGAAGAGAGTAAATTCAAGCAACGTTTGCATAAGCCACGGCTCTAGACTTTATCTCCCTTTCACATTTTGATTTATTCTTGGAAATTTAAACTCCATGGGTGAGTGTGTGTGTGTGTGGTGTGTGTGTAGAAAGACAGACAGACAGACAGACAGAAACAGAGAGAGACAGACACAGACAGAGACACAGAGACAGGTATATCATATCAAAAAACTGGAAGGTCTCAGGAAAGAAACCAAGGGCTAACATTTTAGTTTCCAGTTGCAGAAGATAAAAGGCCAGAGGCCCTGTTAGTCCTCATTCGCTGAGCCCGGGCAGAGAGCAGGTGAGCACCCCTGGAGGATGGCAGAGGGTGGGCGCCCCCCTGAAGTGGGCCCCCGAGGTTTGACGGCTGAAACCACCATCATCCCTGCCTTTCTGCGGGGCAGGGGTTTGGATGCTACAGCGTGTCTGTCTGTTTCTGCAAATCCTGAAGCCCTCTTTTGTGAACTTGCTGCAGAAAAATTTAAGGAGAAAATGATGCTGACAGCTGCTCTACTGAAACCAAGAAGGACTCTCCACCATTCCCCACCTGCATAGGAAGTTGCCGGCTGCACGCAGGATTTCACGTTGCTGTGTTTGCGCCTGTCTACAGGTCCAGTGGGCATTTACTGGGCCGCCCCCTCTGGCAAAGCTGAGACACGAGGACGCCTCACCCCCGCCACCCTTGGCCGGCCCCAGCCCATTGACCTCACTTCATCCATGACCTTCGGGCAGCAGGGGAGGCCGGGGACAGCGCTGAAGGCCTGCGTTGCAGGGAGGGGAAATAGCCTGGAAAAGCAGGTCTGGGCTGGACCACTCGAGGAGCGTGGGGTTGGTGCCTGGCCCAAGGTGGAATCCGCAGCACAGCCCTCGCCCTGGGTTAATCTGGGCAACTCACAAATCTCAGGTGTCTCACCTGTGAAGCCAAGATGACAATCATGACTCTTTTGTAGTTGTAGGGAAGATTAGGTGAGATAACCCAGAGCAAGGGCACAGAGTAAGCGCTAACTGAACACTGGCAGCTACTTCCTTTACTTATTAACTGCGTGTCCTCAAACAAAACGTTCAGAACTCCTGGTGGCCCCCTGTGTACCACGTGAAGAAAGTAGCATCAACCCAGAGAGGGCTGAGGGATGTCGTTTAAATGAGATACTGGACGTGGTCTGCCAGGTGAAGGAGATACAGCTTGTCCACAAGGATGTGTGTCAATTCCAGCTCTGCTCGTAAAACATCTCCAGCCAAAAGACCCCCCGCCCCATGCAAGTTCCATGAGATTCCCCGGTTTCTCTTCCAAACTACCGAACCTTCCCACCTCTTAACTTCACCCAGATCACTGGAATGAACTGAGGTTTAGACATTAGCCATAAAAGGTACGTGTGTTTTAGACGAGTGGGTCTCTTTTGGGTCCCAGAAACTGACACATAAGGCTGGAATGGCTGTGCCTAGCGGTGGCTGAATGAAAACTTTCCTGGTCATTGGCAGCTCTCAGTCTGTCCAGCCTCTGTCCTCTGAGACTCCCCCCACTACACCTGCTACCTTCCAGAAGCCCAGGGCTAAGTTAGCAGAAGCACAATGACACAATGATGCCTCCCTCCACACGCTCCATGTGGGCTAACCATGCTGCCGCCACCATCACCCCAAAACAAAATTTCCTCAGAAGCCAAAGAGTAAACACACCTCTGATCTGTTCCTTTCCCAGCCCAACGCTGTCTGAGTTATGAAGCAAATCAGTAGCCACTGATTAAACAACTAAACTACTGGGTTGAGAGGAAAGTTTTCAAATGCACTTACCTATTTAACCTTTCTTTCAAGGCCACTCATTAAAACTAATGGCAGTTAACGTTAATAAGAGTCTCTTTTTCATCATTGAGCTGCCCGCCCGATCAACATGTGTGTCTGCAGAGGCTTGTGAGGTGGGAAAAGGGCCCGGAAGTAAATCCATGCTTCAGGGGAAGCTTCCCCGCCCCTCAATCCGGTGCCTGTGTGGACAGACGCAAGCACACACACGCGCACACACGCACACACACACACACGCACGCACGAGCACACACACACGTGTGCATACACGTGCACGCGCATACACACACGTGCACACACACAACCCATACACACCCACACAGGCACGTGCACACACACCCATACACACACACCACCCACACATGCACACGCACATCCCCAAACAAGTGTGCACACGTGTGTGCACACACACTCTCTCACATGCACACACACATACACACACGCTGTGTTCCTGCAATTTTAAGTTTTTGGCTATAACATATACAAAATGTATTTCTAAGCAGAGTTGTCAAATTAATTGATGTAATTGCTAAAAAGCCACTGCTTCCTCCATGGCAGTTAAAAGCCCATAACTTCAGTAATGTAGTAAACGAACTTGTTTTATCCACGTAAGACCCCTTTGAATTTTTTACCTAACAGGGATCCAGCACATATCCCAGAGAACTTTACTAGAAGATGCCTCAGGTGAGAAAACATGTTTCTTCTCACTTCCTGCATAAAGAAAGCTGGAGCCGTGCGGGAGATGGTCAGTCATCACCCGCAAGGAGCCGCCAGCAGGTGGCTGGACGGGAATGGAACCCCAGCTGCTCCCTCTTCGACTTCTCACCTTGCAGACACTTCACCTGCACGTGGCATTTCAAGACTCCAGGATCACTTCACAAGTGTTTCATAGGACACATATTTAAAATAGATGCTAATCGTCTGCATCTAACAAATTGCACTAAAAAGCAGTTGAGGCAGCGCCGTGTGGAGTGGGTCCAGACAAGGTCAGAGATCACAAAGGAGAGAGAACAAAGGGTGCTGGCGGAGACCACGGCTTTGTGGTCCTGGCCTCCAGGACCTGTCCTCACCGCCTCTTGCACCCAACTGTCTACACTACTTTCTGCACTGGACTGTTCACACTGCTACCTGCACCCAACTTTCTGCACTGCCTCCCTCACCTGACTGTCTACACAGCCTTCTGCAGTTAACTGTCCACACAAGACCCCTGCAGCTAGCAGTATGTGCAATTTCCCAGCACAAAGATGTGTTTTCAAACAAGAGCAGGCAAGGAAATGAGGATGATTATGTAGGAAGATGGCGCTCCGGGTCCTGCTGGGGGGTGAGAGTCTCGGGTCTGATTCTGCAGGCAGCTGGGTCCCCCCTCAGCCCCTCCACCAAGAGACTGTTAGGTCTGCGATATTTTGGAGGTCAGTGTAGAACAGCTTGGTGCAAGGAGGCCTTCGAAGCAGGATCCCAGGGCTTGGATACTGCAGGGGGCAGACAGAGGGGTGAGGGCCACAGGGAAGGCCAAGAGAAGGATGGAGAGGCAGCAGAAGGGGACAGAGGAGGCGGACCTCAGGCATCGCTTTTCCGCTATCACGTGTCTTCCCATCAGAACAGTTTGGGGACTTCCCTGGTGGTCCAGTGGTTAAGACTTCGTCTTCTAATGCAGGAGGTGCTGGTTCAATCCCTAGTCCGGTAGCTAAGATCCCATATGCCTCGCAGCCAAAAACACAAAAAAAACATTAAACAGAAGCAGTATTGTAACAAATTCAGTAAAGACTTAAAAAACCTGTTGAAAGGACAATGTTCAATTTCACTTGAGTCTGCGGCTTAATGCATCTCTGGTTCTTCCTTCTCAATAAGTTCTCTCTGCTTAGAGCATAAACTACTACTTGAAAGTCACGGTCTCTTTGAACAAACCCCGATGTCTTTCCACAGACATGCAAGGCAGCCACCATGAACGAGAAATGCACAGGGCCGGGCTCTGGGCGTAGGATTACTCTGCTCTGTGCTGGTAGACAAAGACCATGGACCGAAGACCACAGATCACTGTGTTCCAAATACATACTTTGATGGCTGCACAGTGACTGAAGCGCTGAGATGCCAATAGGAAGCTCCTGAGAAACCCACATCCCCTAGAGGTTTACGGTGGGTCCTAAGGGCTCATTGATAACACACTTGGATTCACTAGCGGGACTGTGGGTCAATCACACAATGAAATCCAACAAGAAATTCTTCAAAACTCATCCCGCTTCTCCTGCTTTTAATTCTTGTTGAACTGAAAAGTAAGTACTTTAAAGAAACCCAAGTCCACCCCCAAGAGCCCGGGATTCCAACATGAACCAATTTGAAAGCAGCTTGCGCAGGTGACTACACGTCCCAAGATTCCAGAGCTCAGGAAAAGCCTTACGACCAAACCTATCACTTTGATTCTATCATATTGTTCCTTACCTTTTCTATCTGCAAACACTTGATGTTTGATGTTCAGTTTGATGTTGAGTTCACATCAAGGCAAACCTAGGAAGGTTCCCTACCTATTGCGTTCCTGGATCTCGGAGCTGGCTGGAGCCGGAACACGCAGGCTTGTACCTAACTGTCTGCACAAAAGGGGTCAGGGCCCAAGTTTGGCCACCAGCATGCCTCCTTCCTGCCGAGTGTGGTGAAGGGTGACCTGTGCACCCGCAGGGCCAAAGCCTCTTCCCACCCTGGGTATCACTACCTATAATGCAGACACTTCCCTGCCTCTGATGAAAACCAAAGGGCTTTCGGACCACCCTGTGGTGGCCACGCTAAGCCACTGTCTCCACACAGCTCTGTCTGCAGGACATCAGTGGCCTCTGGAAACGTCTGACACATTCAAGAGCTTGGGGGGTCATCACATCCCCGATCTGCCCTGAAGGAAATACACCCATGCTGCAGAGGCCCCAGCTCTGTCTCCCAGGGCTCCACCACTCAAATGCTGCCTGAATTTCCACGGCAGGCATTTTCTGTTTTCTTGTTTTCTCACCTCAGTCCTGCACCCATGGCCCTGCCAGACCAATGGACCCCAAATCTCTCTCCAGGTGACTCCAGTGCCATCCTGGCTTAAGAGCCATCGGATTAATGCATGAAGCCACTTAATGTGGAACATAAAAGCCCTGAATGTGGGTGACTGTCGACAAATCCATGCCAAGGTCAAGTGACCGTTTTAAAAAAGCAGCGTTTACTTATGAGAGGAGCATATGATTTGGGAATGGGTTTTCGCGAGGGAAAGTGAGGTGGAGGGTTTGGAGGGCCATGCTTTGGTGGGAAGGATTGTTCAGGCCTCTGTGTGTAAAGAGAGACCTGCTTCCTACCACAGTGTGATGGGATTCTGGTTTGAACACGAGCCACCTTACACCCCTAATTCCATCCACTCACCGTCACTAAATTCAGTTCTGTCCATTCTGCCTCAGTTTCTCCCTTCCATACACCTCTGCTCCAAGCCACGTATGAAAAAATCTCACTTGACAAATATTTTTAATGTATCTCATCAGTATTAGGTTTGCCAGACTTAGCAAATAAAAATAAAGAAAAGAAAAAATTACGTTTATTCTTATTTTTTGCATGTGGTTTACTACACAGTTTCTATTGAAAATATACTTAAATGTACACTTTGAATACAATCACTTTTTAATTTTTGAGTGATTATTGCCAGTGGAACACAAATTATGTGAAAATCTTGATTACTACAAGGTAAGGAGTGATCCTGCTGCAAAGAAGACAAGGAAAGAAATGAACCAATATATAATTTATGAATTACACAGTCTTTATTACTAATCCAAGCCTTGCCACCCCTCAGAACGAAACACCCAGACATGCACAGTAATCGTTCAATTCAGTCCTCTTTGATGTGGTGATGACTCCCGTGCAAGTTATGCTTTTCACATATTTTGTGACTGTGTCAGTTGAAGGTGTAGTTTCCCAGGTAGAAAGCTAAAACATATGGCATGGAACAGTTTATAAGCCTGATTTACAAATGTTCAGGATTCAGACACTGAGTGGGCCTCATTTATCCTCTTGGCCTGACCCCGGCATGGCCGTCACTGGGCCTTGGGCTGGGATGAGGTCTGTGAGTGGACCGACCGGGGCAGGTAGACAGTGAAGCTGGGGCCAGCCTAGCCCGACGAGGAGTACCTTGGAAGAGCCTCCGGGGCAGGAGGCTCCGGGCTTTGGGAGGAGAGCCACTTGGGGTGCTCAAAGGGCCACGGCAGAATCGTTAAGAGCTGTTCCCTCCCCTGCCAAGGTTGTGGAGGTCACCGGCTTCCATTGCCTTGTCTGGGGTTCTCTGCCTAGCAGAGTGCAGGTACTACCCCTCCCGCAGGACCACTGTCCAGAGCCGGCACTGGGCCCCTGCTAAGGAGGCGCCTGCCCACCCTGTTCAGAGCTTCCACCCCATCATCTCCTGTGGGACACCCTCCAGGCGACGACCCCATCACAGTAGCCCCTTCCTCTAAGCATCCGGCCTGAGGCTGCCGGTGCCCTTGTGCATAAGCCCCTACCGGAAAAAAAGTGCCTCCTGGGCCTCCTAACACCACTGTGATTCAGGAACGCGCCTGGTCCCTGTCCCACAGATTTGCTCTCAGCGGCTTTTCCTCACCTCAGGGTAAGAGGCCAGGAGTGCACCCAGCCTGGGACAACCCGCCCAACTCCTGCAGCCCACAGCCCACCTGCAGCTAAGCCTCTCGCTGCGCACTCTGCCGAGTTTGCACGGGGAAGGCAGGGAGAGGAGGGGCTTCGAGCACCTGAGCACATCATTTGCTTCTACTTAAAGATCTAACGTCAGTCGAAAGTTTACATTATAACTCGTTTGTGTGCTGAGTCCTGGCGAGACGGCTTTATCTTCTTTCAAAGCACAGCCTTGACTCAGCGCCTGCTTCGTAAGAGGTCCAGCCCCGCGGAGAGGTTAAACCAACTGTGTTTCCCATCAGGGCTTGGGCTCATCCCACCCACCGCAGACAGGCCCTCCCGGAGGAAGTGGGCCCTTTCGGTAACTCCTGTTTACATGTGGGCCCGTTACCACCTAACTCACTATTATTTGAGGGGCTGAGTATCACTAATCATTCTAAACGGATTATTTTTCCACTGCTTGAGAGCCAGAAAGAATAAACCTGAAACTGGCCTGGGCCTCCTATTTAAATAAACTAGCGTCCTAGCGCCCGATCTGCCCCACACTTGGGCCCAGGGGTCCCCAAGGCAGGTCCCGCTTCCTGCCTCCCGCCCCACCCCCTTCCCGCCTCCAGGCCTTGGCGGGCTGGTCCAGGCTCCGGTCCACCGTCTCTGCTCCAGTCCACCATCTCCCCATCTCGGCTGTACGGACCTCCAGGGTCGAGTTACCCCCGGGAGTCGGATGGCGGGAGGGATGGGGCCGCGGTCGCGTCGGGGGCACAACTTACCCGGATCAACAACAGGGCCCCGACTCCCAAAGGTTACAAAGCACACCGCCTCCCCGGACCCAAACTTCACTGCCCCCAGCCCCACCCCAGAGCCTCCCCCGCGGCCGCTGGGGCCTCCTGCAGGTCCTGCCCTCGGGGACCCTCTCCCCACCGGTGGGAGGATGGGGACGCTGCTCCCATGGTCCCGCCCCTGCACTACCAGCTCTGAGCGTCCAAGTCAAAGTCGCCAGTGGCCACCCGAGAACCAGGGCCACAGTATGGTCTGGCAGCCAGGAGTCCCGGAAATGAAGTGCTGGCAGTGAGGCTGGGTTCCAGGACGCTCCCCGCCCCCCCCCCCGCCTTTGACTCTGGAGCTTGTCCTGAGGGGCTGTAGCTGGACGAAACCCAGGCGACCTGGCGCGCTCGCGGGCGCCCCCATCCAGGCCGTGAACTCTGCTGCGTCCACGTGGGCTTGTCACCACCTCCAGGCAGCCCTCCAGCTGGTTCTTAGAAGTGTGGGACGGGAGGTGGGGGGGAGGGAGAGTGTGTCGAGGTAACTAAACTTGCTTGATCGGGCCTGTAAAACCCTGACTTCTCTCGGTAAATTCCCTGAAAAGGAGAAGAGATGTCTCAGGCCACTGGACTGCGTGCGGGGAGTCGCACCCAGACGCCAGCGGCTCAATCGAGCGCCCTCCCGCCCCTGGCTAGGTTTATCCAGGTCGTCCCAGAGGTGCAGCCCCGCCAGGCGAGCTGTGCAGTCAGGCTCCTCCGCGCGGCTCCTGGGAAGGCGGCTGGGGGTGCACGGGGTCCCCGCCCCGGTCACTGCCCGGCGGGACCTTCCGGGCGCGCGCCACGAAGGCGGCCACCGGTGCGGGGCAAGTGCTCTCAGCTGCCGAGCGAATATCACCTCGAGCTCTGCTCCGGGCACCGCGTAGTTGCCTGGTGCGTGCCGTAAAGACCTGCAAAAGAACCGAGGGAAGGGGGCAAACAGCAAGGCTGGCGGCGGCTCCTCCCTCCTGGGCGTGGGGAAGGCGCCCAGCCGACCCTCCCTCATCCTAAACTTGGAGGCAGTGCTTTCGATTTGCGGCAGCTAGGGCGTGGACTCTGCGCCCCTTCCCCGCGCACGCCCGCGCTCCGGAGGGGCAGGGGTGCGGCACCCAGAGCCGCCCGCGAGGGTGTCCGGGGCAGGGCTGGAGGACAGGGGGCCCGCGAGAGGGGCCGGGAGGAGGAGGGGAGACTTGTCGAGGGGAGGGAGCAGCAGTAGGGCCAGGGTGGGGGCTAGCGGAGTGGAGCTGGGGGCGCAGTCGTCGGAGGAGCCCGGGATGGGGCCTCCTCTGGGAGCTGGCAGGCGTCGCGCGTCCCTGCAGGCTGGTGGACGGGCCCCAGGCGCCCGGCTGCGGCCTCCCCTAAGGAGGCTGCGAAGGGCCAGACCGTCTCCCCTCGAGGGGACGGGGCCTGGAAGTGGCGGGAGGACATCAGCAGGCCGCTGGACCCGGGCCTCCCGGAGCGAGATCTGGGCGGGGCTCTGCCCTCTCCTCAGCGCCCCCCGCGCCCTCTGCACTTCCCAGTGCCCCGGGCGAGGGCTCCCAGCCGGGCCCTGCGGTCCCTCCCGCGCTCTTCGCGGTCCCTGGACCTGCCAGCTGAAGGACGTCCTCAGCCCGGACGGCCCGGGGGCTGGGGACCGTGGGCGAAAGATAGTTCCTTGAAGAAATGATTGTAGTAGTTGTGCAGGGGCCAAACGTGGGCTCAGAACCGACCCTGGGTTAAATGCCATTAATGAACTTCGGGCCCCCGGGTGTCCCCGTGGAGAGCGCGGCCGGGAGCGGGGCGCCTCCAGGTCACGCACCTCACCCGGGGCCGCCGGCGCCCACGGACCCCCCTCCGCGCGCTGCAGAGCGGCCTCCCCGGCTGACACTGCCTCTCCGCACCCAGCACGTCGGGGCACCGATTGGCCTTCCCCGTCTCCCTGGGCCACCTACATGTCCCCACCTGACCTGCTAACTCACCTCCCAACTTTTCAGGGCTCGTGACACCCCCGGGTCACGCGGGACCCGCACCTGCTCAGGACGAACGCTCGGCACCCTTCCCATCCCCAGGCCAGGGTGGTCTCACTGTGCTGGTAGGAGCAGGGCCTGAAAACAGGGGTCCTCCCCCAGCCCGCCTTCCCCTGTTCGAAAATGTCAGGGGTTAAAATGTTCGCTTTGCGCTTTCTTTTGATCTTGGAGGAGAAAGGCTAAAATGCTGACACCTTTACGGGCCTTGCTTAGACCTGCGCTGCGAGCAGTCCCAGCCCCACTAACTTTGGTCCGCCTTATTAATTCCAGCTGCACTCTATTTGTTTGTCATTTTCCCCTTTTCCTCGCGAATCCTTATTTATGGCAGAGGGGGGACATAAGGGTGCCCGCTAGTAGAATGGAAGCTGGGAGGGAATTTCTGACAAGGAGAGCATGAATGTGTGTTTTCCCTAAAGGCCACCAACAGAAGGGGCCTGGTCTGACCATCTCTTAGAATCGTTACTCAAGTGCATTAACTAATTACCCAATCAGAGAAATGAAAAAAAAATATTCTTTAAAATAACCAAAGGTAATTATAACCCGGTTGTTGACACTAATGGTTAATAATTGATCAGAACTTACACACAATCAATTGTTAATTCCCCCCCGCCCCCCACCTAAAAAAACGTGAGTGCTTGTGTAGTGTTATTTAGTTCCTTCCCTCTGGGCATTGCCTATGAAGATCCAGTTAGTTTCCATTTGGAGGCAGCCCCAAACCTCACAGCTGCTTCTTTAAGAATCTTAGATTTAATTTGTTTTCAGTTTCATCTAGAACCAAGTAACACTGGGACACCTTTTTAAAAGATGCTTCCTTATTATCTTGGAGCCACACTTAAACAAACAAACAAAAATCATTCTTCCTCTTTCCTTTTACCTGGGGTTACAAAAGAACAGAAGGCAGATTTCCTGACTCATCCCATTTGCATTATATTACCAGTAGAGTCCTCCTTGCAAACAGCTTCCATTTTTATCTTTCTTAGAAAGAGCGAGAACACTGCCCTCAGCAGAGGGAATACAGCCTATTTTCTCTGCCTAGAGAGTGGAGGGTGGAGGTACCAGCTGAGACTATATCCCTCTGTTTGCAGGAGAGGCAGGTGAAAAAGCAGAGGAGAGCATGAAAGGGGGGGTATTTGCTCCCCAAACTGGGGCTAGAAATGGTGCCTCCCTCGCCTACCAATGCCTGACGTCCCAGTGCATCGCATCAAACACCGGTTTCCTAGCATTCTAGCCCAAGCAAAGGGAAGGGCTGGCGTGTGGTTTCATCATGGCCAATAGAAAGTAATTTCCAGCAACTGGAAAATTATATTGTCATAGATTACTTCTCCTTATAATAAGCCTTTAAAATATCTGCAGGGATTTGTCACTTACATAAAGGTTTGCAAATACATCAAAGGGATATGTCCCCTTTGCGATTTGTAGAAATTCAGATGATGTTAATCATAATATCCACATATCACAGACTGTTGTGTATTGTTCCCAAGATTGTCTCTTGGGTTAACACATTTTTTTTAATGTTTAAAATGTTAGTTTTGTAAAAGGTAGTGTAAAAACACATATTTAATGGGTCTATTTATATCCTTAGTTTGGGGTTAAAATGAATGTTTTCCTTGGGATTTTCAATGCACTGGGAAGCTAAAGAAAAAGTATGTGGTGGATAATCAGTGTAGACTTACTTTGAGGAACTTTCTAATAATCCAGCGTATTGTTTACATTTGAAAAGGGATGCCTCCGGCTGAAAAGATAAATGGCTTTGTAATGATTTTTGCAAACTTATGTCTCTTTACTGCGACTCGAGCAGAGAATTTAGGGCACATTTATTCCGTCACGTTAAGAAACAAAAGGGTCGACTTGACTCTTAGCCTCTGATAATATTTCAGTGCGATTTTAAATGACCCTAAAACGCACGCGGCCAGTGGAGGGCGGCTGCTCCGTCCGCGCTTTCCGCAGCGGTGCGCAAGGGCCAGATCCAAAGATGCCGAATAACCACGCGCGGGAGGACAGCCTCGCGGGCACCCGGCCGCTTCCGCGCTTCCTGGACCTGCTCGGCTGCGGCGGCGGCGGCGGCAGCGAGGGATGCGGGATGCGCGGAGCCCCGGCCCGGGCGCCCGGCCCTTTCCTCTCCGCCGCCCCCGCGGCCTCGCCGCAGACAAAGGTGGATGAAGTTCTTTTTAAGTTTCAAAGGCAGTTGCCCGGCAGCTTTGCAGAAACAATAACTCTTTTATTGGGAACAAATGTTGACATTTGACGGGCGCGGAGCCTGCGGCCGCCGGGCAAGCGCTCCCCTTGCTCTCAGCAGCGCCCGGCCCCGGGGCCCACCTGAGATTAAAGCGCGAATTCCGATAAATCTGCTTTAAAGCACCCGGGGCCGCGCGGGGCAGAGGCCGGCAAGCCGGACCGCGGGGCTGCATCCCAGCCGAGGGGCGGGAGGCCGGGCCAGGCCCGCGTCCCCAAGGCCCCGCGTGCTCGCCACTGCGCGCCCCCCTCTCCTCCGCCTCCGCTAACATCTGCGAAAGTCTTCGTAGGCCAGGTCGTAATGTTTGATTAGCTCGATTTTAAAGCAAAAGATAAAAATCAGACGCAGCAACTTCCTTCCCTGTCTCTGTGTCTGTGTCTCTATGGGTCTCTCTTTCTCCCTCATCTTCCCTAAGGATTTCGTGGAGAAACCATACCCCACTCTGCATTTCCTTAAAAAGATCCCGCTAAACACCTGCAGCTTTTATGTGCTTAGAGCACATTTCAAAATCAAGTTTTCCAGAAAGAAATTCAGGTCAGGAGGCAGGGTGGGTAAGTTATGGAAATCTTTGATAATTTGTTGGACTTATAAACATCAAAGAAGATTCGTTAGCCTGGGCTAATCTCCTGCGCTGCTTTGAGTTTTCACCCATTGAAAGGTATGCGTTGTCCCTGAGCGGAGGGCTGCCGTGTGTGTGTGTGTGTGTGTGTGTGTGTGTGTGTGTGTGTGTGTGGGTGGGTGTGGGTGTGTGTGGGTGTGTGTGGGTGGGTGTGGGTGTGTGTGTGTGTGTGTGTGTGTGTGTGTGTGTGTGTGTGTGTGTGTAGGGAAGGGATCACATGTCCAGGTAAAACAATCTTCAGTTCCAAAGGGAGACAGCTTTTATCCAGGCTTCAATTTCTGAACATGTGCAAGGAGACCAATTTTTGCCTGGGTTTCCTACTTCTCCACTCCACACTTCTTTAAGAGATGGAGTGCCCTCAGTGTGTATATTCACTGGGGACATGGTCTTTCAGTGCTTAATTTGTTGAATATTGTTAACTTTCATACTTTTCACTGAAGTCTTCAAATATTCAAATTATAATATTGCATATAGCAGATATTGCTGCCATGTGCACTGTATTCCCTGCTGATTTAGAAAATATAGCTAATATTAATAAAAGCAAAACTACTTAACGCCTTCGTATGGCAATGTCAAATGCTATCTGGAGGGGAAATCATTATCTTCACAGTAATTCTACAAAGCTTTCATCTAAGACAAAAACAGGCAAAGGAGCTCCCGCCTCACTTTTATGTCCACAGACTCGAATTTGTTTTCTTCCAGACATGCTGCCACAGAGTAACCAGGCTGCCCACGTGAAAAATCTTCCCTGTTGCCAAGAGAGAGCTCAGATCCAAACATGTCAAGGTCTCTTACTAGGAGAGGCAGGAAGGAGAAAAAAAATAGTTGTGTACCCCCAGAGATTCGCTTTCTGCTAACCTCCAAATGCTTATCTACTCAAAGCCAACAAAATGCCTGAGAAGTAATAGAAAACCGAAACCTTGGCCTGCGTCTCCGTTGGCAGTCAGACCCCACCGTTCCTCCCCACAGGCGTGGCGCTGTGACCAGTTCACAGCCCCCTGGATTTGCCTCAAGTGTCTAAGATTACTTTCAAATACCCTTTCTAACAAGACCCCAGCAAGAGGCCACTAATTTCTAAGGCACAAAAAGCCACTGGAGAGAGCTCCGTTTGTCAATATCAACTGGTCCAGCAATTTCCCATCCTCAGACACGTCGGCCTATCGGAGCTGGCAGACGTGTAGACAAGATTTTATAAATTGTTCAATATCAGCCCATAATGAACCCCAACTGACCATTCCAAAGCAGCTAAAAGCATCCGGGATGACCCCCGCTGGGATCCAATAATGCTCTCAGGCTGCAACATTATTAATCATGGAATAAAATAGATGAACCTCTTGAAAAATAAGTGTATGATTGATTAAAGGGCAATCTAAGAAGCTATTATTCTTGTTTTATAACCGTAAGTTATATTCACTCAATTTATCTTTGGAGAGGAAATAAATGATTGTTCATTCCTTTTCTGAAATTATATTATATGGATATCCATATAATTTTGCTGAAAATTAAAGTGACAGTTTTGCTGCTTTTATGATACTAATCAAAGGGAATATGTTCCCTGACTACAAATTCTAGACTTGTCCTATCATTAGATAGTAACACAATAACGAGGCAATAGGCTAAGGTTCTTTAAACTTTTCTTTCCCCCCAGGGTAAGGGTAAGAGTCACTGTAAGGAAAATAAATCGCTCCTCCCAGATTTTCGCTGTGTGTTTAATGTGAGTTATATGAAAAGGAGAGTTAAGAAGCCATCTGATAAATCTGAATAATCTACGCCAATTTGGATAATTCAAGGTTATGATAAACAATTATTTCCCTCAATAATTTATGGTGAGGGTGTAACTATTATCCATGTTATCGCAATTCTCTAGTTACTGAGAAGGTTCAATAAGCCTATACCAGAAATAAATATAAAATGGATCCGAACGCATCGGCATATCAGATCATTTTATCTTGCCAGGCTTTTAAAATGTATACTAACAAACCATTTTCATATTCAGAACGCAAAATCTGAATTTTCTTGCAATGCATGTGTACATAAATAACCTAAAACCATACATATCTCCCTACTGTGTACGTCTCTTCCATCTGCCTTTTTGTAGGAGCAGAAGGGAGAGATTATTTTACACATTTTCATTAAAAAGACTGAGGTCAGATCACCTGGGCAGAGGGGCTACTATCACCAGGACTCCCTACGCAAATCACTCTTCCAGGACAAATGAGCCCCAGACACCACATTGTTGTAGACTAGTTTGCTTTTATTTACAATTTAAGATATAAATTAGTAAAGAATTCTTGTTAAACAACCAACAAAGATTATATAACCAGCAATGTTCAAATAAAAACCAGGCAGAATTTATTTACAAAAGGTTTAGATTCCATTGCAATACAACTTGCATAAATTACTAGAAGCTTTATATCATTATAAAAATAAATATCAAATTTGTTTCCACTTCTTAAGTACTCAAGTTCTATAATCACGTTTTATTTCTACTGTGTACATCTTTTACAAATAAACTTTACAGTAAATCCTATCACACCTATAGAATATATACCGTGGCAATGAAGTGATCAATTCAAGATATCCTGAGAAAAAAGATTGTTTTCAAAAGTCACACATACATTGGGGAAGCTATACTATGCCAACAAATTCACATATGTCCAACAAAAGTCTGTTCCGATAGAGTCTGTGGGTTGGCAGTGCCCTGTGGATCCTCCTCGTTTACAGTGGCACAAGATGTGGTCCGGATTTAGAGATCATTTTTTTTTAATACATCTGTATATTTATGAACTTGGGAAGAGAGAATGGCCTGCTGACTTTTTTTCCAAAGCAATTGTGACACCTACCTGTGGACCAAGGAAAAGACCAAATCATCCCAAATCCTTCAGTCCCATGCCAACATCATCATATTCTAAAAAGGAGTCCATCTGAAATGGCCTTGCCTCTTTCCCATCTCCAAGATCTGTGATTAGTAATCGTGCCTACTTGTAAAGTGGGTATTTTTTGAGTTGCCGCTGTCAGCCAGGTGAACTGCACGGCCCTACCTAGTCCATCTGGACATAGGGACAAGCCTGATAAAAGCTAGACTAGTCCTTCTATGTCTCTCCAGTCTGACTCTGCGAAGATCATCTATAAAGGTGTTTGATACCCCAAGTTTCAGGGGCACTCGCTCATCAAAGCAAGTGTCTATTAAGGGTCTAGCATAGTTAAAAAACAAAGTTCCAAATTGCATACAAATATCCAGATTTTAAGAATCTATTTTTTCCAAAGAGAAAACAACAGCAATAAATACATTCCAGTTAAAGGAGTGATTCTGTAAAGCAGAACTTGAGCAGAAAAAGGACTCTCTAAAAGAGCATGGATCCCCTCCCACTTAAAGGGGAAAACAAAACAAAACAAAACAAAACAAAGGGGGAAGATTGCAGTGCTCTGTCCTCATACCCCGTGCCAAAAAGCAAGAAATACACATTAAGCAAGTTTACAGGGCAACTGGTTCGGGGAGGCTCCCCAAGGGGTAAGGGGGAACCCCAGGGAGCCCACTTACTTGCATTGCTGTGTGCGGCCCTTCTATAGGTAGGGCTGGAGGCCTCCACCAACCACGGTGCAGCCCTCACTGGCATCTGTCAGGGGAGGGGGCAGTTAGTCAGAACCCACCCCCAGAGCCATCAGTCTCCCAGACAGCAGCACAGCCACCAGCCTGCACACCCACGCTCGCCATGCCCTTGCCCCCTGCGCCCAGCGAGCAGTCTGGGGGAGCCCGCTGTCCCCACCACCACTGCCTGAGACAGACTTCGGTCATGTTTCCGAGATCTCATTTTCTCTCCCCCTTGACTCCTTTTACAGGTCTTATCAGCTCAAGCCTGCATTATGAGCAACAGAGACAATATAAAGAAAAGGAGAGAAAGAAAATAGGCTCTCGCTTTCTATTTTGAAGATTTAAAAACTAAGGCCTCTGGGAAGAACTAGAACGTTTTGTTTCCTTCCAGCCAAAGGCAGAAGAGGAGATTCAGCTGAGACTCTATAAAGGGACAGAAAAAACAGAAAGCGTAGGCTCAGTCAGCAGGGGGAAAGCTGTCAGCTGCATGTTGGGCAATCTGTGTTTGCCCAAACGAAAGCAGTCACGAGAATACTAGTAACGGTAATAATGATAAATCAAATGAAAAGTCAGCTATAAGGGGGCAAGTCCCGTTGCGTGGCAGGATCGCCTGGCCCTCCGCCCCCTTTCTGCCCTCACCACCCCTTCACTTCTAACTTGCAGTCCAAGAACCACCGTCCAAAGACGTCCTGTCTTCTTCCTGTTCTCCTGTAAGCGACAAAGCTTCCCCGGCCAGACCTACAGGTCCCCCGGCCCCTTCCCCGGCTCCTCAAGGGTGCTCACCAACCGGGGACCCGCCGGCGCCCCCTCCCCCAGGGCCCCGCGGGCCGCAGGCCGCCTACCTTTCTTGGGCTCGTAGCCGCCGCCGGGGGGCCGGTAGTGGGGTTCCAGCGGGTGCGCGCCCGCCTTGCCCGCGTCGCTGGCAGCCTTGGGCGCCGCGTGCAGCGCCTCTCCGGGGGCCGCGGCCGCCGAGTTGTACCGCAGGAGACCCTGGCCCTGCAGAGCCGCGTTCAAGTTCCCGTAGTTTGTGTAGTTGCCGTAGAAGGGCGACGTGTAGTAGAGGTGGCGGCCGAGCAGCGGCGACGCGGGGTAGGGCGAGCCGCCCGGCGGCGCCCCTGACGAGGCGGGCGCGGCGGCCGCTGGCAGCCCCGGCGGCGCGCAGGCCGGGCCCAGGCTCGGCTGCTTGAGGTCCGACGTGGCGATCTCGGCCAGAGACCACAGCTTGGGCTTGCTGGCGGGCGGCGGCGCGCCCGGCGACGTCCGGCTGCCCAGGGGCGTCTTGCCGCCGCCGCCGCCGCCGCCGCCCCCGCGGGGCGCGGCCTCGGATGGGGGGCTCAGCAGCGGCGCCTCCACGCCGGTGAGCGGCGACGAGGTCACGGGCTTGGGCGGCGCCAGGTCCCGCTCGCCCTCGTCGTCTTCGTCCTCGTCGTCCTCCAGGTCGTCGTACTTCTCCTTGCACTCCGAGCCCGACTCACACAGGGGGTCCTCGGCCCGGCACGGCAGCTTCTCTCCGTCCGACTCGGCGGAGCACGAATGATCCGTGAGCGAGTCGACGTGCAGGCTGATCCCTGCAGGGGCGCGGGCACGGTCTGTGGCACCCGGGGGCTCTCTGCCCCACCTGCTCCCTCACTTCGACCCAACCCGAGCCGCGTCCTCCAGGGAGCGCGACCTCCCAGGACGCGCTCACCGAGGAGGAGTTGCTCGGCCCCGGAGCTGCCAGGCGGCCGAGGCTCCAGGCCCGAACGTGGAGCGTCGGGCGAGCAGCACCCGCCCCCCCGCCCGACCTCATCCTCCCTGACCTCACCTTGGCGCCCCGCCTGGGAAGAAAGCCCCCGCGACCCTGCGCCCGCCTCGGCCCCTCTCACCTTCGTCCTCCGCCGAAGTCTCGGTGCCCTCCTGCACCTTGTCCGGACTCTCCTCCTTGCTCCTTGCCGAGTCGCCCTCGTCCTCGTCCTCGTCCTCGCTTTTGTTTCTGGGGGCCCACGTCATCTTGTTCTCCTTCTTGAGGCGCCGGCGCGCGTTGGCGAACCAGGTGGAGACCTGCGTGAGGGTCATCTTGGTGATGATGGCCAGCATGATCTTCTCGCCCTTGGTGGGGTAGGGGTTCTTGCGGTGCTCGTTGAGCCAGGCCTTGAGCGTGGCCGTGGCATCCCGCGTGGCGTTCTTGCGGTAGGCCGGGTCATTGAGCTGGTACGGGTAGGCCGCGCTTCCATAAGGGTGGTAGCTGATGGCGCCCGTCATCCCGGTCGTGTGTGCGTCGTAGGGCGCACCCTGCAACCGACAAGAGCCTGGTCAGCGGGTCGCTTGGGGACCTGCCAGGCGTCAGCGCCAAGGCGACCCCTCCGCCCGCCCGTGGCCGCCTTTCCCACGATGCCTCCGGCGCTAGAGCTGCGCTTCCCGCGGCAACAGAGCAAAAGGACTCAGCGGGTAATTTAAGGCCAGCTGTTGATCAAGAAAAGCGATACGGTTTTATTATCAAAATTTCCAACTATTTCACTTTCCTAAAACGACGCATCTTCCCCCAAACGCCCCTGGGCCGCCAGTACAGACGTACACAAATACGAACGCACACACAGGCCCACAGGTAGTTTCCTGATATCTAAATTTCTCTGGATGTTAAGTGCGGCTGCCTCCCCTACTCCCCCTCCCCCGCCCTTATATGGTTAAAAAACTACCCCAGAGCCCCCGCTCCGCTATTCACCGCCCTAAAGCTCGGCAAATCCAATTTGCAACTCAGAAGCCAGTCACCGTTTCGAATTCTTCCAATCTGTGGTAATTAGCATGTTAATTCAGCCTTTAACGTTTAAATTCGAGACTTTTACAGCCTTCGCCGAGGCCCCAGCAACTCCAATGCTGCCCTGGAATTCCGCCGAGGGCGGGAGGTGGCCACAAGCCCCCGTTACGGCCTCCATCATCTAAAATGCACTTTGCCACACCCGGCCGGGCCCAGCTGCAGACCCCGAGGAGCGCGGGCCGACCCCGGGTCGGGGAAGCAGGAGCTGCTCTCGGTGCGCAAGGGACCGAGGCGGCACTTAGCTGGCCAAACGCCGGCCGACACGTTTTTCCGAAGCATGGCCTGTGGGACAGATTAAGGCTGAGATCTTGGCGGCCGGGCCGGGCCCCAGAGCCTCTGCCGATGCTCCCTCCCTTCCCCAACCCAGTGACCCCAAGCCCCTACAAGTAGATGCTAAACACTCGGTAATCGCCCCGGAGGCCCCAGTGGCGCCGACCCTCGCGCCCCGCGCCGAAAGAAGCGAGCCCCGGCCCGCTCCGGACTGCTGGCCGAGCTTCGGCGCCTGAAGGAAGGACCACCCAGGACAGATCCCATCCCGAGCCCAGCGGAGTCGCACTTCACAGGCTCTTGGGGAAAATGACCCCTGCAGCCGAGTGGAAGGGCGTGGAGCGCGAGTCTCGGCCCGCGCTCAGGACGTCGCCGGCCGACCGCCCTGCCTCTTGTCCTGGCCTCTCGTCCCGCCAGCAGCGCGGCGACCCCAGTCGACGACTGCGGAGCCACTTCCCACGGCACGTTCCCCGCGGCCCAGCTCGCGGATCCCCGGCCCCGCTCCGCCAGCGCCCTGATCAGTGTCTCCGCGCCCGGCGTCCCGCGTCCAGCCCAACCACCCGCCCGCGCGCGGTTACCATGTAGGATGGGAAGCCGGCGGCGGCGGCGGCAGCGTCGGCCGAGTACTGCAGCGGGCTGCCGAAGCCCGTGGCCGCCTGCGCGGTGAAGGCCGCGGAGCCCGGGTAAGGGCTGAACGCCGAGCCCGACGCCGAGCGAGCCAGCTCCTCGCTGCGCGGCGCCGCCAGTGCCGACGCGCCGTACGCCGGGCACGAGTATAGCGCCAGCGAGCCGGGCGCCTGGTACAGGTAGCCCTGCGGGTAGGACATGGTGGGCGCGGGGCGCCGGGCCCGCGTCACGCCGAACAGCGGGCAGGGCGCGCGGCGCCCTCCATCCACGCCCGGCCGGGGCGCGGCGCGGCGGCGGCGGGCGCGGGGACCGCCGGCCGAGGCAGGCCGGCCTGCTCACTAGCCCGGGCGGCCCGCGGGCCGGGGGAGCAGCTGGGCGGCGGCGGCGGCGGCCTCGGCAGCGGCAGCGCGGAGCCGGTGGGCGCAGCCGCGCGCCAGGCCGGCGGTCGGGGTTTGGGGGAGTCTGGACTCGGGAGTGAGGAGTTGAGGAAGGAGCGCTCGAGTTTCCGAGGGACATTGGAACGCAGAGCTGTCCGTCACGAGCTCATCTGCATATTCGGGCGCCCGCCCCCTCCCCTGCCCCGCCCGCTTTGCCGGCTCAAGCCGCCAGGCCGCGGCCGAGGGAGGGGCGGAGACGGGCCGGGGAGGGGGGCGGAGGAGCGGGCGGCGGGAGGGAGGAAGGAGGGAGGAGGAGGCGATAGCGACGCGCAGGCTTTTGTGGCGCAGTCGCCTCTCGCGCAGACCCAGCCCGCGGCTCGCGGCCCCGCAGCCTGGCGGGGCCGAGCAGTGCGCACCCCCTCCCACTCGCGCGGACTCCCGGCACCCGCCCTCCCACCTTCCTCGGCCAGACCCCCAGACCCAGCCGCGCTGGCCCCCTTCCCTTGCCCCGCCCCCAGCTCGGCCCGCGAGAACCCGGCAGAGGCCGCCGGGCTGCCACTTAGGGGGACGAATGGCCCGTGCCCCCTCTCCGCCCGGGTGACTGAGCGCAGGACCCTAGTGCCAGGGCCGAGAGCCGCGGGTGATGGGGCGGGAGTGTGGCACCCGAGGCCCGGGTCCTCCCGGGTCCCGTGCGTGGCGCGGACTCCCACCTTCCTGCCTCCACCCTGCCTGCCGCGCCGTGCGAAGCTCCCCGCGTGGCCTCGCGTGTGGTCTCCGGCCCCGCGCCGCCCAGCGTGTCCCCGCGGGACCCGGATCCGGGGCACTTTCGTTGCGAACTGCCAGGAGGGCCCTGAGGTGAGCTTTCTGCCCCGAAGTACGTAGTGGCAGGCCGGTCCCGGGGTGTTAGGACTTTCCGCTCTAGGAAGCGTTTTAGCCCACGCCTCCAGTGCTTCGTCCGGGAAGACGCCACCCCCTCCAAAGAGTTTTATTTTATTTTGTTTCAATAAGTTGACTCCTCTTTCGGATGTGTGTTGTAAAACACTCTGGGGAATGATTGTCACTGGACAGACCGCCTCTGGCACGACGTGAAGCCTCGCTGTCACTCGGGAAGGGACGAGAAAACGACAGGCTGGTGGCACGGGCGGCGCAGTCGGCGGCACAGGTAGCTCAGGTAACAGGCGACTCGGGAGGAGCTTCGCAGGGCCCAGCGGCGAGATGCTAGGAAAAGGGCCCTGGGACCCCCAGTCCCTCGTAAACACCCTTCTCCCCATACCTTCTCTGGGGGCCGGGCCAGCGGACGCGGGCGTCTGGCGACTGGGCTGGGGGACGGGGGGAGGTGGGGGGAGGTCGCCGATGGCTCTCAGGAGGTCCACGGGGGGTCGGGTGTGTGCGGATACGGCGGGGTGGCCCACACAACAGGTGCCACTTCCTCGGCGGCCGTCTCGGGTGGGTGACCTGTAGGGGGAGAACGCGGTAGGTGGGAGCTCCGGCCCGCAGACCCCCCCTTCCCGCAGCCCCCTGTTGGTTGGGCAGCTCTCAGAGTGGCCGGAGTTATCGCGTTCGGGTCGCGGTCGCGCGGGCGCCGCGCGCGCGTCCTGCGGCCGCTCTGCTGGCTGCGGCTGCAGCGCGGGGACCATGAGGCCCCAGTCTGCGGCCTGATCGCCTGCGGAACCTTCGAGGCAGTCAGGGTGCGTCTGTCTTTCCCTAGGTCCAAGGGAACCAGATGTAAACGGCAGTGCCGGGCTTGAGCAGAACCCACCCTCCTTGGCCTGCGGGTGCGTGGCTCCCGGCAGGTGCGGTCCAGGCCCTTTAACCAGCCGCCTCTCGCCCGAGCCCCCAAGCCACTCGCTCCCTACTGTCCCCCCACGCTGCCTACAAACCCCAGCCCGCTCCCGCTACACCTCACTCGCCACCTCCCCCCCAAACACACCCTCCTCCGCCCCGCCCCTCCCCCACTACTTCCCACACACTCTGGGCCGCTGTGAGCACCCAGCAGGGGAGTTTCAACAATGCTGTGACCCCAAGCAGGACGTCCTAATTCAGTTCAGGGCAGATATTTTAAATCAATTATCCTAGCGTTAAAAAGGAAAGAGAAGGAGAGAGAGCCAGAGGCCCCAGCAGCCCTGTGGCGCATGCCTTTGACAGGACCCACGGCATTTGTGGTCTTCCTGGGAGGGTATTCGGTCGGGAAGAGGCCATAAATGAGACAGACACACGTTGGATGACCAACGTAAACAGCAGCAGATCAGGTTACAGGCCTTCGGTTCGCTTCCAATTACATAGTTTAAGTGAAAAAATCAGGTCTAATGTTTATCTCCAAGGAAGACTGGCCTGAGTATTTCCATTTCCAAAGACCAGCGCCTGCTGTTGTCTCATTAGCATTTGGGCCTGCCCCCCCTCGCCCTCCCTCGCCCTCCCTCGATCTCTCTCCTGGGCCTGATCTCTGCCAGGGGCAGAAAAGAAAACAGCGAATTATTACAAAAACATCCCCAGTTTGGAACAGGAGCATAAGCTCCGATACACTCGATTTTGACATCAATTAAGTGTATAACCAGACATGTGCACGTGGCTTTGGAGGGTCTCGACTCGCCCAGGGTGCATCTCCAGAAAGGGCTGCCTGGTACTTCCCTCTGCCTTTAGCTTGGCGCTGCTGATTCTGAAGACAGTCTCTTCTCTGAGTGTATTTTATCCCCCTGCAATTATACTCCTCCACTGAAATCTGAATTTTCCGTACTGCTGCCTGCTACTAATAAAAACCGTCTACCTTGCACTATTAAACAGTCGAATCGCCCTACATGCCGTTTTTATTAGTAGTGACTGTAGCAAATTAAAATGCCTACGCAGAGACATTAAAACTTACGCTCAGCATTGTTATTGGGATATATAAACTCCGTTTCGCTTTAAAGCTCTCCGATTTTTTAAAATCACTTTCCCTTTTCGTAGATTAAAGTTGGCTGGGTCTTCTTTTAAAAAACTCAATCGAAAGAACAGGCTGCATGTGTCGAGACTCGACGCGGTGGCTGGGAGCGCGGCCGCCTGCGACTGTGGCCTGGATTCGCGGGAACTGAGTCACGGGTCACCGCGGGGAGCGCTCGGCTGCGCCCCGGGCCGTCAGGCCTCCTCTCTCCGAGAGCAGGGACCTAGATGCTTCGCTCACGGGCGTGGAGGGCGTTCAGGCCTGTGGAGCGTCTCGGTCCGGACGTACACTTGGCTTCTGTTGCTTTCAGTTGCCCTCCAAGCTGGATTTAAAGAGAAGGGCCGGCACGCAGGGCCAACCGGGTAAGTGCCCGGAAAGCGCGCTCACACGGAACCATTAACCTGGGCAGTGAGCTTTCAGGTTTACGGTGGATCCCCCCGCCCCTTTGCCCCAGATGTGCATTCAGAAAACAAGCGGGTGTGGTGGTTGTTAACACTGTCACATTACTGTTTCTTGTCCCAACAGTGGCCGATGCCTTTGGAACAAGTCGGCGTGGACAGGCACGTTTCAAGGAGCTGTGGTTTCCTGGAGGCCAAGCTCTGGGAAACGGCAGAAACGCGCGCGGACTTGGGCTCCGGGTCCTCCCCGGAAAGCGGCGGCGGCGCAGGCCAAGGCGCCCTCTACCTCCGTCCTGGGGCTCCCGGGAGCCGGGCAGGCTGAGCGGCGACGCGGCCCGAAGTCGTGCGCGCGGGCGGCGAGGGGGCGCTGTGGCCCGCGGCTGCCGCCTCGTCCCCATCGCGGTGGCCCCGGCGCTGTCCCCGGCCACCAACGGGCGGCGGGCTTCCCGACCTGCCTCCTCCCACGTCGGTTTGATTCGGGGAAGAAGGACAATAACCCTGGAGCATTTCAATAAAACCTGAGTCTCGCTCGACCTTTCTCTCTTTCCGCCTTTTGCCCTGTCTTCCGGGGAGTTTGTAAGAGTTTGGTGGGAAAATAGGTGGCATTGTGGAACGTGTAAATTTGGAGGGGGGTCAGTTAAGATTAAAGAGACACATTTTACGTTGTTCCCCCGAATAAAGCCACGTGTGAAATGTAAGTCGTTTCAGTGTATAAGGCACATTTCCAGTGTAAAGTCATGTGTGAAATGTAAGTCGTTTCAATGTATAAGGCACATTTCCAGTGTGTTCCTAACCGAGTTCTCCTGTGCCCGCACTTCCTGGCGGGACTGCGGAGCGAGTGACAGCAAAAACAAGGAGAAAGAGCACGAGAGTTCTGCGTTTTCCTTTGTTTTTCTTTTCTTTTTTGGAAAACCGAAACACGTCGCTATAAATTGTACAAAATTTAAGTCAAAAGGAAACGTAAATGCCTTCCAAGCGGGGTGGAGCCCGCTCACCATTCTATGGACACTTTGGATTTCCGAGGTTCTCAAACTCTCTTCTGATGTGGCCACGTGTGTCTGGAAAACAAAGTCGTAGGCGAACCCGCGCCAGGCCCAGGGGTCCCCGCCGCTCCTGTCCAGGAACCCCGAGCTGGGACGCGGCCCGGGGTTTTCAAACTGGCCCGAAAGCCTGGGCCCTGCGGGCAGCGCCGCGGGTGGGGACCCGGGCTGGGGCCCCAGGACGCAGGGAGCTCTCTTCTGCACTTTCTGGGCTCAGTCGGCGACCCGGCTCTCCCACCAGCGGCTCGACCCCGGAGCTCGAACGACTGCGAGGTCTCCTGGCCGCTAACGTGTCCCTCCCGGTTTCCTTTAGTGGCAGCACAGTGCCCATCCTCTCTACAGATGCCCCGCCTCCGACGCGCTTCCTGAAGTTTCTCCTGCGCTGCGCCCCGAGAATCCTTCCCTCGCCATTTCTCAGCATCCTGCAGGCTTGGCCTGCATGCTCCCCTGGCTCTCGGCTCATCCCTCCTCCCCGCCCGCCCGGAACCGCAGACCCTAGTGGCGAGGCGTGCGCGCGGCCCCGCGCCCAGGTCCCCGCCGGCGTCCGAGTCCCGGGCCTGGAGCGCCGAGCGGGAACTGGATGGCGGGTGCAGGGGTGGGGGGAGGGTCGCGGGCCGGGTACGGGATGAGGGATCCGAGTTACTGCAGACCCGTTTCCGGAGCAGCGAAGACCCGAGCGCCCTCGTCCTGCAATCGGCGGCTGTCTGGAAGGAGAAGTGTTCGAGAGTCCTCAGCCCTCCACGTTCACGGCGTGGACTCGCACACACGTGTGCGCGCACACGCGCGCTGCCCGGGGAGGTCCGCGCGCCGCGGGAGCTGCTCTGGGCAAGTGGAAAGAGATAAGAGTTGTCAGTTTTTTCTTTTCCCTTTTCTTTTAAGTGTTTCTGCAAGACAGTCGGTGGAAGAACTTAGCTCACCTCCATCCCCCACCTCTCCCCACCGCACCCTCAGTCCCTCCGGCAGCTACTCCGTCACTCGCTTCGCATTCTCCGTTCTACACTCCGGAGCGCACCGTGGGGCGTGAGTGCGGGTGTGAGCGCGCCCAGGGGGCTGCAGAGACCGCGCGAGTCGCTCCGACCGGCCGGAGCAGGTAGGATCCTCGCTCGCAAGAAAATACGGGAGGAGAAGGAAGTGTGTTTTGACAATTGGTTTCATCAGAGAAGCGAGGCTGTATAGGGCGTTCGTCTGGGGCCACGCTTCACATCCTTTTGCTAACTCTCGGTCTGTGCGCCCAAACGGCTCGCCCAGCCCACGATTCGGCGGCACGTAGTCAGGCGCACGCACCAGCCCTCCCCAAGCTCTCCCACACACTCTGACACAGCTGGGTTGCAGAGCCAGGGGTAAGAGAGGATTTTTTTTTTTTTTAATACTGGAAGGAAGGCAGAAAGAAAAGTTTGATACATTTGACTGCATTAAAAGTAAAAACTTCAGTTGGATAGAAAATAAATTGCTGAAGATAGAAGATATTTGCGGGCCACCTAAATGGCAAAGACTGCTCTGCAGAATCAGGAAGGGTTCCCAACATCAGCGGGTGAAGGCAAGCCACCCAATGGAGAAATGGGTCAGGGATGCAGGCAGACCCTCCACACAGAGGAGACCTAAGAGCCTAGTTAGCAGAGGCGCACATTCACTCTTGACAGGGAAATCATACGGTGTATAAGATGCCACTTTACGCCCGCTGGATGACACCAAACAAGGCCCAGGGTGTGCAGAGACAGGGCACTCGCTCTCCCTGCCGTGCTAGTTGAAATGGCTCCAAAGGAATTAGGGAGGTATTTGGCCACATCTGAAAGAGCAGGAGATGCCCACTCCCTCTCACCCTGGATTCCTTGCCTATTGTCCCACCACAAGAAAAATGCCAGGCAGGGGCACGGAGGCCCCAGCACAGCGCTTGCAGCATTGTTTGCAAAGTACAGGGCTGGAAATGTCCTAAATGGCAGGAGAGGCCTGGATACAGAGTCTGCGGCATATTCCATGGAACAGAATGTTCCCAGGGATGAAAGTGAGTAAGAGAGCTCTGCTGGTATCAACATGAATAAGTCCTGAGAATATAGAGTTGAGCAGGGAAAGTAATAATAATTTTTTTAAAAAAGGATACAGACAGCTTGATGCCGATGACAGAATTTGACAAAAACCAGCAATATGTGTGCTGTTTACACATGAGGGTGGGGACTGCAGTAATGCTGTGGGGAGGAAGGTCTCCCCTCTGCTGCAGGCCCACTGAGTGCCTGGGAAGAGGGGTGAGGGGAATCCACTGTGTTAGTCATGTTTTATTTCTGAAAAATACATCTGCTGCACATGTCACAAAAGATTATTAACTTGGGATGATGGTTACGTGGGATTCTATCACTCTGTACATTCCTACCATGTGAAATATTTTACACTTTGAAAATTAAAAGAAAAGTATGTGTTATCATTTAAAAAGAAGAGTCACAGAAGTATAGTGAACGAATTTAGGAGCGCTTTCTTACAAAAAAAACCAAACAGGTTGTCAAAAATTTGCATTTTTGTCTCTTTCTTCCTCTCTTCATCCCCCCACCCTTCAAAATATAAAGATAAACAAAGTCTTGGATTTGCAGTTTAGACTGTCACTTATGTGTCTTTGGGCCATCGTCCAGAGCGTGGCAGGTAGAGAGAGGCTTCCTGGGCAGGGTGCTCCCTACAGGGCCCTGGGCCCCTCGTCTGGGACCTGCAGGTTAGCGGCTCACCCCATGGCCACTTGCTCTGCTCAGGGCTGAGGCACCGTCACAGAGGCCTCTGGAGGGGAAGGATAGCGTTGCTGCCACCGGCCACCTGCATGCCTCTATGGGGAGAGGGATGCCTTTGCCCTGGATGGAATTCTGCATCTTTCCTCTACACACAGTAAAGGTATTTTAGAAAATTAAAGTTAAGAGTAGAGAGAAGGGCTCTGGAAGACAGAAAGATGGGGGGATGGCCAAGGGGGTGGGCAGAGTGTAGCCTAGAAAGGAAAGCAGAAGAGAGGCCGGGGCGGGGTAGGGAGACTCCAGGCCCCGGCAGGCCCTCACCCCGCACACACCCCTCACTCCCAGAATAGAACTCTGTGCCTTTCTGGCACTTAAGCTGCTTCTAGAAACAATCCTCTCTGCTCTCATTCTCTCCATTTCAACTAGACGGATTGGATCTTCCACACAGATCTGCGGAGAGGCCTTGCTCAGGCAGAGAGGCCGGCAGCTTGGCCCCGGCGGTGATTACAGAGGCCTCCACGTTCCATTCTATTCCTCAGCCTGCTCAGAGCCAGGCTAGGAAAGGGTGCTGCTTCCTGGGAATCCCCACAGTTCCAAAGGGTCCCCTGCATCCACCAGGTGGAAGGCCCTTGCTGCTTACTTCCACTGGCAGGCAGCCATCGGGCTGGCTGCCCCCTTGCTCTTGCTCGGGCCCCCTGGCCCGCTGACCCTTCTTCCTGCAGCCACGCCCCCTCCCACATCAGTCTCTACACGTTGCTTCCCCTGAGAGCATCCTCCCCACGGAGGTCCTTCATCCCTCTGCCTTGGGGCTCTGTGGCAGCCACAGCCAGAGCTGCTGCTGGTGTCCCGGTGTGACGGTTCTCTGACCTGACTTCCGGCCTGGCAAATCGTGGGAGCTAGACAAGTATTGACTGAATGAACGAAAGAATGAGCGGATGGCTAGCTCTTGGTTATTCACCTTTACTTCTAAAAGGTACAGCAGGGTGTTGAGGGAAAGAAAGAAAAAGATCACAGGGAGACTTGCTCACGTTTTAACCCCGCTTCCCTCCTTGGAGATTCCTCTGCACCTGAGTGTCATGGACACTCGTAATCCAGGCAGATCCGATCACGCCTCAGGAGCCCTGCTCTCCAGTGTAAAGCATAGTTGATTTGGGATGTTAAATTTTAGGGCCCAATGGAAATACACACTTAAAATAACATTTAGTTTTTAAAATAAATTCCTGAGTTAGCAGTCAGCCCCAAACCTTGCATTCCTTGAGGAAAGTGAGCGTGAATTTTTATTTTTGCATCTCAAATGACCTGTTCCCAGCACACAGACATTTGGGAAAAAGGAAACTTGACCAGAAGCAAACTGGACTTTTATGATATTTTTAGTGAAAAATTCAGTGAGAACAAGTGTTTAAAACACTACTTAGATTCCGAGCAAGGGTTTTGTAGATACAGACAAGCTTACTGTAAAACTTATTTTTAATGGCACAAACCTTACGATAGCTAAAACAATTTTGACAAAGAAGAATAAAGTGAGATGAATCAGTTTACCGGATATCAAGACATTACATCATTGGAACAGAAAAGGCAATCCAAAAACAAACCCAGATGAATATTCCTGACTAATTTTGGCGAAGGTGCAAAGCAATTAAATGAAGGAAAGTTAGTCTTTTCAACAAATGGTGTCGGAGCAATTGGACATCCATAAATCACACACACACACACACACACACACACACACACACACACTCCAACCCAAGTCTCATATCTTATACAAAAATTAACTAAACATGGAGCACAGACTTAACTGTCAAATTATGAAACTTTTAGAAAAATAGAGGAGAAAGTCTTCAAGATTTAAAGCAAGGCAAAGAATTTGTAGACTGAACACCAAAAGCACAATCCATAAAAGGAAAATTTGATACATTGGGCTTCATCCAACTGAAAACTTTTGTTCTCTGAGAGAATGAAAAGGTAAGTTGCAGACAGAAAATATTGGGTTGGCCAAAAAGTTTGTTTGGTTTTAAGTAAAAATAAAAGACACATTTTCACCAAGAATTTTATTCAATAATGTATTCACTAACTGAAAAAACTTTTTGGCCAAACCATATATCCGACAAAGGACTAGTATCTAGAATATATAAAGAATACTCAAAGCAAAAGAGTGAACTAAAACAATAAAAAACAGTCCAATTAACATTTAGTCAGAAGAAATTTCACCAAAAAGGGTATATAGATGGCAAATAAGCATATGAAGGATGTTCAACGTCGTTAGCCATCAAGGAAATGCAAACTAAACCCACAGTGAAACATATGCACCTATCAGAATGGCTAAAGTAAAAAAAATAATAAACTAGAGATAAAATCAAAGTCTGGTAAGAATGCAGAGAAACGAGATCATTCATCCAGTGCTGGTGAGAATATAACATGGTAAATCCACTCTGGAAACTAGTTTGACAGTTTCTTATAAAACTAAACTTGCAGCTACCATGAAGTCTAGAGATTGCATTCTTGGGCATCATTCCCAGAGAAACAGAAACTTACGTTCACACAAACCCTGTACACGGATATTCATATTAGCCTTATGTATAATAAACAGAAACTGGAATCAGCCCAGATGTCCTTCAGTAGGTAGAACAAACTAATGCTCAACCGTATGCAGGAGTGAGTTGTTGGTCCACACAAGAACTCGCATGCATCTCCAGAGAATTAGGCTGAAGGACAAAAGCCAATGCCAAAGGTTATACACTGCGTGATTCCACCAGGAGAACATTTTGAAATTACAAAAGTTTAGAAATGGAGAACAGTTTGGTGGTTGCCAGGTAGGAGAGACAAAGTGGGGGAGTTAGGAAGTAAGAGGGAGGGGGCATGTTTACAAAGGGGAACAGGAAGGAACCTTGTGGTGATAAGGGTCAGTACCTTGACTGTGTGTGTCTTCAGAGACATTCAGGGCATGAGGGCTGGAGAAGATGTGGGACCCACAATATATGATGACTCCTCTGAGCACAGGAAGGCAGGGCATGTGACAAGCGGACGGTAGAGGCAGCATCCTCCTGGAGATGCAAAGCCGGGAACTGCCTTCTATATTTTTTGACTTTTATAAATATTTGGTGATTTTGAAAAGTTATATACGGTCGGGGGAGGGATAAATTGGAAGTTTAGGATTAACAAATCTATTATATATGTATAATAGACAAACAACAAGGACATACTGTATACCACAGGGAACTATATACAATACCTTACAATAACCTATAATGGAAAAGAATCTGAAAAATAATACATATATATGTATATACAATAGAATCACTGTGCTGTACACCTGAAACCAACACAACAGTGTAAATCAACTATACTTGAATTTAAAAAAATTATAAACAAATATGATGAATTGGGTGTATACTATAATGGGATGAGAAGAAGAGCATGTTTTTATATTTATCTTTTGGAATCTCTGAGTTTTCTAGATTTTTACATTAGTCTGAGAAAAAAATATATATTATATATATAGATCGTGAATTATGGTAGATACTAAACTATATCTGAGATAAGCACATATATTTTAACTCATTTAATGTTACTATTTCTTTATATCGCTCCTCATATATTGAAAGTCTTGTTTCTTTCACCACTGTATATTTATTGATTTATTTTGAAATATACATAAAGTTTCAAAACCATAAATATCAACATTACTACTAACAATAAATAACTCAGTGCAGTTTTTTTTTTCTTTGTAAATTATTTTGCATATAGAAAATATCACACTTGGGATCCACAAAACAGTATTCAAAAGTACTTGAAGATAGTATTTTATCTGTTATCAATTTTATACAAAGATTTATTTTTTTCCTACCTAAATTAATTTTAGGACTTTTCCTCTTTTCGACTGAATTTTTATTCAGTGACTTCCATGGTTGTCACGGGAAGTGTGCTCAGCATTCTTGGCCCCTTTGTCTCCCCCGTTTTCCATCTCTCCTGCCCTCCTGCTGTCCGTCTCTGCCCTCATTAACTTCTACAAGTCTTCCCAGCATTTCTTTTTGCAAATGTAAGCAAATACATGCACACGTTCATGACCATGAGTCAATAAACCCTCTCCCTTTCTTTCTCAGGTTACATACCTCCTTCCCAAACTTGCTATGTTTTCTTAACAATAACTCAAGGAGATCACTACGAATTACTTTCTAGAGAATTTTCCCTTTTTTTCCCAAAAGTACCTGAATAGTATTGCCTTCAAGGGTGCATCATAGTTATTCAACCAGACCCTTAGTGAAGGGCCTTTGTGCTGGTTATAAGCATGTTCTTTATTAATGGTGCTGCGGTCGGTAGCTTTCTTACAGGCTCTTGCTGGGGAAGGTGCAGCTTCAGCCTGGAACCTAAGAAATGGGATGTCTGGGCCGTAGGGTGACTGAATGTGTGGTTTTAGCTGGAATTGCCAAATTTCTGTTCTGTTTTGTACTCCAAATATCAGTATAAGAGACTGCACGTTTCTTCACATCCCAGCCAGCATAGACTGTTTAAAGAAACTCGGAATGTTGTCTGATCTGATATGTGAAAAGTGAGTAATAAATTCTCTTTCGATGGCATTAAGCTCTCAATATTGAAACTCAGTCACCTCCCTGAGGTAAAATCCCACACCTATGTTTCAGAACAAAGTGGCATTTCATTATGGTTGAATGTGAATTTTCCAAATAACTAATGACGTTGATCATCTTTGCATGTGCTTGTTGGCCGTCCATGTACCTTTTTTTCTGAAGTGGCTGTACAATTCTTGTGGTCATTTTTAAAATGCATTGTTTTTCTTCTCATTTTTGCATTATAAGAGTTCTTTATATATTCTGGTCACAAGTTCTTTTGCAGATATAGGTTTTGCAGATATTTTCTCCCAATCTGTGGCTTGCATTTTCTTTTTTTTTTTTTTATTCTATTAATGGAGTTTTTCAACAAGCAAAACTTCCCATTTTGATAAAATTCAATTTTCAAAAATTATTCTTTTTTGCCTTTTGGGATGTGTATGTGTGTTGTGTGTCCTTTTAAAGAAATATATGCCTGATCCAAGGTCATGGAGATTTTCTCCTATGTAATTTTTGCAATTGTTATGATTTTAGCTCTTACATTTGCCTATTATGATTCATTTTGGAGTAATTTTGTGTGGGGTATGTAGGAAGAGTCAACATTATTTTTTTCCCCATCCAGTACATAGTTGTTTCAGTGCCACTTATTGAAGACTATACTTAACCCAGTGAATTATCTTGTCACTTTTGCCAAAAAATACAGTTGCCCATTTGAGTGTGGGTGCATTTCTGGCTTCTCAACAATGTCCCATTGAGATCTGTCTATCCTTAGCTCAATACCATATTGTTTTGTTTTTATCTCTTTACAGAAAGTCTTAAATTTAAAAGCGTAAGTCCTTTAACTTTAATTTTCTTTCATAAAATTGTTTTGGAACTTCTAAGTCCTTTATATGACCATGTAAATTTTGAATTAGTTCCTCAATGTCTACAAAAAGGCCCGTGGGGTTTGATTGGGATTTAATTGATAATATAGATCAAGTTGTAGAAAACCGTTCACTTAAAAAATATTAACTCATTCAATCTGTAAATATACTCAACCTTTCCTTTTATTTAGGCCTTTAAAAATTTTCTCAGGAATGTTTTATAATTTTTCGGGTAGAAATTTTGAACAACATTTATTAAAGTTATTACTAAGCATTTTATTTATTTATTTAAGCCATTGGGAATGCCTTTGTGTGACATATTTTGACATTGTTTATATAGAAGTACAAGTAAGTTTTGTATATTGACCAGGTGTTCTGCGATCTTGCTAACTTTGGCTATTGGTTATATTAGCTTTCTGTAGATTTTTAAAATTTTCTGTATAAATGATTATGTCTTTTGTGAATAAAGTTTTATTCCAACCTTTCCAGCTTGCTTGCTGTCTCCTTCATTGTCTACCTTTCTTGCACTAGCCAGAGTCTCTGGTGTGATGCAACAGAAGTGTGAGGGAGGCATCCTTGCCATCACCCGAGGTGGGAAGGTCAGTCTGTCTTCACTAAGCATTGTGCTGCTGTAAGTTTTGAAGATGTCCTTAAGTTTGGAAGATTGCCCTTTTTTCCTAGGTTGCTATGAGCTTTTAATCATGGATGGGGGCTGTACTTCCTTGAAACTTATTTTTCTGTATCTATTGAATAAACATATTTTTTTAATTTAATTCTATTAATATGGTATGTTACATTAATTGACTTTCAAATGTCAAACCAACCTTGCATTAGTGAGATGAACTCCACTTGGTCATAGGTACATTATCATTTTACAGGACTGTACGTCTCATGATATAGAAACAAGAATCTTCAAATATGTTAATGAGTTGAGTCCAGCAGCTTATTAGAGGATGACGGATCATGCACAAATGGGGTTTATCTCAGGAATTTAAGACCGAGTCAACTTGGCAAAATCAACCAATGTAATTCATCACATTAACACGATAAAGGAGAAAGATGATATGATTATTTCAATAAATGCAGAAACAACTTTTGACAAAACTTACAATTCCTTTATTAACAACACTCAGAAAACTATGGGTAGAATGAAAATTTTCAAACTGACAAAGGACATCAGCATACACCTAAAGCTGACATCACTGTTAATCATGAAAGATTGCATGCTCTCCACGACTGGGAGCAAGATGAAGGTGTCCACTTCTATTCAACATCATATTCGTAGTCTTAACCGTGGTAATAAGACAATAAGTAAATAACAAACAAGAAATAAGACAAAATTTGGAAAGGTTTCCTAGACAACACAATTGCCTATGCAAAACAAAATACCTATTAGAATTACTATGTGAGTTTAACAAGGTTACAAAACACAAAGTCCACATTAATGTCAATCAGTTGTGTTTCCACAAAGTGGTGACAAATAATAAGAAAATTTAATTTTTAAAATTCCATTTATAATATTGTTGAAATATTAAACAAATAGCAATAAACTAAATCAAATGTAAAACGTACAAATTCTACATGGAAAACTACAACATAGCACTGAGAGCAATTAAAGGAAATATAAATAAAATGAGAGATATAACATAGTCATGGATTGAAAAACTCCATATCGTGAAGATATTCATTCTGCCCAAATTGATATGTAAAGTGAATACATGCCAATCAAAACCTCAATAGGAATTTTTGTAAAAACTGATGATTGATTCTAAGGCTTGTTTAGAATTTCAAAGGACAATAGTCAAGCAATTTTGAAGAAGAAGAACCAGACTGGAGAGCTTGTGCTACTTGATTTCAAGCCTTATTATAAAGTTACAGTAATTAAGACAGCTTGCTATTAGTGAAAAGATGGACACACAGATCAACAGAACAGAATAGAGAGCTGAGAAATAGATCTACACATTTGTGATTACTTAATATTGACAAAAATGCCCTGGTGTTAGAACAACTCAACATCCATATGAGGAAAAGAATAATTGCTATCTAACACCATATACAAAATTATTTTTAAATGGATCAGAGACCTAAATGCAAAGGCTAAAACATAGGAGTAAACTTTTACAATTTGGAGGTATTCCTTAGAGAGGACACACATAAGAATACCCTTAAAAGAGAAGGGGAGAGGGGCTTCCCTGGTGGCACAGTGGTTGAGAATCTGCCTGCCAATGCAGGAGACACAGGTTCGAGCCCTGGTCCGGGAAGATCCCACATGCCGCAAAGCAACTGAGTCCGTGAACCACAACTGCTTAGCCTGTGCTCTAGAGCCCACGAGCCACAACTACTGAAGCCCATGTGCCACAACTACTGAAGCATGAGTGCCTAGAGCCCATGCTCCACAGCAAGAGAAGCCACCGCAATGAGAAGCCTGTGCACCACAATGAAGAATAACCCCCGCTCACCACAACTAGAGAAAGCCTGTGCACAGCAACGAAGACCCAACACAGCCTAAAATAAAATAAAGAAAGACATTTTAAAAAAAGAAAGAGAAAAGGGATAAATTGGACTTCATAAAATCCTCTTGAAGTGACCAAGACGATAAAATAAAAAGGCAAGCCACAGTGTATAATGTGTTGCCTGTGACATATTATATATAGCATATTTTTTGACAAAACACTTGCATATGTAAACACATCTTACATTTCAATAAGATGAGGAGTCTAATAAAAAGTGGGTAAAGTCTTGGAAAGACACTTGTCAAAAAGATATAATTTCAAAAATGGTCAACACCAGCAGTCATAGGAGAAACACAAACAAATCCCAGTGAGTTTCCACTACTCACCTTCTAGAATGAGGCTAAAATTAAAGAGACTGACCATATCAGGCGTTGTTGATGAGCGAGAGCAAATGAGATTCTAAATCAGTCCTGGTGGGAATGGAAAACTGGGCTAGCACTTCAGAAAACCGTCTGGGCCGTTGGACATGAGCCTCAACGTACTCTTACCACGTGCCCAAGACATGCTACTCTTACCACGTGCCCAAGACATGCTACTCTTAGGTCTGCCCAAGAGAAAAGAGAACGAGTGTCCCACCAACCATCTGACCCCATGTTTATTGTAGCATCATTTATCATAGCCCCAAACTGGGGAGAACCCAAATAGTCATCATCAGGAGAGTTAGACTGTGGTCCACAGTACCCAGGTGACCTGTCTCATCACCATCAGCCCTGGGCGACTCTGCACCACGTATCCTTGAGGTGTTCAGGCTCCCCAACTTCTGCTTGGCCCTCCACACCTGACCAGACACTGTACCTACCCAGGGACCTTCTGTCCTCATGCCCGAGGGTGTAAGAGAATCTGAAGTCACCTTTGACTTACCTTCCTTTTTCTCTTAATTAGCTAGTTAGTTAAATATGCCAACAAATACCTTTGGAAAAGGGTTATGGGAGGAAGTGAGGACCCACCAAATTCATATGTGGAAGTCCTAACCCCCAGTGCCTCTCCAAATGTGACGGTGTGTGGAGATTCAGTTTTTAAAGAGGTGATTAAGGTGAAATGAGGTCATTGGAGCGAGCCCAGCTGCCGAATGAGTGGTGTCCTCGGAAGAAGAGATCAGGACACAGACACACACACAGAGACGACCATGTGAGGACACAGGGAGGAGATGGTCTTCTACACGCCCAGGAGAGAGCCTCAGAGGGAAGCAGCCCTGTGGACACCCTGATCTTGGACTTCTGACCTCCAGAAAGGTGCGAAAATAAATTCCTGTTGTTTAAGCCGCTCAGTCTTGGTACTTTGTTAGGGCAGCCGGAGCAGATGATACAAACACCTGTGAAGTAAGAGCCACTATAGGCCCACCTCCGTGAATGCCATTATGAGTATGGAAAAAAAAGAGGTGTGGTCGAATGGGGTTTATTCTCAGCTGGGGGTGAGGATGGAAATTCACTAATTCCCCAGCAGCCATGCCCACATGAGCCTCCTACTGCCTTTCCTGACGGTGACTCCTCTCTTCCGCCTGGTTTACAGTAATCTCCCTCTTGCTACCCTTGACCCTACCATCAGGTTAAGGGAGCATGTGATTTGCCACTTACACTTCCCAGATGACTTGTCCCTGGAGATGGGGCTCCATAGAATAGAAGTCACGGTGTCCAACTGGCAGGCTACTTGCAGACTGGGAGGTGAGGCTACTTGCAGACTGGGAGGTGAGGCGAGAAGCCCCTGCACTCCCCAGGTACCACCACTTGTCAGGGGCTGATGCAGACACCGAAGGCCACAGCCTTTGTGCAGATTGGGTGAGAAGGGGCCATCAGTGAGATCTAACGCTATTCCCTTTGGGAATTTGTTCCTGTGTTCACAGAAGAGGGAACCAAAGCTGGAGTGAGCGGTGGCACTGGAGTGTTCTATTCACTTACGTACACCTTTATTGTGTGCTGACTTTTACAGAAGAACCCCGCACTGTGGGGCAGAGAGAGATTATAGCAGAGTTTCTTCTTGTACCCATCAGAAGACAGGGAGAGACACGCATGCCGACCTTAACCAGGTCATGTAATATATGAGATGATACAGAACAGAGAGTGCTGGAATTTCAGAACAGGAGTCTCCTGCCAACGTCTGAAGAGACTGCAGCCACCTCACGCAGAATCCCGGCTGGTGACCAACTTTCCCCAATGCATCCCACGTGCTCCAGGGCACAGGCCGGCGTTCAGACTCTGATGCCCCCTCATCACTGATGTTCCTCTGGTTTCTCTCTCAAGTTTGCTGAAGTATATATTCATCTTTCCAGGGCTTAGAGTGTGCTTCCATTTTCATTTTTAAAAGTGTTACAGTTTCAGGAATTCCCTGTCGGTCCAGTGGTTAAGACTCCGATCTTCCACTGCAGCGGACCCGGGTTCGATCTCTGGTCAGGGAACTAAGATCCTGCGTGCCACAGTGTGGCCAAAAAAAAAGTATTACAGTTTTGTTTCCAATGAGCTTCCCCTTCACCTGTATCCATTTCCAACATGTTTTTTGTTTGCTTGTTTTGCTTTTGTTTTTCCATCTTCATTCCAATCTTTATTTCTTAATATATCATGATAATCTAAAAAAAGAAATAAACATTTTTATCTTGTGCTTTTAGTTCATATTCAGACAAAATTAGTGCTGCTTTAGCAATGGAAATTTCACATTAATATGGTACATTCCATTGACTGAGGCTTCCATGTATTTTGTTGGTTTGATAAAAGCCCTTTTCAAAAGGCATACGAAGTTATAAAGAAAAAGACAAAAAAGGTACTTGAGTTTTAGGAATTAGTGTGATTATTGGTAATGCAGAAACATCCAAAAACCTGAAACAAATACTGAATCTTCAATTCTAAACTGCAGCTTAAGCAAGTGACAGCAAACCAAAGGAAACTTGATTTACTCATGAAGAAATTAAGAAAATCCAGGCTTCCCTGGTGGCGCAGTGGTTGAGAATCTGCCTGCTAATGCAGGGGACACAGGTTCGAGCCCTGGTCTGGGAAGATCCCACATGCTGCGGAGCAGCTGGGCCCGTGAGCCACAACTACTGAGCCTGCGCGTCTGGAGCCTGTGCTCCGCAACAAGAGAGGCCCCAATAGTGAGAGCCCCGTGCACCGCGATGAAGAGTGGCCCCCGCTTGCCACAATTAGAGAAAGCCCTCGCACAGAAATGAAGACCCAACACAGCCCAAAATAAATAAATCAGTTAATTAATTTAAAAAAAAGAAATTAAGAAAATCCAGTGTGGTTTTAATCAGCTGTGATGTAATCATAGTTTCTCACCTGTGTCTCCATTGCCTTTGCTGTTGGACAGAATAACATTTCCGGGGCCATGTGTGTCAGGTGGCTGGTCTTCTCCACCAACTTGGATTGCCAGGCTTGTGCTCTAAGGGTAGAATGAGGACTGGGGTCTCTACCTGATGGATCTCCTGTAGGTCTTTGCTGGCAGATGTACAGACATCCATGTGTAAGGCATCCCTGAATCCCATGGGCACCAAGCTGGGGCTTGTCTCTGTGGTCAAGTCCCATCAGTTTTCATGGCAGGACAGGTGCAGACCTGGTAAACAACAGGTTAGAGAGGGACCAGGTACAGGGTCTGCGGGGCCAGGCTGGGCCCAGGCCCCAGGAGGTGTCTGCTGTTGAGGAGACACATACCTGAGACAACTTTGCCAGGAGAATCCACCGAATCCATCTGTTTTCTTAGATAGTGGGAAGTGCTGGGGAGAACAGGACAACAGGGCAAACGAGCAGGGGGCTATTTTGTCAGAAGCCATGAGAGATCACGTTGACAAGGGAACCTTTAAGCAGAAACATGAGGGAAGCAAAAGAGAGCTTCCCGAAAGTGTGGGGAGGTGGGCATATCCAGGGAATGTGGGCACAGACTTCCAGTCTCATAGGGAACAGAACGGAATTCCAGTTGTATTTGTTTCCTGTGGCTGATGTAAAAAATGACCCCCAAAGGGGTGACTTAAAACAACAGGAATGTATTCCCTCACAGCTCTGGAGGCCAGACCTCTGAAATCAAGCTGTCCCAGGGCCGGGCTCCCTCCTGAGGCCTCTTTCAGCATCTGGTGACCCAGCCTCTGTCTCGGGGCTCCCGGTGGCTTCACTCCAAGCTCTGCCTCAGTGTTCGGTGGCCTTCCACTCTGTCTCCCCTTCTTAGAAGGACATCCGTGTGGACTTAGGCCCTTCCAATCTGGGTCGATGCTTGCCTCAATCACATCTGCAAAGACCCTATTTCTAAAGAAGGTCACATTTGAATCTTTTCTGCGGGGGTCGGGGTAGCACTATCCAGCCACCTACCTGTGTAAGAGCTACAGACTCCAGGAGGGATTCAGAATCAATAGCAGAGAACACCTAGGACTGCGCTCTGAAGGGACGGAGCGCTGCTGCCCCCAGGCAGGTAGACTCAGGTGGCGTCTGGGGGACAAGACATTCCCACTGAGAGCAAAACAGCCCTGATTCGCTGGGGGAGGGGCAGGGGAGCCCCACGGGCGGGCTTGTTAGATCAGGGGCGCAAGGTCGGCGCTTTCCCACCCTACTCTTTCCCCATATCTCTGATGAGCCTGTCCTCCACCTTCGGTTTCCAGGGTCCCTGTACCACCCGATGGCCGCCCCAGCTAAAATCTCACCTCGCCAGCGCTCCCCTCGGGCTGAGGACGATTTCCTTCCTTTCCCTCTTCCCGCCCCCGTCCCCAGGCGGAGGCCCAGCTGGCAGGGGTGCATCCCTCCTTTCTGGAGCGCCCGCCCATGGCACCGTCTAAATTCGGGGCACGCTCTAGTTTGTGTTTCGGGGGGCCTTCTGCCCGTGATGCCCCGGCCCAGGCCCCCCTTCGCCCCCCGCGGAGCCCGCTGCCTCTTCCGCTACGGGAACGTGACTTGCAGTCCCACACACCCCCGTGCAAGTGAGAGGCCCTCTGGAACACAAGTGGTTCGACCAGTTTCCACATCAGACTTTCCACCACCTGCAGGAAGCCTTGGCCACTCCAGGGGACAAACTGGTTTCAATGCCGGCGCCACCTCGCGCCCCGAAGTGCATCCCCCGCAGAGGCCGGTCCAGCTCTGCATCTGCGCTCCCGGGATGCTGGCCTCGAGGTTCATCCAGCCCAGAGCTCCCCCGCCTGCCCAGACCCACGCAGGGGACCGGCTCCTGCCTCCAGCAGGACCCTCCGGTCTTTATTGAAGCGGGGAGGGGTGGGAAGACGAGGGGGAGAGTCTGCTTCAAGATAAAGGCAACTTGAGACTTAGAGCTGGACCTTCCATTGCCCCCCACTTTCGTCCCCAGAGGGCGGCTTCCTCACGCCTGCTATCCCTCCCTCCCGGGCCTGCTTCCCCATCAGGAGGAAACGCTGAGGGATGCCCCCTCGTTCTTAGGAAGGGCAATGGGACCACTGTTTTTATAAGTCGGCTTCTGCCAACAGCCTACTGTCAATCTTAAGTTTAAGTTTTTGTGCCGACAAAAATAGTTTTCTCTCTAAGAGGAATTCTTGAACCAGCTGTCAACTAGTGCCTTTTATGTGACCAAATATATACATATTTTAATTGAAATTTTGCATATATAATGTATATGTATATTTGTATATTATCTGTGTACATGTTGTATAGATATACATTTTCAACAAAGAAAAATAAATATGTTGATAAAATTCATAGAAAATCTATTAAAAATGCAGGTTTAGGCTGCACAATTATTTCATAATTCCCCAAATAAAAAATATCCAGGTGACAATAATATAAATTAACAACAAAATGACCCCCAAATAGTCTACTTGGGATTAAACAACATTAGCAAGAAAAAGCTCGAGCTATCTGCTGAGTGAATGTGAGAATGTATTCATCAAGGTAGAGGGGAAACAGGAATATAGATTTGGGGCACAAATTTACATTGATTAAGCTTTTAGGTATTTTATTTTATTTTTTTACCACAAGTATGTAGCATTTTATAATTAAAAAACAGAGAAGATAGAAAATAGGTCTTCAGTCAAATATATTATGATACAGTCTCATAATGGAATATTAAGTAGATTCTCAAAAAGGACAAAGCAGAAATATGTGAAGTAAAATAGGAAGATAACCACTATAATTTGTTAGATTTTGTGTATGATAAAGCAAGTGTGATCTACACATACGTGAGCTAATAAAGCCATGGAAAGCTGAATGATATTGGCTTAGTGAGTGGTCATGAATACTTATGCATTATTTGAATGATATCAGTGATGGACTGTTTTGGGCTGATGTAGCAAAAACTTCTGTGCGCCTCTTACTAGCAACTCCCTGCTTCTTATAGAGCACTGGTGTCCACAGGAGGCAATTTTGATTCGTCATAATGACTGGGAAACTATATAGCTTAGTACTCTACAGCACACAAATCACCCCCACCCTAGAAATGCTGTTTTATAATAACAGGACCTTGGTTTCTAACGGAGCACATGGTCACCTGGAGCAAAGACTACATTTCCCAGAATTCCTGCAGCTAGGTATGGTCATGTGGCTTGGGGTTGGCTCTAGAGTGTGAACAGAAGGGATGTGGCCACCTCAGCAACCCCTGCAGATGGAGAGCACAGCCCCGCCTTGTTTCCCTTCTTCTGGCAGGAGCACGACCCAGACACTCAGCACTGGAGCTGGGGGGACACCGTGTCCAAGGGTGAAAGTGCATGGAAAGGCCCCCTTAGGCTCCCACACCCGCTGGGCCTGGACTGAGCCATATCCCGGCCTCCCTTCAGCCACCAATGCTTTGGTTTCCTGTCTCTCACAGATCAACCAAGCCCGAACAAAAGCGAGTAGAGCTTGGTATTTTATTACACACATTCTAATGAATACGTTCTTTCTATTACCAATTTTAAGATAATTGATAAAGTTAAGCAGCCTATGTCTGCTGTAAATACCACCACCTGGGCGGCTTTTAGCGCAAGAGCAGCGTAGTCTCTCGCAGTCTGGAGGCTACACGTCCCAGATCCACCTGTGGGCAAGGTTGGCACCTCTGGAGGCTTCAGGGGAGGATCTGCTTCGTCCCTCTCTGCCCAGCATCTGGTGGTGCTGGCAACCCTGGGCGGTCCTGGGCTTGTGGCCGACAGGCTCTAATATCTGCCTCTACCTTCACAGGGCCTTTCCCCCGTCGTCTCCGCTACCGTGAAATAAGGGGAGTTGTCTCTGTATTTAGGCCCCTATTGGGTAGTCCAGGATAACCTCATCTCAGGATTACATCTTCAAAGACCCTTTTCCCAAATGAGGTCTCTTTCTGTGTTCTAGGGTTAGAACATGGGCAGATCTTTGGGGGTCCCCCACTAGACCCACCTCAGACCACTACCTCAATCTCATTTCCCCTCCCCAGGGTCAGTGTGTACAGTCCAGAGCTTTCTCTTAGCACTTCTATACATGTACATGAATCTACTGACGTGTCAGGTATATATGTGTGTGTGTGTATATATATATGTATAGGATATGAGTGAGGACTTCACTAACTTGTGATTAATGAGCAGAATATGGCATAAATGATGGACTCTTAATTCTGAGATTAGGGTTACAAGATTGCTGCTTCCATTTTGGGTGCCCTTTCTCTTGTGCTACTCAGGTCATACATTCTAGGGGAAAACCAGCTCCAAGTGAAGCAGCCTATGAGTAGGCTTGCATCGTGAGGGGCCAAGGCCAGCCAGTAGACATGTTTTTGAGTTGGAAGGGGGTCCTCCATCCCAGTAGAACACTGAGATGGCGACAGCCTCAGCCATCAGAAGCATCACAACCACACCAGAGACTTAGAGTCACTCTCAGATTTCTGAACCACAAAACCGTGAAACAATAGGGGTATACACAATAGATAATATAATAGGTTCTATAGAACATGCTGTGTGTAATCTGTAATTTCTTCTTTTAATAACAGTATCTTTAAGAACTTTTCATATCATCAAATTCCTTGCTATTTATTGACTGCAAAATATTCCATTGTTTTAGATTTTTTACTTATTCTTGAGACAATGTTGGCTATTTATGTTTCCACAATAATTTGTCTAGATGTTAAAATGTGTTTCTGTAAAGTTTTGTTTACCCTCTTCCACCTTGACTTTTGATCGTTGTGCCTTCCCACTTTTCCTATTCAAATGTATGTAGTTTGGATCTTCTTTCTTCTTTTTTTTTTTTTTAAATAGATCTTTATTGGAGTATAATTGCTTTACAATACTGTGTTAGTTTCTGTTGTATAACAAAGTGAATCAGCCATATGCATACTTATGTCCCCATATCCCCTCCCTCTTGCGTTTCCCTCCCACCCTCCCTATCTCACCCCTCTAGGCCCTTGCAGAGCACTGAGCTGATCTCCCTATGTTATGTGACTGCTTCCCACTAGTTATTTTACATTAGGTAGTGTATATATGTCGAAGCTACTCTCACTTCACCCAAACTTCCCCCACTCCACTGTGTCCTCAAGTCCATTCTCTATGTCTACGTCTTTATTCCTGCCCTGCCACTAGGTTCATTAATACCAGTTTTTTTTTTTTAAGATTCCATACATATGCATTAGCATATCATATTTGTTTTTCCCTTTTTGACTTACTTCACTCTGTATGACAGACTCTAGGTCCATCTACCTCACTACAAATAACTCAATTTTGATTCTTTTTATGGCTGAGTAATATTCCATTGTATTTATGCGCCACAACTTCTTTATCCATTCATCTGTCGATGGACACTTAGGTTGCTTCCATGTCCTGGCTATTGTAAATAGAGCTGCAATGAACATTTTGGTACATGACTCTTTTTGAATTATGGTTTTCTCAGGGTATATGCCCAGTCATGGGATTGCTGGGTCATATGGTAACTCTATTTGTAGTTTTTTAAGGAACCTCCATACTGTTCTCGATAGTGGCTGTACCAATTCACATTCCCACCAACAGTGCAAGAAGGTTCCCTTTTCTCCACACCCTCTCCAGCATTTATTGTTTCTAGATTTTCTTTTGATAATGGCCATTCTGACTGGTGTTAGGTGATACCTCATTGAAGTTTTGATTTGCATTTCTCTAATAATTAGTGATGTTGAGCATTTTTTCATGTGTCTCTTTGCCATCTGTTTGTCTTCTTTGGTGAAGTCTACTTAGGTCTTCTGCCCATTTTTTAATTGGATTTTTGTTTTTTTTGATATTGAGCTCCATGAGCTGTTTGTATATTTTGCAGATTAATCCTTTGTCTACTGTTTCATTTGCAAATACTTTCTCCCATTCTGAGGATTGTCTTTCTGTCTTGTTTATGGTTTCATTTGCTTTCATTTTGCTTTCATTTGTTTATTTTTGTTTTTATTTCCATTACTCTAGGAGGTGGGTCAAAAAAGATCTTGCTGTGGTTTATGTCAAAGAGTTTTTTTCCCATGTGTTCCTCTAAGAGTTTGATAGTGTCTGTCCTTACATTTAGATCTTTATATAGATCTAAATATAGATCTTTATATCTTTATAATCCATTTTGAGTCTATTTTTGTGTATGTTGTTAGGGAGTGTTCTAATTTCATTCTTTTACATGTAGCTGTCCAGTTTTCCCAGCACCACTTATTGAAGAGGCTGTCTTTTCTCCATTGTATATTCTTGCCTCCTTTATCAAAGATAAGGTGACCCTATGTGTGTGGGTTTGTCTCTGGGCTTTCTATCCTGTTCCATTGATCTATATTTCTGTTTTTGTGCCAGTACCATACTGTCTCGATTACTGTAGCTTTGTGGTAGAGTCTGAAGTCAGGGAGCCTGATTCCTCCAGCTCCGTTTTTCTTTCTCAAGATTGCTTTGGCTATTTGGAGTCTTTTGTGTCTCCATACGAATTGTAAAACTTTTTGTTCTAGTTCTGTGAAAAATGCCATTGGTAGTTTGATAGGGATTGCGTTGAATCTGTAGATTGCTTTGGGTAGTATAGTCAGTTTCACAATATTGATTCTTCCAATCCAAGGACATGGTATATTTTTCCATCTGTTTATGTCATCTTTGATTTCTTTCATCAGTGTTTTATAGTTTTCTGAGTACAAGTCTTTCCCCTCCTTAGGTAGGTTTATTCCTAGGTATTTTATTCTTTTTGTTGAGATGGTAAATGGGATTGTTTCCTTAATTTCTCTTTCTGATTTTTGTTTGTTCAGGTATAGGAATGCCAGAGATTTCTGTGCATTAATTTTGTATACTGCAACTTTACCAAATTCATTGATTAACTCTAGTAGTTTTCTGGTGGCATCTGTAGGATTCTCTATGTATAGTGTCGTGTCATCTACAAACAGTGACTGTTTTACTTCTTTTCCAATTTGGATTCCCTTTATTTCTTTTTCTTCTCTGATTGCTGTGGCTAGGACTTCCAAAACTATGTTGAATAAGAGTGGCAAGAGTAGACATCCTTGTCTTGTTCCTGATCTTAGTGGAAATGCTTTCAGTTTTTCATCATTGAGTATGATGTTTGCTGTGGGTTTGTCAGATATGGCCTTTATTATGTTGAGGTAGGTTAGCTCTATGCCCATTTTCTAGAGAGTTTTTACCATAAATGAGAGTTGAATTTTGTCAAAAGCTTTTTCTGCATCTATTGAGATGATCATATATATTTTATTCCTTAATTTGTTAATATGGTGTATCACAGTGATTGATTTGCCTATATTGAAGAATCCTTATATCCCTGGGATAAATTCCACTTGATCATGGTGTATGATCCTTTTAATATATTGTTGGATTCTGTTTGCTAGTATTTTGTTCAGGATTTTTGCATCTATGCTCATCAATGATATTGTTTATAATTTTCTTTTTTTGTGATATATTTTTCTGGTTTTGGTATCAGGGTGATGGTGGCTTTCTAGAATGAATTTGAGAGTGTTCCTCCCTATGCAAGTTTTTGAAGAGTTTGAGAAGGATTGGTGTTAACTCCTCTCTAAATGTTTGACAGAATTCACCTGTGAAGCCATCTGCTCCTGGACTTTTGTTTGTTGGAAAATTTTTAATTACAGGTTCAATTTCATTCCTTGTGATAGGTCTGTTTATATTTTCTAATTCTTCCTGATTCAGTCTTGAAAATTTTACCTTTCTGAGAATTTGTCCATTTCTTCATGGTTATCCATTTTATTGGTATATAGTTGTTTTTAGGAGTCTCTTTTAATCCTTCGTATTTCTGCAGTATCAGTTGTGATCTCTCCTTTTTCATTTCTAATTTTATTGATTTGTGTCCTCTCCCTTTTTTTCTTGATGAGTCTGGCTAAGAGTTTATCAATTTTGTTTATTTTTCTCAAAGAACCAGCTTTTAGTTTTATTGATCTTTGCTATTGTTTTCTTCATTTCTATTTCATTTATTTCTGCTCTGATTTTATGACTCCTTTCCTTCTACTAACTTTGAGTTTTCTTTGTTCTTCTTTCTCTAGTTGCTTTAGGTGTGGGGTTAGAATGTTTATTTGAGATTTTTCTTGTTTCTTGAGGTGAAATTGAATTGCTATAAACTTCCTTCTTAGAACTGCTTTTGGTGCATCCCATAGGTTTTGGGTTGTCGTGTTCTCATTGTCATTTGTTTCTATGTATTTTTAAATTTCTTCTTTGATTTTTTCAGTGATCTCTTGGTTATTTAGTAGTACACTGTTTAGCCTCCATGTATTTTTTTTTTTACTGTTTTTTTTTTCCACAGTTTTTTTTTTTTTTTCCTGTAATTGATTTCCAATCTCATAGTGTTTTGGTCAGAAAAGATGCTTGATAAGATTTCAATTTTCTTAAATTTTCCGAGTCTTGATTTGTGACCCAAGATGTGATCTATCCTGGATAATATTCCATGTGCACTTGAGAAGAAAGTATATTCTGCCACTTTTGGGTGGAATGTTCCATAAACATCAATTAAATCTATCTGGTCTCTTGTGTCATTTAAAACTTGTGGTTCCTTATTTACTTTCTGTTTGGATGATCTGTCCATTGGTGTAAGTGGGGTGTTAAAGTCTTCTACTATTATTGTGTTACTGTTGATTTCTCCTTTCATGTTTGTTGGCATTTGTCTTATGTATTGAGGTGCTCCTATGTTGGGTGCATAAACATTTATAATCGTTATATCTTCTTCTTGGATTGATCCCTTGGTCATTATGTAGTGTCCTTCCTTATCTCTTATAACAGTCTTTATTTTAAAGTCTATTTTATCAGATATGAGTATTGCTACTCCAGTTTACTTTTGATTTCCATTTGCATGGAATATCTTTTTCCATCCCTTCACTTTCAGCCTGCATGGTCCCTAGGTCCGAAGTGGGTCTCTTGTAGACAGCATATATATGGGTTTGTTTTTGTGTCCATTCAGCCAGTCTGTGTATTTTGGTTGGAGTATTTAATCCATTTACATTTAAGGCTATTATTTATATGTATGTTCCTCTTACCATTTTCTTAATTGTTTTGGGTTTGTTTTTGTGGGTCTTTTTCTTCTCTTGTGTTTCCCACCTAGAGAAGTTTCCTTAGCATTTGTTGGAAAGTTGGTTTGGTGGTGCTGAACTCTCTTAGATTTTGCTTGTCTGAAAAGCTTTTGATTTCTCCATCGAACCTGAATGAGATCCTTGCTGATTAGAGTAAACTTTGTTGTAGGTTTTTCTCTTTCATCACTTTAATTATATCTTGCTACTCCCTTCTGGCCTGCAGAGTTTCTGCTGAAAAAGCAGCTGATAACCTTATGGGGATTCCCTTGTATGTTAGTTTTTGTTTTTCCCTTGCTGCTTTTAATATATTTTCTTTGAATTTATTTTTTGTTAGTTTGATTAATATGTGTTTTGATGTGTTTCTCCTAGGGTTTATCCTGTATGGAACTCTCTGTGCTTCCTGGACTTTGGTGACTATTTCCTTTCCCATGTTAGGGAAGTTTTCCACTATAATCTCTTCAAATATTTTCTTAGACCCTTTCTTTTCTTTTCTTCTTCTAGGACCCTTATAATTTGAATGTTGGTGCTTTTATTGTTGTCCTAGAGGTGTCTGAGATTGTCTTCAATTCTTTTCATTGTTTTTTCTTTATTCTGCTCCTCAGCAGTTATTTCCACCATTTTGTTTTCCAACTCACTTATTTGTTCTTCTGCCTCAGTTATTCTGTTATTGATTCCTTCTAGTGCATTTTTCATTTCAGTTATTGTGTTGTTCATCTCTGTTTGTTTGTTCTTTAGTTCTTCTAGATCTTTGTTAAACGTTTCTTGTATTTTCTCAATCTGTGCCTCCATTCTGTTTCTGAGATTCTGGATCATCTTTACTATCATTACTCTGAATTATTTTTCAGGTGGTTTGCCTATTTCCTCTTCATTTATTTGGTCTTGTAGCTTTTCACCTTGTTCCTTCATGTGACATATTTTTTTTTTGGATGAGTGGGATTGTGTTCCTGTCTTACTGGTTGTTTGGCCTGAGGCTTCCAACACTGGAGTTTGTAGGCTATTGGGTAGAGCTGAGTCTTGGTGCTGATATGAGGACCCCTGGGAGACCTCACTCAAATGAATATTCCCTGGGGTCTGAGGTTCTCTGTTAGTCCAGTGGTTCGGACCTAGAGCTCCCATCACAGGCGCTTCAGCCCAACCCCTGGCTTGTAAACCAAGATCCCACAAGCTGAGAGGGCTGGCAAAGAAAAAAAAAGAGAACAATAACAAAATAAAAAATACAATAGGAAACTAACAGATATGTTAGAAAGAATATAAAAATAAAAATATAGATGAAACAACAACTGGAAGGTAAAACAGAACCACAATAGTAAAACAGAGGAGGAGGGAAAAAAAAAAGGTGGAAAAGGCCTTGGCTGTGGAGGGTGGGGCCTAAGCAGGGATGGGTTTTGGTGGGGGGCAGGGCCAATGCTTAGGACCCACAGGGCTGGAAAAGGCCCTGGGGTTTGGAGAGTGGGGCTTAGGCTCAATGGAACAGAAGAGGCCCATGCGTGCCCCCACCTCTGATCTCAGAGTGTGGGGGACCCCACCTGGGAGCCCAGCCAGCTTCTTCTTCTCCTACGGTTCTGAAGGGTCCCTTCCGCCTGCCTATTCTGCTCTCACCCAGCCTCTGTCCTATGCCCCCAGGACCCATACAGACTGGAGGCAGTTTGGAGGGCAAGGGACCTCCCTGGGAGCTCAGTAGGTTTCCTGGGCTCGAGTGAGTGGGGCAAACATCCTCTGCTCCTTCTCCTGCTCTTCCAGTCCTGGAGAGCCCCTCCTGCCTGCCTGTTGTCCCCTGGCTTCCCTCCTATGCCCCCAGGACCAACGCAGCCCAGAGAGAGCCTCTGAAGGTGTAGGACCCGGCCCGAGAGCCAGGCAGACTTCCCTGGGCAATAGGGCAGGGTATACGCTGGGCGTGTCACCGCCCCCCCCCCACCCCGGATCCAAGCCCCCAAGGGTCCGCTGCCTCAGGGATGCCAGTCCTGTCCGGCCTCCGCTTCTCCTCCCCACTCAGTCACCACAAGTCCTACGGGTTCACTTGGGGGTTCCTCCCATCTCTTTGGGCATCGATGTCCCCCGCCAGCATACTGCAGGTGCCCTGGTTGTGGGGAGATGTAAACTCTGTGTCTTCCCACACCATCATCTGCCTTATTTCTTTTCAAAGCACCAATTTTTATATCTATCAAGAGACTGTCTACTCTAAGATTTATTTATTTAAAATGTGTTGAAATTTCTATGTGAAGTAATAACTGCCCAATTTTTGTGACAGTTTCATGAATATTTTAAAAGAAAGAGTAACCTCTCATTGTTCAATTTCAATATTGAAAGGCGATTTAGACCAAGCTCGTTAAGTATGGGGTCCAACTTTTCTGCATTTTTTTTCTGTTTAATCTGTTAGTTTCTGAAATTTAAGTTAATGCCTCTTACTATGACTGAGAATTTTCCACTTGTCTTTATTTACTTTGTGTGTTTTTAAGCCATATTCTGGGGTACAAACAAGGTTTCTGACTGACATTTTCTGAGTGCATTATTTCCTTTATTACATGAATATCCAACTTCATCCATTTTGCTGTGTTCACTCTGAATTCTAATTTATTCCATATCAATATTGCTCCAGTTGCTTGCTTCTTATTACCACTTGATTGGCATATCTTTATACTTCCCATTCTTTTCAACTTTCATGTTTTGATGTGTCTCTTCAATTGACTTATAATGGGATTTTTCTTACCCAATTTGTAATATTCTCTTGTTTATGATGTGAATGCAGCTCACTTACATTTATTATAAGTACTGATGTGCTTAGCTTTTCTTTTCTGCATATTTTTTGCTTGGCTTTTGTTTTCCTAGGTACCATATTTTTCCCTTTCATCCTTTCCTTGTAAACTTAATTTTGTTGAATTGATCATCTTTTCTGAGTTACCCCCCAACCTCTCTTTAATTGTGTATTGAAGCATCATTATCAGAGCATAATTTTAGATATACTCATTTAGTGGGCTGTTAAGAATAAAACTGCTATGAACATTCATGCACAAGTTTTATGTAGACTGTGTTCTCTTCTCTTGGGTAAACACCTAGGAGTGCAAGTGGTATATAGTGCAAGGGCCATATAGTAAGTGTAAGTAAGTCCAACTCTGTAAGACCCTTCCAACTGCTTTCCCAAGGGGTGTATTTTTTCTACCAGTAATGGTGAGAGTTGCAGTTGTTCTAAATCCATGCCAGCACTTCTATCTATAAGATTTTAATTTTAAGTATTCCAATGGATTTGTGCTGATATCTTCTTATGATTTTAATTTGCATGTATTTGATAACTTAAGATGGTAAACATCTTTTCATATGCCTATTGATCATTCTCATATCTTTTGTTTAGATATGGTATGTTGAAATATTTGCCAACATTAAAAAAATTGGCTATTTGCATCCTTATTATTGAGTTACAGGAGTTCTTCATATATTTTGGATGTAAAACCTTGGTCTGACATATGTATTGTGAATATTTTCTCCAGTCTCTTTCATGCCTTTTCTTTTCTTGGAAATCTTTCAAGACAAGAAAATTTTAATTCTGTTCAAGTTCAATTTATCAGTTTTTATTTTATGTAATTTATGCTGTTACGTTCTAAGAAATCTCTGCCAGCCTCAATGTCACAAAGATTTTCTATTATTTCAAGAGATTTTACTTTTATATTTAGGCCTATGATTCATTTTTGTGTTTGGTATTTTTTTTAATTGATATGCTGATGTCCTAGTACAATTTATTAAAAAGACTATCCTTTCCCATTAACTTGCCTTACCATCTTTGTAGAAAAACAATTGACCACTGAAGTGCACATTTATGTCTAGGTTATTTATTCTGTTCCACTGATCTACATGTCTATTTTAATGCAGTTAGCACTATTACTGTGGCAAACTTTGGAATCAGACTAAGTACACCATCTCTAACCTATTTTAAAATAGCCTTAGCTATTTCACATCCTTTGCATTTTCATATAAGTTTTAGAACCAGCCTGTTTATTATCTACTGATAAGCCTGTTGGGATCTTGATTTGGATTGTAATCCATTAATTGAAGGACATTTCATAGTGTAAAAATACTGAAAATGTCAATCAATGAACATAACATATCTTGCCCTTTATTTAGGTTTCTTTAATTTTTCTCGGTAATATTCTGTAGTTTTCAGAATATAGATATTGCAAGTATTTTGACATTTTTGTTCCTAAAGAATGTTTTTGATGCTGTTGATAATGGATATTTTAAAAAAATCATTTTCTAACTGCCTTTTGATAGCATAGAAAACTATAATTAATTATAGTATATTTCCTTTTTATTATATGGCCTTGCTAAGTTTATTTCTTAATGCTAGAAACTTTTATAAGGATATTTTTAGGATTTACTACACACAACATTGTTATCCACAAACAAAAACCGTTTTATTACTTCTTTTGCAATTTGCATGACTTTTGCTTCTTTTTTTGGTCTTATTCCACTAGACAGAACCTTTAGTACAGTGTTGACTGGAAGTGGTGGGAACAGACAGATATCCTTGCCCTGTTTCTGGTCTTAGGAGGAAACCATGCAGTCTTCCATCATTAAATGGGATGTTAATTGTACATGAACTATAGGCAGTCTTTATTAGGTTGAGGATGTTCTCTGCTTCCCTTAGTTCTTTGAGAGTTTTTAATCATAAATGGGTGTGGTGATAATTGCTATAAACTTCCCTCTTAGAACTGCTTTTGCTGCATTCCATAGGTTTTGTGTCATTGTGTTTGCATTGTCATTTGATCCTAGGTATTCTTTGATTTCTTCTTTGCTTTCTTCAGTGATCTCTTGGTTATTTAGTAGTGTACTGTTTAGCCTCCCTGTGTTTGTAGTTTTTACAGATTTTTCCCTGTAATTGATATCTAGTCTCATATCACTGTGGTTGGAAAAGATACCTGATAAAATTTCAATTTTCTTAAATTTACCAAGGCTTGATTTGTGACCCAAGACATGATATATCCCGGAGAATGTTCCATGAGCACTTGAGAAGAAAGTGTACTCTGTTGTTTTTGGATGGAATGTCCTATTAATATCAATTAAGTCCATCTTGTTTAATGTGTCATTTAAAGCTTGTGTTTCCTTATTTATTTTCATTTTGGATGATCTGTCCATTGGTGAAAGTGGGGTGTTAAAATCTGCTACTATTACTGTGTTACTGTCAATTTCCCCTTTTATGGCTGTTAGCATTTGCCTTATGTATTGAGGTGCTCCTATGTTGGGTGCATAAATATTTACAACTGTTATATCGTCTTCTTGGATTGATCCCTTGGTCATTATGTAGTGTCCTTCTTTGTCTCTTATAATAGTCTTTATTTTAAAGTCTCTTTTGTCTGATATGAGAATTGCTACTCCAGCTTTCTTCTGATCTCCATTTGCATGGAATGTCTTTTTCCATTCCCTCACTTTCAGTCTCTACGTGTCCCTAGTTCTGAAGTGGGTCTCTTGTAGACAACATATGTAAGGGTCTTGTCTTTGTATCCATTCAGCCAGTCTATGTCTTTTGGTTGGAGCATTTAATCCATTTACATTTAAGGTAGTTATCAATATGTATGTTCCTCTTACCATTTTCTTAATTGTTTTGGATTTGTTATTGTAGGTCTTTTCCTTCTCTTGTGTTTCCTGCCTAGAGAAGTTCCTTTAGCAATTGTTGTAAAGCTGGTTTGGTGGTGCTGAATTCTCTTATCTTTTGCTTGTCTGTTAAACTTTTAATTTCTCCATCAAATCTGAATGAGATCCTTGCTGGGTAGAGTAATCTTGGTTGTAGTTTTTTCCCTTTCATCACTTTAAATATGTCCTGCCACTCCCTTCTGGCTTGTAGAGTTTCTGCTGAAAGATCAGCTGTTAACCTTATGGGGATTCCCTTGTATGTTATGTGTTACTTTTCCCTTGCTGCTTTTAATATTTTTCTTTGTATTTAATTCTTTATAGTTTGATTAGTATGTGTCCTGGCATGTTTCTCCTTGGATTTATCCAGCATGGGACCTTCTGCGCTTCCTGGACTTGACTGACTATTTCTTTTCCCATATTAGGGAAGTTTTCAACTATAATCTCTTCAAATATTTTCTCAGTCCCTTTTTTTTTTCTCTCTCTTCTTCTTCTTGGACCCCTATAATTCAAATGTTGGTGTGTCTAATGTTGTCTCATACGTCTCTGAGACTGTCCTCAATTCCTTTCATTCTTTTTTCCTTATTCTGCTCTGCAGTAGCTATTTCCACTCTTTTATCTTTCAGGTCATTTATCCGTTTTTCTGCTTCAGTTATTCTGCTATTGATTCCTTCTAGAGAATTTTTAATTTCATTTATTGTGTTATTCATCATTGTTTGTTTGCTCTTAGTTCTTCTAGGTGCTTGTTAATCATTTCTTTTATTTTCTCCATTCTATTTCCAAGATTTTGTATCATCTTTACTATTACTAATCTAAATTCTTTTTCAGGTAGACTTCCTATTTCCTCTTCATTTGTTTGGTCTGGTGGGTTTTTACCTTGCTCCTTCATCTGCTGTGTATTTCTCTGTCTTCTCATTTTGCTTAACTTACTGTGTTTGGGGTCTCCTTTTCACAGGCTGCAGGTTCTTAGTTCCCATTTTTTTTCTTGTCTGCCCCCAGTGGCTAAGATTGGTTCAGTGGGTTATGTAGGCTTCCTGGTGGAGGGGACTGGTGCCTGTGTTCTGGTGGATGAGGCTGAATCTTGTCTTTCTCATGGGCAGGATCATGTCTGGTGGTGTGTCTTGGGGTGTCTGTGAACTTATTATGATTTTAGGAAGCCTCTCTGCTGATGGGTGGGGTTGTGTCCCTGTCTTGCTAGTTGTTTTGCATAGGGTGTCTAGCACTATAGCTTGCTGGTCTTTGAGTGGAGCTGGCTCTTATCATTGAGATGGAGATCTCTGGGAGAGCTTTTGCTGTTTGATATTACATGGAGCCAGGATGTCTCTGGTGGACCAATGTCCTGAACTCGGCTCTCCCACCTCAAAGGCTCAGGCTTAACACCCGGCCAGAGAACCAGACCCTGTCAGCCGCACGGCTCAAAGGAAAAGGGGGGGAAAAAGGAAAGAAAAAGAAGAAGAAAAATAAAATAAAATAATTAAAATAAAAAATTATTAAAAATAAAAATGTAGGGCTTCCCTGGTGGTGCAGTGGTTGAGAGTCCGCCTGCCGATGCAGGGGACACGGGTTTGTGCCCCGGTCCGGGATGATCCCACATGCCGCGGAGTGGCTAGGCCCATGAGTCATGGCCACTGAGCCTGCAGGTCCGGAGCCTGTGCTCCGCAGTGGGAGAGGCCACAACAATGAGAGGCCCACATACCGCAAAAAATGAATAAATAAATAAATAAATAAAATAAATTAAAAAGTAATTAAAAAAAAGAAAGAAAGAAAGAAGAGAGCAACCAAACCAAAACACAAATCCACAAATGATAACAAGCACTAAAAAGTATACTAAAAGAAACAAAAGGACAGACAGAAGCCTAGGGCAAATGGTAAAAACAAAATTATACAGACAAAATCACACAAAGAAACATACACATACACACAAAAAGAGAAAAAGGAAAAAAATATATATATATTTTAAAAAAGGAAGAGGGCAACCAGATCAATAAACAAATCTACCAATGATAATAAGCTCTAAACACTAAACTAAGATAAACATAAAACCAGAAACAAATTAGTGCAGAAAACAAACCCCAGGTCTACAGTGGCTCCCAAATTCCAACACCTCAATTTTGGGATGATTTGTTATCTCTTCATGTATTCCACAGATGCAGGGTACATCAAGTTGACTGTGGAGATTTAATCCGCTGCTCCTGAGGCTGCTGGGGGAGATTTCCCTTTCTCTTCTCTGTTCGCACAACTCCTGGGGTTCAGCTTTGGATTTGGCCCTGCCTCTGCATGTAGGTTGCCTGAGAGCATCTGTTCCCACCCAGACAGGACAGGATTAAAGTAGCAGCTGATTTGGGGGCTCTGGCTCACTCAGGCTTGGGGGAGGGAGGGGTACAGAATGTGGGGGGAGCCTGAGGCAGCAGAGGCCGGGGTGAAGTTGCAATAGCCTGAGGCACCATGCGCTCTCCTGGGGAAATTGTCCTTGGATCCCAGGACCCTGGCAGTGGTGGGCTACACAGGCTCCCAGGAAGGGAGGTGTGGAGAGTGACCTGTGCTCGCACCCAGGCTTCTTGGTGGCGGCAGCAGCAGCCTTAGCATCTCATGCCCGTCTCTGGGGTCCACACTGATAGCCGCAGCTCATGCCCATCTCTGGATCTCGTTTAGGCAGTGCTCTGAATCTCCTCTCCTCGGGCACCTCAAAACAATGGTCTCTTGCCTCTTTGGCAGTTCCAGACTTTTTCCTGGACTCCCTCCTGGCTAGCTGTGGTGCACTAGCCCCCTTCAGGCTGTGTTCACGCAGCCAACCCCAGTCCTCTCCCTGGGATCTGACCTCCGACGTCCGAGCCTCAGCTCCCAGCCCCCACCTACCCCGGTGGGTGAGCAGACAAGCCTCTCGGGCTGGTGAGTGCTGGTCGGCACCGATCCTCTGTGTGGGCATCTCTCCGCTTTGCCCTCTGCATCCCTGTTGCTGTGCTGTCCTCCGTGGCTCTGAAGCTTCCCCCCCGCCACTCCTGTCTCCACCAGTGAAAGGGCTTCCTAGTGTGTGGGAACTTTTCCCCCTTCACAGCTTCCTCCCAGAGGTGCAGGCCCTGTCCCTATTCTTTTGTCTGTGTTTTTCCTTTTTTCTTTCACCCTACCCAGGTACGTGGGGAGTTTCTTGTCTTTTGGGAAGTCTGAGGTCTTCTGTCAGCGTTCAGTAGGTGTTCTGTAGGAATTGTTCCACGTGTAGATGTATTTTTGATGTATTTGTGGGGAGGAAGGTGATCTCTACATCTTATTCCTCTGCCATCTTGAAGGCCCACCCCACTGGGTTATTTGAACATATTTTGTTTAATTTCTAAATATTTGGGAATTTCATAAGTTTATTCTTATTGTTTGTTGCTGATTTAATATCATGTCAGATGATATATAATTTCACCCCTCCTAAAGTTATTGAAACTTATCTCATGGTTCATTATTTGGTCTTTATGGGGGAAGATTTTAGGTTCACTCAAGAAGTTACAAATTCTGCTGTTGTAAGGTAGAGTAGGTCAGTATTAAAGTTGGTTTACTTGTCTTCTATGTCCTTAAAGATTTTCTGTCTGCTTGTTCTATCAAGTGCTGTGAAAGAAGTGTTAATATTACCAACGATATTTGTCTATTTTTCCTTCACTTTATCAATTTTTTGCCTCATGTATTTTAACACATTATTTGGTGCATATGAATCTAGGATTGTTATCTATTCTTGATTAATTGACAGTTTTATCATTATGTAGTATCTCTCTATATACATAGTAACACTCCTAGTCCTAAAGTCTGCAGCGTTTGATACCAGGATAGTCACTTCAGCTTTCTTATGATTAGTGTTTGTGTTGTATACTATTTCCCATTCTTTTATTTTCATGTAGCTCTGTTTCTATATTTGAAGTTTATTTCTTGTAAACAGTACATAATTGGGTCTTGTTTTTCTATCAAGTGTAACAATCTCTGCCTTTTAACTCCTGTTCTAAGATCTCTTATATTCAATGTAACTATTGTTATAACTTGGCTTAAGTCTACCATATTACTATTTGTCCCATCTGTTCCTTTCCTTTATCTTTTTAATGCTTTTTTAGATTGAAAATTTTTTCTTTTATTTTTCTACTTTGTCTACATTATGGGCTCATTAGATACACATCTTTTTAATTATATACCTCTGGTGGTTTCTTGAGTTTACAATATGCAGTGTTAATTCAATAGAACCTGCCTTTAAATATTATACCTCTAATATATAATGTAAGACCCTTATAAGATTGTGCTCCATTTCCCAATGTTATATATTTTATTCATATATATGATATAAAGCTCATAATATACTATTACATTTTGCTTTAAATACTCAATTATCCTTAAAAAATTCAAGGCTGAGAACATTTCAATATTTATCTATATATTTACCATTTCTGGAGTTCTTTATTCTTTTTCTGTAGATCCCAGTTCCCATTTGGCATCGTTTAACTTCAGCATGAAGAATTTTTTTTGTTTTTTTAAATTAATGTTGCTTTTAGTCCATCGATTCTTTCAGCTTTTATTTCTCTGGGAAAATACTTATTTTGCTTTATTTTTGAAAGAGAATACCCTCGACACAGAATTATAGGTTTTTCCATTGTCTTCTGGCTTCACTGATTCTGAAGAGAAGTCTGTAGACATTGTTATCTTTGTACTACTGCATCATATGCACCAAGCCCCTGATCCCTGGCTGCCTGTGCAGTTTTATTTGTATTTATCCTGATTGAACTTTGATGGGTTTCTTCCATCTATGTGTTCAGAGTTTTCATAAATTTGGAAAAATATTGATAATTATTTATTCCAATATAATTGTAACTTCTCTTTCAGGGACTCTAGGTGTACTTAAATTGTTTGATATTTTCCTTTGCTCATTGAGATGCTAATTTTTTTTTAAAGTCTCATTTCCCCCGTCTCTGCCTCTTTTTGAATATATTATTACATTGCTACATGTTTAGGTTCCCTAAGCTTTCCCTCTGTTGTGTGTAGGTCTATCTCATTCTTTTTGATGATTGCATTATATTCCATGCCATAAAAGTAGATATCAGAATTTATTTACTCATCTCCCTAATTAACGGAATCTGTATTGTTTCTAGCTGTTTTCTATTTGCAGTGATCCTGCAACAAACATCCTTGCATATATATTCTTATTTACTTTTATTTCTGCATGATAGGGTTCTAGGTCTGGGATTTCTGGGTCAAAAGTCATACGTACTTTTTGGTTTCAAAATTATTGTGAGATGTTGCTTTCCAAATATTCTGTCTCAAATACACCTATTTGATTATATACTTTTATAAGTTACACCAAATATTAATAATTAATGTGGTCATTTCATATGTCTTATTTTAGTAGTTCTTTTTTCCTTTTTCATCTTTGCTTGCTGTCTCCTCCACTTTCCCTCTGCTCTCCAAATTATACTTTCCAGTAGTGTTTAACCTGCTAAATCTATTAGTGATTTTTTTGTTTCAGATTTTGACTTCTTACCTCCAGAAGTTCCATTTGGCTTTTGGGTAGATTTTTACTAGGTGTAGCGTGAGAAAGTACAACATAGAAATTTTAATACAATATAAATCAATGACCAAAATCAAACAAACAACAAAACATGCCCATGTTTGTATATAAAATATATACATATTTGGTGTAAAATACGTACTAAATTTCTTAGGGAGAAGAAGATGTAATCCTACCATAAATAATATGTATGTGTATTAGAATATATATGCACAAATTTCTCTTATAGTTTAGAATTAAGTGGAAATACTAGATTATAAGACTAAGATGTGGTTTCTTCAACGCCACCAGATGTACCATCTGAACCTGGTGTTGATGACGATGATGATGATGATGATGATGCAGGGGATTGGTACTTGACCACTGAATCAATTTGAAAAGACATATAGGTTTATTTATATTTGTTATTCCTTCTGGCCTCAGTTTTAGAAATGGCTGTTATTCTTGTGATTTGTCTATTTCATTCAAATTTTCAAATCTTCAAATCTGGTTAAGGAAATAGCTAAGTCTAACCTAGGCAGGAAAGGAAAGGAAAGCATAAATGGAAAAATGTTATTTATCACATAGATATTTTCCTTGCTAAATATTCAATCACTAAATACAAGTAAATAATTGTCAATAGCCAGGGTAAGTATGCTGAAAGTGCATTCATCAATTAGACTTGGAGAGAATCATTTCTAGAAAAGAGGGACTAATAGTTATGAAATTGTATACTTTTTCTCTGTAAAATTCATAGTTTAATCCTCTTAGCAGGTCTCAGGATCCTGTCCACAGTGGAAAGAACATATCTGATATCGATGAAAATTTTCAAACGTTAAATATCAGTCTCTGAGCAACCATAGAGGTTTAAAGAGTTCACTTTCTTAATACCCGTTGAGAAGTGTGTTAATGATTAAATGGTTCCTCAAAGGAAGCTACTGAGCACTACTGGCTCGGGTGGGGGGTTCCATGGAAGACTCTTGTGATTGATGGTCTCAGCCTCACATGACGGCACTTGGTGGCATTCCTGATGCAGGGTCCACCTTCCAGCCGTCTTGGTAAGAGTAGCTGTGCCTCAGAATCTGGGATGGCATTCAGTGGGCTTTGGGTGACTTTCTCTGAATGAGTCTCATTTGTAATCCATCTGACAATTTTCTATATAGTGTAGGTGAGAACAAATGTGATTTTTCTAAGAATTGACATTTCAGCTCTTCACAATCCAAATATTTATACTTGGTTCTGAACCAGGCAGATAACAAGAGTTCAGCTACTCATTTCTATGAAAGAAAAGTTATAGTCAATGAATGGAATAATTTTGCAAATATTATTCTACTCCCACCCCTTAGTACAAATAAGGGCCCAATCTGAAAGAGATTTTCCAAGTGAGAATCAAGAGGGATAATGCTTTAAGGAGGACATCACATGAGCTGACACATTATCCTCATAATAAATGTTTCTAATATGACACATTGTTTCAGACTCTGCATGTGATTTGTCATTTGTTTCAAATTTGGACTGTTTTTGGAATAATAAAGGATCCCTCTCTTATTTTCTGACATCATGCAAGCCAGTGGTTACTGCATTTGCTCCACCAGCTTCTATGAGGGCTTAGCTGTGCAGCTGCAGGCAGGTAGGAGCTGAGAACACCCAGTAGGTGGAAGGAGATGGGAAACTTGCATGCTTTCTCTGCTCTATGTCAATGGGCAACATGGTTCCGGATGTTCTGTGTGCTATGTCCACTACTCTCCCTGGAATAACATTTTACCTGGGATGGTAGTAACCTCACCACTAGAGAGTCAAGACCCACGTGGAACATTCCTTAAGCTACAGCAAGGAGTAGACCCTAAGATCACATTTGCTAGGAAAAAGTAAGGGCATTTATCTAGAGTTTTTAAAAAAAACAACTTCATAATGTCACATAGGTGATGAATTCTGAATCCCTAAATGAGAATATGTGCGAAAATGGTATAGAACTTCTAATTAATTATAAATTTCCAATAAATCAGCCATGATGAGGGTTCCCCCCAGCCTGATCTTGTTTTAGTTCTTGTTTATAAATACCTGGTGTCTAGACTCTATACAGGAGGCTATGAGTACCTGTCAGACATACTTGAATAGGAGCCTTAATCAGGGTGCATCTTTAAAGATGAGAATAACGGGTCTGGAGTCATTTCAGCTACTGGGACAGAGGAAGTGAATGCTATTATTGTAGAATAAAATATGGGCATGGCCCCATAAACTGACATAAGGTAGGATTTACTCCCAAAGAGATTTATTTGGGGGTCCCTTCAAGGGGTTATTTATTCAAGTGTATAAAGAACCTCTTTGTGAGACTTTCTTCTGTGTAAAGCTATCACACTGAAGAAGCCATTGCACTGAGTTTAAAGTCTAGGTAATTGTAGGTATGATGTATACGTTTGCTGGGGCCACCCTAACGTAGTATCACAGACAGGGCATCTTAAAGCACAGAATTGTATTCTTTCATAGTTCTAGATGCTGCGGGTCCCAGATCAAGGTACCAGCAGGAGTGGCTTCCGGTGAAGCCCCTTTCCTTGCCTCACAGGTGGCCTTCTTGGTATCTCTTCTTCCTATTGGGACACCTAGTGAGTTAGGCTTATGCTTCTGACCTCGCTTAACCTTCACCTGCTTGTAAAGGTCCACCTCCAAATAGTGACATTCCAAGGTGCTGGGGGGTTGGAGTTTCAGTATATGAAATTGGGAAAACACAATTCAGTCTGTAACGGACAATGTGAGATAGAAATGTTTTATCAGAGTGAGGACGACTCTAACTAAATTGCAAAGGCTTGAGTCGACCATTCCTGAAAAGTGATTGTGCTTGAGAGGTTTTGCATTTTCCGCTCTCTGGAAGGGTTTGTCCAGCCTTTTCTCCAGCATGCTTCCTGTCTAAGTCTGGCAGCCTGCCCCACAGCTGGGGTGCAGCAGCCTGATTCCTGCTCCCATGCACAGGAGGGCCCCACGTCTGAGAGTCTCATGGGGAAAGGCACACCGCTGGGGGTCCCAGGGTCACACAGCTTCCCCTGCTCCCAGGGAACGGACCTCTCGGGGACTGAGCATCACGGCTCTTCCTACGGGGCCATTTGCGATCAGAAAAAGCTCGTCAAAACTTCAGGTAGGTGTCTTGGGAGAGAATGGGACGTGTGACAGCAATGTGACAACGTGAAAGATTCTACAGTTGGAGGGGCTGGTGCCTGAATGTCACGACTGGAAGCCATCAGGCTGCAAGAGTGAATGAACGAATGAATGAATGACCAAATCAATCAATCAATAACTGGGCTAACTTGTGGGAACTGTTGAAAGCTGCTGTTTGCATTTTTACTTTATAGTGCTGGTAATTGATTCCTTTCTGGGCCCCATGGCTATGATAGATTTTTTTCTCATAATTATAATTTCAGCAAATTTTTGCAATTGTAAGATACTGCATTTTTAAAGAAATCCAGCTGTCATTCTCCATTGAGTAGAGCTTCGTTTTCTGTTGTTCATTCAGTTGTCTTCCTCACTCTGGGCACCGAGCTCCAAGAACTCTTTACAGGGGCGGATTTATGATGGATGCCATCTGGTCTGATAGAAGGAAACAGATATTGATTTTTAATATTTTCTCCCAACTTGTTTACTCTAGGATAATACAGCAGCTGTGTGGCAGCTTGTCTCCGAGTGGGAAGGATTATTACCACTGCCTTTTGATGAGATAAATTACCTAGGATGACTTGAATGACTAAAGGGTATACTTTGATGTTATGTCGCTTCATTTACTCTTATGACTAAATGATTATTGATTTTATATTTTTAAGCTCTTGAAACGTGAAAATAAGTTGGTGGAGGAGCCCGGCTGTGTTCGTTTTATTAATTTATTTCTGCAGGGCATAATTCACTTTGGACCAGGTTGTGAAGGTTTTGGGTTCATGACCGGCTGTAGATACAGTTGCAAAGAAATGGCTTATTTATATAGTCATTGCAAGTAGTCCCAAAATCAATACAGTCTGGGATTAGATGATTAAACTCAGTCCCTTTGTGGGATTCGTCCTTGTAGCTGCTGCCCCAATCATCTTGACCACAGCAGATCAGAGGATCAAGGCTACAAACAGCAAGTTTGTTCAAGTTGAAATATTATTATTATTATTATTGCTCATCATTTATTTTTTATCTGCTATGTTCATTCAATGACATTTTAATAGCCTGGGGGAGAAAAAGTGGTTGATTACCTACGTCAACGAAATCAGGAATCTGTGTTCAAAGAGGCGCCTCCCAGGCCTTCTAGAATGTCTGTGCGTGGATTCAGTGAAGTGTTTGATCAGAGGTCGGGGCTGCTCTGGGTGTCCTGTCCAGGGTGCTTCTGCCGGCAGTAGAAATCCGATGTATCTGCTAAACCTTCAGCTACTCTGTTGGTTGATGACGGCTCAGTGCCTCTGTGCACTGGGCAGATGCCTACATATTTCTGTGAAGTGTTGCCTGTTTTGTCATCATCTGATGTGTAGGCACTGGTCAGTGTCTGTCTGCAGAGTGCCTGTATCAGTCTATTTCATGTCTATTACTCCCCGGTCAAGTGCAAAAACATTGTCTATAGAAAATCGGATGGTTTTTATTTCTCACGATTTTCCCTCTATTTATTTTCATAGACTTTAATGTAATTCACCTCATCCCATCTATTCCTTGTTAATAATAACATCTGGTTTGATTACTTAGCCTCATAGCATCTCTGGCATTGAGTTTAACCTTTGAAATGAAGGGTTTCAATTTTTTATGTGACCTTCTCTATTTGCCCCACACTCAGTGACAAGAGAGGCTCAGACCCTGTGGGGGGAATGGAAGTAAGAGGGACTGATTTTCTAGGAAAATTTTGCACTTATTGACTCAGACGGCCAAAAAACCAGAGGGAACTGAACCCTGGGATTCATGGTGGCAATGAAGGCCCAGGCTTTATCTTAATTGCAGCAGAGTTCTCAGCCTGAGTCTCCCCCCAACCTCCCCCCCACCCCCCGCCTCTTATCCCCACCCTGCTGTGGCCTTCAAGAGTTTCTGGAGATGGATCAGGAAATTAGCTACTGGGTTTTGTCCTGGGATGGTATTTTAAAAGCCAAAACTTTATATACCAATTGTATCTGGTAATATTACTTTTTGCCTTGGAAATTTATTTCAGTTAAGGCTAATATTTGTAGAACGTAAAATCTGCCGACAGAGAGGACTACTCCATCCACGCAGGAGAAGCAAACACAAGGCATGTCCTTCCCAAGACAGAACTCATTGTTGTAAATCACGGGGGCACACTTTACAGAGTTAAAAAAAGGTGTAAAACACTTTTTCTTACTTTAGTCATTATGTATGTATAATTAATATGTAGTAAATTATGTGGCTCCGGTTTAAAGCTTGTTTAAATGCATAGAATTTGAAGGCGAACGAAGAAATAAAATAACTTTTGGAGCAGCGTAATGTAATATGTTGATCCATTTTATAGGGGAGTGGTGAATATTTAATTAATCACCTCGTGACAATTATTCACACTGGTTGGAATCAAGGTCTCCATTAGAGCCGAAGAATAGCTTCATTACAAATGACCCATAAAAGTGTCAAGTGCTGGCTGTGAAGACAAGTAATTTCCTTTCCCTTAAAAACCATTAGATGGAATGATGGGGGTGGGGCAGGTGATGAAGTGCATAATCGTGTGATTACAAAGAAAAGCTTAAACAGTAAATTTGACGGCTGGGTTGGAGAGGGGAGCGGATAAGGGTTATAAAGTGATGGCTGTGTCCCTTCCAAGAGCTTTCAATTTCATAAGAGGACGAGAAGGGCAGCGTTCTATTTTTGCTGGACTTTTCTCTTTATTCTGCAGTATTTGCTCAGGATGTCGGCATGCCAAGCTTTCAGTGCTGGTGGATGTAAATAGAAGAATAAGTGACTTTATTAATGAGCCTCTTGATTCTCAGCAGAGGGGGCGCTGCATTGTGACTGATGTCTGGGAAGGCCGGCCTTGTGGCCCAGCGTCGGCACAGCACAGAGGGACCCATATGTCCCCAGAATTGGCACAAGGACTTCTGGGCCTGGGTGCGAGGACTCGGAACACACTGATCGTCGTGGCTCCTCTCCTGCCCCAGGACAGTCTGGAAGGCTGATAACTGTTTATATTTCACCGAATCTTTTTTTTTTTTTTAATTTTTCAACATTGGCCAAGCATCCTTGACATTGATCCACTTTCAGATGCCAAGATAGGTCTCTGGGTTTCAGGAACTCTTAAAGATATTTTCCTGAGTGAAAAATATTTTCTTGCCCAAATGACTCAGGGGTGAAAATTCATTTATGAGAATGTCAGGATTCCAGGGCCTTGGACAGAATAATACAGAATGGACTTGTCTCCTCCAACCTCAATCCACCCTGCTCAGCTGAGAGAGGCACCCTGGGTGTGAAAATCAAAGTTCAACTTTAAGAGATCCAGTGAGATGCCTGAGCTTGTGTTGTGAGAAGTATTTCAGATATTTGAATTTAATTGTAATTACAAATGGCCTCCCTAGCTGTTAGAATTTGTCTAAAATTGGGCAAAACACAAAGGGCTATTCCTAGCTTTAACAGCAATAGCATCTGAAGAGACTTAAGTTTTCAGCAAGTCCTGGCCACCCCTGAGACGTGATGCTTAAACCTCTTTGGACCTCATCTATTTTAGGGTCCTACGCCTCTGGGTAGCCTGACTCCGGAGTACACACCCACTCACACAAGTTCAAGTGGCCACTTTGGAGAACTAATGGCTATTGACGCTCCTTGAGATTTCTGAGATGTTATCTCGCTCGGTAAAGACTTTGCGGTATGCAGTTTACATTGTATCTGGTGATTGTATAATCATTATTGATTTCCTTGTGTGTAGTACCTATGTCAAACAACCTAATATATTTAAATGGTGATTATTTCGGTTCTGTATCTACTAGGAGATAAGATCAAAGGCAGTTAAGTCTGCGATAGATGGGCGCAGATAGCGTAATGTACTTGTGCCTCTGCCTAGGCTATTATACAACTCAGCAACCACTGAGAGTATTTAATAATTAACTTAAAACAGGCTGAGATTTTGGGTCTGCAGAAGAATGAGACTGGCCAATGGAGGAGGAAGAGCATCCCAGATTTGCAGCTAAAATCTTCTCGGCCGCATGAATGCCAACGGAGGGATGGATTGCTTTCAAAGATGCTGGGAAGTCATTCTGTGTGCTTAATTTACTCCTTGTTTTGTACAAATACTCCTGAAGAAATGAGAATCACATTTAGACCGATGTGTAATTTTCCCCAGGCTGGAGTCGCTGCTCGTCATAGGGGTGGGATGTGCTGGGAACCCTGCCAGTGAGTGGTGATGGGGTTGTCAGTTCAGTCTCAGGGGGTGGCACGGTTAATTGTGCTTTATGGATCATCCAGTGGTACCCAGCTTGCGCTGCTGGGTCGGGATGTCTGGTCAGGAACATTTGTTTGAAGGCAAAGCAAACTGATGTTGCTGTGGCTGCAGAAATTTTTTTACAGCATTTTCCTTTTTCAGAATACATTTTGTATGACAAGTTTTGGAATTCTTTGTAATGTAATAAAGAAATACTTATCATTTTGAAAAGTACTAGCACTACAGTTAAGACAATCTAAGGAAACTTTACGGCAGTTAGAAAATAAAGCCCCACAAAAAATAAATCTTAATATGAGGCTGAACATACACATATATCAATAGACGCTTTTGAAAATTATTGCTTAGACGGTCTCCCTGGACCATGACTCACCTCACGGCTCTACTCTCCTCTCTGGCGGGGTAGGTGGGATGCGCCTGCCCAGCCCTGACAGAGGCTTCTGCGGCTTCATGATTTATTCAGACTTCTTGGACCACAACATATTTTCCCCTTTCCATGGTGTTTATTAGAAGTTATCCTGCTTAGTTGGGGTCATTAACAGGACACTGAGGGCAACCACAGAATCAGAGCGAGGCCAAGTTTTTCCAGGAAAACACATATTTGAGTTTAATATCAGGTCATTCGTTGGAGTGATTTGTTTCCATGGACTGGTCCGCATTTGCAGGTGGAAAGTTCATAGTGCAAAACGTACCGAAACCTCATCTTTTAAGCTTTGCAGAATGCTTTTGGGTCTGTCTCACGTAGAGTCTAGCAATGCCGAACGAGGAAGGGGCAACCCACAGCGAACGACCCATATTTCAGGTGGGAAAACCATCGGTGCCGCAGGTGCGTGCCTGCCCCCGGGACACGCAGGCCTCCTGAGGGTTCGTATCCTGCCTCCTTAACCCTGGGCTGCCAGCCATGGGATGAAGGCGTGCGGCTAGGCGGCGGATGCTTGAGTTTCCCTGAGTTCCCCGAATAACTTGCTGCGGCTGCAACGTGCCGACTGAGTTCCAACAGGTCCTCAGCACAGCGTACCTGGACAGCAGTGGAGTAAAGTGATTCGGGTCACACTCTGGTTGAAACGCAATGAGCTTACTAAGAACATTTGATTGGATTCCTATTTGGTTTGCTGATTTTAAGTGATCTCGAATTTAGTTTTGGAGTCTAATTCATTACAACATTTACCCCTTAAGCTAATTTCATACAACGACTAATGGAGTAATGTGTTTCTTCCTTATTTTTTATTTATTTACTTGTTGAGATAAGGTCATGGCTGGAAGAATGTAGAAAGTGTTTTAAATTTTAGGGGGCTGTCTTGCACACTGTTTTCTGTGGGTAATCTGATTTTGAAATGTGAAATGTCACGCACTTCATGGAATGGCATCCTTGGGCCATGGTGAGGTGGAAAGCCCAGGGGCTTCTGCCCAATACCACGTTTGGTCCCCAGACTTCATACCTTGAGTGGATGATGCAGAGGTCGTCCATACCCCAGCGCTCATTGGATGCTCTCCGTGTGGACACTGGGAGAACAAGGCCAGATCATCACCCCTCAGCCCTCAGGGCGGAGACCAATATGCTCATGGACGGGAGAACCCAGGACTTTGGAACTCTGCACACAGTCAGCAGGGCCTATTCAGTCATGGGGTGGTTCTTACAGAGGTGGGGGTCCACCCCTGCTGGGGGCATTTTAGCGTCAACTGGGCCATCTCTTGGCACAGTCTCTGCAAGCATCAGGGCCACAAAGGAACGCCCATGGGTCTCAGCCTGGCGTCTCCCCAAGCCGGCACCTGGATGGAAAGGCCTGGACCAGACAGTGCCTCCAGGACAACCTGGAGGGTGGGGGGTGGGGCCTGGACTTGGATACGGAGAGGCCAAGCAGTGTGTGGGGTCCAGCAAGTCTCATGGGGGGGGGCTCTGGAGATGCCCTGGGAGCTCTGGGGCCTCCAGAGTTGTCCATGGGGTAAGGGAGAGGGGAGGGAGTGGGGACGTTGACACCCCATCACTCCAGTCCTGGGAGGCTGTCCTCGTCAATTTGCAGGCAGAGCTGGCTCTGGGAAGCAGGGGCTGCCTCTGATGGTGACTCAGGTGCAGTTCACTGGGCATGAAGGCAAACCGGGGCTGATGCCCGAGGACGGTGATGGGTCAGAGGGGATGTGGCGGCCCCCAGACAGCCGCCACCCGGAGCCCCATTTCTTCGTAGCTTGGCTACTTTTATCCTGGTTTTGGCTACAAACATAAACTTTCCACCTAAATTTTGAAAATACTCACTAAATGTGATTATCTAAAAGTGTGTTTAGTTCTAACTGCCACTTGAACATTGTGGGTGCTCTTTTCAGGGTGCAGACGTTTCCAGTGATGGCGTCATTTCACTGAGAGCAGCTCCGAAGGAAGCACCGTGTGTGGCCTGCTCGACAGCTCTAGAAACATCCAGACTGCAGACGGGATCAGGTCAAGATGGGGCCGCTGGGTGGGTCAACCCCATGTGACCGTGTCCTTCGGAGACAGCGGCCGTAGGAGGGAGATGCCATGGGAAGGTCGAGGCAGAGAGAGGCGCGATGCCTGTCAAAGATGGTTGGATAGTCGCCAGGACCAGAAGCAGAAAGAGACACAGAAGCATCCTCCCCTGCACGTTCCAGAGGGAGCACGGCCTTGCGTACGCCTTGAATTTTGGCTTTCAGCCTCCAGAACTGCGAGACAGTGCAATTCGGTTGTCTTAGGCCATACAGTTTGTGCCACTTTGTTACAGCAGCTCAGGACACGGATACAGACCCATCTTAATAAATTGGTTGTCAAACCTGTCACACGAGAGTGGATGACAGTGACGTCTGATATCAGGGGTGCAAACTCTCCTGGGGCCCCTGTCCCGTCTTGGAAGGAGAGGCCGCTCGGGGAGGAGAGGCCGAGGGCCGCCCTGGCTGGTGTGTTTCTCCCTGGCCGTGCTGTGTGGGCCGTGTCTCAGCAGAGGAGAGCGGCCTGGATGAGAGGGGACAGGCCGCAGCTCCACCAGCCTGTGTCCCCAGGTCTGGGGCCACCCTCAGGTCTGTCTGGGGCTGTCCCCTCTGCACAGACTGTTAACTGGCCCCCATGGGCTGGTTTCATGTGCTGTAAACCCAGTCGGCCAGTCTGCTTCGTGATGCTTGAAATCACTCTGAAGTCTCCGCTGCTACTCCTTTAAATCTCCTCAAATTCCAGGCGTGACCCTTACCTGCAGCCTAATAGTCCGTGTTTTCTCCAGAAATTTCCATTGCTCGTGTAGATATATTAGTTAGCTAGGGCCGCCATAACAAAGTACCAGACTTCCCGTCGTGGTGGTGGTGAGGTGGGCTTAAACAATAAAGGTTTACTGTCTCAGGGTCCTAGAGTCCAGAAGTCCAAGGTCCAGGTGCCACAGGACACGCTTCCTCTGAAGGCGCAAGGGAAGCGGCCCTTCCAGGCCTCTGTCCTGGGTTCTGGGAATTCCCTGGTCTGTGACAGCGTAACTCCAGTCTTCACCTGGTGTGTTCCTTGTGTGCATGTCTGCCCCTGCACCCACATTTTCTTCTTTTTACGAGGACATGAATCCTTCTGGATTAGTGCCTGCCCTAATGACCTCATTTGCACTTGATTAACTCTGGAAAGACCCTGTCTCTGAACAGTCGCATTCTGGGGTCCTAGGGAGTCAGGACTCCAAGAGACCTTTTTGGAGGACATGGTTCAGCTCGTAACCGTGGGTTCTTAGGGAGTCCTAGAAATTACCTGCTGCCCGGGATCATCTTTTCTGTGGGGGCCTGGCACTCAGTCCTCCAGAGGGACAACTCCCCCCCCCCCCGCCCCGGGAGGGTACAGACCTCCAGGGTCACTGTGCTTGGCACTGGCTCCTGGCTCTGAGTCTCAGGGTTGAGTGGCCCCAGTGGCTTTGCTGTTGGAACGAGACGCACCTGGCTGGACAACAGGCAGGTAGGCAGTGTTCCTCTGGCCCACGTCCTCTTTGGTTTAGGTCAATCCAACAAAAGCTGAGATATGTTGGTGCCACTAACAGACATACCCATTGTGTTTTACCTACAGTTGGCATGAAATATCCGAAGTTGTCCTTTCCATTCATGACGATCTTACCCTGTGTGTAAGGTCACACCCTGACCTAATCTTCCCACCTGTGCACAGGCTGACAGCTCACCTGAGGGTGGTGTGTGCACTCTGAGGGGCGAGGTGGACAGGAGGGGTGTCCAGGGATGACAGGGAAAGTCTGAGAGGGCCTCATGGATCCTTCCACAGCCACAGAGAAACAACCGACCATCCTCACTGCCAGAGAAGCTGGGAGCCTCACTCAGACCACGCTTACCACCCCCTCCCAGAAACCTTTCCAGGTACATATGGGACTTCCCTTTGACAAGCAGGGAGACTGGGTTTTTAAATTATGAACAAAACAAGTCCAGGGTCACGTGGGCTGGTAGAGGCAGAGCAAGGATTTGGATCCGGTGGGCCTGAAACCAAAGACCGTGAAGTTTCCGTATCATGGATTTGGGCTTTTCCTGATGCATTCATTTCCCGTCAATGCTCTAACAGATCGCCACAAATGTTGCGGCTTTACAACGGCAGAAATTTCTTCTCTTGCAATTCTGGAGACCAGAAGCCTGAAAAGAGTCTTGGGCTAATTCAAGGTGTCCCAGGACTGGAAGCTCCAGGGGAGGACTCATTCCTTGCCTTTTCCAGCTCCTGGTGGCTGCCAGCAGTCTTTGGTTTGTGGCTACATCACTCCAGTCTCTGCATTTGTGGTCACATCACCTCCCTTTCTGTCAAATCTCCCTCTGCCTCCTTCTGAGAAGAATACCTGTGATGGTGTTCAGGCCACCTGGATACACCAGGACAATCTCACTATCCTTAACTTAACCGCACCTGCAAAGCCCCTTCTGCAAAGTCAGGTAACACTCTGGTTCCCAGGATGAAGACTTGATATATTTGGGGGACATTATTCAGCCACCACACCTGCCATTTTGCATTATGACATTCCTGGGGGTGTGCTACTCAGATCTCTCTCCCGCCCCAGGGAAACAAGCTGGCAGTGACCTCTTGGATTGTGGTCAGTGGACTAACTAGCTGTAGTAGCACCCAGACCCATCCACTGCTCACCTCCTCCCGGGAAGCCACAGCTGTCAGCTGGACGTTTCTGCCCCACGTGAGGCTCTTCAAGGGTGCCCACTTCTCCACAGCCCTCCTTGGATTGGCTGCTGGCAGGGGAGTGACCCTGCTCACAGGAGTGGGGGCTGCGGTTGCCCAGCATGGGCAGGGATTCTACCCCTGTTCTCACAAAGCTACACTTTTTCTTGTCTGTGTAAGTATCTTTACACTGCTTTAATTTTAAACTTGATTTCCGTGAAAAACTCCCAGTTGTAGGATTACTACATTATAAAAAAAGGATAGACATTTTATGTCTGTTTTTATGTTTTGTCAAAATACAATTTGAATCAACTATTAAGAAACCCAGAGAAATTTATTTTTAAAACATTTCTTAAAGTATGTTTACTGTTTCATTTCTTATTTCATTGGCCTAAATCATCAAAATCAACTTTAATAATAATGTGTTCTTATTGTTGTTTCTATTCTAATTTTAAATGTAACCCTAGTGTTTCCTCAAATTATAATTGTCTTTTGATTTAAAATTTTGTCCGCTGTTGATTTGTAACTCTTATTATGTTAAGAAAATGTTTGCATTTCCGTGCTCTGTCTGAATTTTAGAAGTTTGAATTTCATCAGTTGCCGCCTCTCCCTCTGTTACGCTCACATAGTTTAAATTACTTAATTTACATTTGTGGTACAATCATAGAATTTTCTTAAATTGATAATCATCACATAGATACATCATTATGCAGAACTGACCAAGTAATTTCAGATCAATGGCACAAGCATGACATAGAAAATGTTTTTATTCCTGAGCAGCTTTTGGACTGTCCCTAAGTCATAGGACAGCTCAGTGAGAAAGTACACACGTTAATTGACAGGACTGAAATGATCACTCCAAATGCCTACTGCACACAATGGTGGCATCCTTATACACACATACATGCACATGCACACGTGCATACACAGGCGAACACACACAAATGCATGCACACACACATGCAAACACACACAACATACTTCACTTATAGAGCACACACATGCACATATACTCACACTCACTAACACATACCACACACTCACACTCACACACACACACACACACGCACAGGTTTATCTCCACAATCTCTATGTACGCAAAGTCACTTCCTGCATAACACGTGTGATCATTCCCACTTGTCAAATCTTCTCTGTCCTTTGTCTCTGACCATCACCAAAGCTGTGAACTCGGGGAAAGGGATGAATTTCTTTCTGATACTGTAGGAAAATTAAATTGTGATCTGAAGCATGAGCATTAATTTTCATACCAGTGAGAGGAAGTTGCATCTCAGCCCAGCTTCTAAAATATCTGCTCTTAATGAGATGAATTTCACCCGGGAGACATGATTTAAAGAGTAACCTTTGGTAGGTCTGTGACAGTCAGACTTTCTTGAGTAAGTGTATGTTACAAGTTAGGTAATTTTAGTAATTTTTAACCTCTTCAGGTATTTAAATGACATGTTCTTTGCTTACTATTTTGATACATTTTTACCCAAATTGCCAGCCAACTTCCCAACTGTTGTCCAGAAAAAGCTAATTTGGTTGTGATGGCCAAGCCAAAGAAAGATTGCAAATTACCTCACTTTGCTGGTGGATAATCAACAGTGACACACATTTTCTCCACAGTGTGGTGACAGTGAAATGCTACCCTGGACATCAGCAGAGAATATTTAAGGGTCAAGCAGCTAGTCTAAGGGATTTCCTGAGTCTTTCCATTTTTCCATTTCAGATTTGTGTAGTATTTTACCATTTTACTCCTTAGTCTTTATGTGCAGGAGAAAGAAAACAAAAAGATGATTGAGCCAAACTTTACTATTTGAAAACTTAACATGGACACCAGACCAAAGGTCCCCATTACAGCCTGTGTCCCCGACAGCTGCTGGCGACCTCCCCAGGTCTAAGATCTTTCTGCCATGTGACACCACTGTGTTATCCTTTTGCATTAAAAAAAATAATCAGTATCTCTTTTTGGAAAAGCAGTTTTAGCAATAAGAGTATTTACACAATGTTTTAGTGACTAGGATGTTCTGTTTATTCTAAGAAAAGATGGTCACAGAAACTACACAAGCTATCAAGGGCAAGACAGGCTGTGTGGAGCGTCTCACACCATTTAGGGACTGCCTTTTACGTTCCAACTCACAGTACCCTTTCAGGCCACTGAAAAATTGCTTCCGTGTAAAATTCCATTTCAGCAATTTGAATCATTATTCCACCTTGTTTGAGTCAGTTTTAAACAACCTGCGAAGCAAAAGGGGAAAACTAAATGTTCATTTTTACTTGTTCCCTGTGACTGCTACTGAGTGATTCCAGCAGTGACTTTCCAACGGCAAACACTGAGCAAACCACGCCTAGTCAACTATGAGTTTCAGTAAAGTTGGAATACCAGGGCCTCGAGGGATGTTTCTGTTGTTTGAAAATGTGGGCATACGCATTTTTGATTACAAAAAATTTAATCCAAAATGATGAGTTCATCAAATACTTAATGAATTCCTATTGCTTGAAATTACAAAACTGGATGCCTGGAAGGTTTCTGATATTTCTTTAGAGATGTCTTGCTATTCTTTCTGGGATGTCTAATGAAAGAGAAAGGAGATTCCAGTCTATGGAGGTTCTGTGGCCTTTGCAGAAACCCTGACCCTGACATTTCAGTGCCAATTAATGCTCTCGGGGAAGCCTGAGGCTCTGTAGAGGGGACTCGACTCCGTTTTCACTTTCATATGCTGTGGAAGCTTCTCCGGCGGTCATGGAATTTATATTAGGAATTGCCTGTGTCCAGCCAAGAATCTTCTAATGCTACCCTTTTGGCTCACACCAGCTAACTCGCCCCTGTTATGTACCTAGAACTGTGCTTCACTTTTTACATTAAAGCAAAACCTTTCGAATATCCCTTTGTCCTTTGCAATCCTACAGTTCATTCTACTTTTCTTAAATGAGGGGAGTTCGATGGCTCTCACAATAGATAAGCTCAGAAGTTGGGATGGAATTCAGGCATGGTTTGATCAAGCTTCTGGCTCTGTTTAGCTGTAATTGTCTTAGAGCTGCCCTCCTCCACGTGTAGCTGTCACCCCAGAATCACTTCTCTTATAGTGGTAAATAAGGACAGGTCATGCTTTGTGCTCTCTAGAGAATAGCTGCACGCTGGGCAGATGCTTTCTCCAGGTTCATCCACCTGAATGGAGTCACAGAGCTCTGATGAACCAGGTGCTGAGCCAGGAGATTGGGCTGTGCTCATTGACCTCCCATTGCTACATGCCTCACTCCAGGTCTTGCTACAGTCAGCTCCCCCCAACACAGAGCCTACCCGGGGAGGAAGAGGGGTGCGATTGTTACTTGCCATGTATTTCAGTGCATGGAGAGTAATACAATAGTACTGATCATGCTATTGCTAGCTTCAAGGATTGGTGGTGGGGATGGGGAAATCTCTGAAAAGAGAACCAGGAGAACATGCCTGCTCTTCCCTCAGGCCACACCTGCCCATACCTCGTTCACAGCATGGCAGTCTGCGCTCCAGGTGGTGAGGGCATAAAGCAGAAAGTTCCTGGACCCTGTCCTCCATCCCTTGGACCCCACCTCTCCATGATTCTGGACTCAGCCTCTCACCCTGACCCCAGTGCCAGCCTCTGGCTTGCTGTCCCGGTATTGGGAGCACAGCCCTCTCGTGCTACCTTAAGTCAAGTTGCTCGCTGGGCCCTGTAATCAAATGTGGGCTCAGGGGAACCTGCACCCTGGCCTTGTCCCTGGCTGCAGCTCCTCTGCAACAGACAGCTGCCTGGGAGGACAGGGGTGGTCTCAGATACATCCATCAGGCAGTGTTTCCAGGTAGAGGAGAGGTTTAACATCACCAAGCTCGCCTGGCCCAGGGCCCTGTGCTCTGCATGAGGCAGAGGAGTTCAGGGCCACAGCCTCCACAGCAGAAGGCCATGCTAATCAGAGGCTCCTGGAAAATCCAAGAACCAGACATTCAGCAGTGGCTCGAGACAGCAGAAGGACTCAGTGTCGTGAAGAAAGATGACATTAAAAAACAGACTCCCGCCCTCGGGGGGCTGCCTCTTTATTTATTTATTTTCCTGGGAGACGAGTGCTTTATGCAGATAATTACACATCAGCTCTCTTTCGTGAAAATGCATTTTTCAGCTTAAAGGGTGCTGAGCCATTATCACCATTTCCACAAACTCAGTGCTACCGTAGAGGTAAAACAAAGAAGCCAGGGACCCGGGAGATGCTTGCAGGTGAGGAGAACTGCCTGCCTGCAGGAAGTGGGGTGTCTGTGGAGCCTGACATGCAGATATCCATCCACTGGCTGCAGGCAGAAAGGGTGCTGGGGCTGGAAAGCACCCTGCTGGGGGACTGGGCTGGGACCAGGACACCTAGGAAGGGGTGTGAGCTTCTCTCTGTAGAACAGGAGTTGGCAGAGGTCTGTGAGGCAGAAAGGAACATGAACCCATTTTGATTTTTACAGGAAACTCTAGCACCGGCTAAAGAAGGCATTTTGGAGGGCAGGGGGTGCTTGGGATGGCAGTGAAGCTGGGGAGGTTCAGTGGGGGAATGTGAGGACATTGTGGCAGGAAAACAGACCGGAAGCAAGGGTGGTCCTGAGACTTCTCACCCACGAGAAGGAGAGGATGACAACACCATTCACTGAGCCAAGGAACACAGGTGAGGATGGATGGATGGATGGATGGGTGGATGGGACTCAGGGCCATCTGGTTGACCTGAGCAGCAAGGCTTGGAGAAGGAGAGGAAGGGTTGTCTCCGAGGGAGGAGCCTGCGGATGGGAGGATCTCTCTGGTTACAACTGCCCCTGCCTGGGCACCTCCCAGGGCGGCTCCCACTCCCACTTGATCCTTCCTCTCCCACCCAGAGTCCACTCCACTGAGCTCTGGGGCCGCTGAGGGCTGAACTCTCACTGCCATCTCACCAGGCTTGGGAGCCAAGGAAGGGAGACTTGGAACCAATAACGGGTTGACATCGATCCCCGAGGGACAGGTAGGATTTGGTGAGGTGAACGCGAGGGGCAGGGCACTCCTGAGAAGTGGAGTCACGTGTTGAGGGCGGAACCACAGACACATTTAGAGCACAATCTGGGTGCAGAAGAACTGGGTGGGGGAGAGGCAACGTGTCGGGGCCACCAAGCACCAAGTCTTCCCGTATCCTCGTAAAGGAAGATGCTCACTGAAAGATCAGAAAGTCTGCGAGCCCTGGTGGCTCCAATGCCGGGAAGAGGCAGAATGCCCAAGATCACAGTCAGGGCTGCACATGGCGGCTCAGTGTGCTCTTCTGCTTCTGCAGTTTTGCTTAATCAAAACTAGATTCGAGGGACTTCTCTGGTGGCACAGTAGTTGAGAGTCCACATGCCCATGCAGGGGACACGGGTTTGAGCCCTGGTCCGGGAGGATCCCGCGTGCCGTGGAGCAACGGAGCCCATGCACCACAACTACTGAGACTGCGCTCTAGAGCCTGCGAACCACAACTACTGAGCCCGCGAGCCTAGAGCCCGTGCTCCGCCGCGGGAGAGGCCACCGCAATGAGAAGCCCGTGCACCGCAGCAAAGCGTGGCCCCCTCTAGCTGGAACTAGAGAAAGCCCGTGCAGCAACGAAGACCCAATGCAGCCAAAAATAAATAAATAAATTGGGAAAAAAAAACACGACTAGATTCGAATCTCCCATGTTAAACAGATCCAGGGAGCCACTCTTGGTGGGTGATGATGTTATGGCAACAGGAAGGCGACGTAGTTTCTGAAATTTTCCATGGAGAATATGAACCGAATATAGAAGCTGATGGACCCTCCGTGGCCACCATGCGAGGTGACATCTTTTACTTCGTTTTCAGCCTTTACCTGACAAATATTACCTAGGAAGTTGCTGAGGTGAAGGAGAGGACCCCAGGGCCCACTGCTCACTGCCATTTTGCAAACACACTCGATGGCCCAGCTGCCAGCAAAGGCCCGGCTCAGCCCAGACAAATCACTTCCACCTCCAGTGCAGGTAGTGCAGGTAGTGGCATCCCCATAATCACATGCTTGAGGCACTTAAGGGCTAGATTTATTTTACTGAGAATAATAATCAAAGTGAAGATTGCTTCTGCTGCACCACAGTGCTCCACCAAAATTGATTTTCCTGGGGTCTGCATGGGTGTTTAAGGCTTCTTTTCCTTTGGTCTCCAAGGTGGATGGGTATTTCATTGCCTCTATCCCTTAAATTCCGTATGAATGATGGATATAATATTGATACCCTCACAAGAGAATGGTTTTAAAATCACAAATCTTTATCCAGTGCCTTTATGATCCAATCGATCACAGACACTGGGCAAACCCTTTGATTTTTACAAAGGAATTCCTTTTAAGTAAGGAGAACGCGCACGCATGGAAATGTCTTTGCCTTTCAGACCATCGAGTCCTGCCTTTTCCAAGCAGGTTTCTCTCTGGTTGAGGAGGTTGGACACAGAGCCGGTGACAGTGGCTGCCCTGCTTTTCCCAGCAGAGGGCCTCCATCGCGGAAGTGTAGCCTGGCGTCATCCAACAATAATTAAGTCCTCCAGGCTCAGTCCTTTACGATTGCTAATCTTGGTGACTGTTTACACGCTACTATTTGTTAAATGGCAAAGTTTATTGATTTGGCAAATTCAGTCCCACATTGTAGCTTTTCTCTCAGTCTGTGTTGCTACATGTGGTTCAGCATTTTTAAATGTCAACTGCAAAGTATTATTGATCAGTAATTAAAAGTGCGGAGAAAAATTAGCATAGTAGAAGTTTACGGTCATTAGCACAAGTACCGTTGGGCAATTATTTAGCATGTTTTAACATTTATTTTCCTTCCTGTTATTGACATAGAGTATGATGCTCACCCAACAGTTTTTGTTTTGCTAAAAAGGGAAAGTTTCAACGTCAATAAGAATTAATGACATGCAATTCTTTTTGAAAATGTGCCTGTTGGTTTTCCTGCTGCATAAATAAGCGAATCTGAAGGGTCCTTTGTGCTCTGGCTAGAATGAGAGAGAGGGTCCGGGTATCGTGGGGAAACCATGGGAAGATGATGGCTTCCCAGGACCAAGGGCTGGGCGCCCTGGCTGAAACGGAACCAGGAAAGCTAGCAATGTGGGCTAGGCAGGGGAGCAGGAAACCAGGCAGCATTTCACTACATGTTTATCCCAGATATTCTCAGACACAACGCAATTTTCAATATTCTACTCCTTTTAAGCATACTGCACTAACTGAGTCACAGGAACAGATTTTTATTCTGAAAATACGGTCCCCTAAACATTAGATGTTACCAGTGCCCTCAAAGGCCTAAATATTACCATGCTTAAACATCTAAAGCACAAGGTCAACCATTCAAGTGTGATACCCACGTGACTGTAGCTGAGGGTGGCCATGGGGCGGGGGCAGGGCAGGTGTTGATGGTGGCTGCTGGCCTTACTTGGGCATTATTTTCAGCCAGTGGAGTTTCATATTCAGGAGCTTAGTGATGGGCCTGGAAAGTCAGAGAGGAAAGTCTGAGCTACAAAACCAGTTAATCAGGGCTGGGGGTCAAAACCTGACCCGGTGGAAGGCCATGGAGCGGGCAGTCATTCCAGCATCCGTCTTTCATCCTTTAGGGGCTGAGTGCCCTGTAGGGGGGCCAGGGGACCCACTGCAGATGGCTAGACTGGCTGCTCTCCCTTAGCTTGGAGCCTACACTGCAGGGTGCAGCCCAGAAGAGGGGTCTCCCCTGGGGCTGCGTGTGGCAACCACCAGGGCCGGGGCTGGCCCAGAATGCCGATGCTCGGGCCCTGGCCAGCTACCTGACGCTCCAGCAGTGGGGCCTGGTTGAGGAGCCCCCAGGAGGAGGGTATCCGATGCTGAGAGGGGCCTCTTCCAGCAGGTGCGGGCGGGACGTGTGCACAAGGCCATGCTGTTCATGGTGGGGACAGTGGTGCAAGGTGTGTTCCCAGAGAGAGGGACACAGAGGTCCCCCTGGCCCAACCGGTTATCTTTAGGGAGGAGAGGACATTTCTCTGAAACCTGGTGAGGGGGGAGCAGACAAGACCAAGGTGCAGCTGCGGGCGTTCTGGAGGGATTTGACTCAGGAGAAAACCCAGCCCGATTCGGGGACAGGGCTGGGGGTGCCCACCTGTTGTGGTGGGGTTTTGGCTTTTTCTCTAGTTGCCTGAGGTCTGCAGTTATGTTCTCCAAGACGGGAAGTGTCCAGAAGCTGGGCCACTGAGAATGGGGGGTCCTTGGAGGCTGAGATGCTGTGCTGGATTCTGGCTCTGCTTTGGGGTCTGGGGTCTGAAAGGCCCCCCCTGCCCCTCTCAGTGCCAGCCACACCCACCAGACAAAGAGGCCTAGGGCTTCAGCAAGGTCGAAATTAAGGATTTAAAATAAAATTAAGTGGAAAGTGATCAGTAGTAGATCACTTGAAGATGGTAGCTAGGTTCTTGAAGTTTGAAAACCTCTAGGAAACCCACAAAGGAAGGTGGCTCAGAAGAGGACAGAGAGAGGGGAGAATCACAAAGGAACGCTGATCGTTACGGGAGAAAGATTCATTTAATAATTTAGTGAGCTATTTTTTCAAAGAAATGAAATCTATTAAAAGCTCTATTTTCATTTGATTAATAAATGCTCTATAGGAACAACAAATAACCAAATAATTAAAGCAAATCCAATCTGTTAATGCAAACATCCTTACACAGTCCTTAATTTGCTTTTAAATATAAATATTAAATAGTGCCTACCCCTTCAAAGATTCCTTTCTGCAGCTCTGTTTTCCAGGCTACTTCTGCCTGCCTCGTTTCCACTGAGTGCAAACTCTTTTATCTAGTGGCATCACGTGCCTGCCTCTCAACTCTGAAGGATGCTTTAGCCTGACTTTTCTTTGCTAGCGATTGATTTGATACAGTACATTATACATTTTGTCACTTAAGGTCACTAGTATCCTGGACGGCATTGAAGCTTTGCATGTAAGGTTGGACATAAAGCATCGTAAAACATTTTCATTTGATTTCTCCAGTTTATTTTATACATTTAACCTCCCCTCCGCCCCCCCCCCCTTTTTTTTTTGGTACACAGTGTGTTATTTGAACATATTGAAGAACTTTTCCAGGGTTAGGTACGCTGGTTGTTCAGCGACATTTTACTTTACTAAGATTACCTGAAAAGAAATAAAAAGAGAGAATTACAAGTGTTTTCCTTTTATTATTATTGCTACTACTACTATTACCTTTAAATATTATACTTATTGATAATATAAATTTATATGTATGCTTCAGAAATTTGCAGGTAGCACACTCAAGGCTCTCTGTAAGACAATTTGCTGATTCCCACCTACCTTCTGGGAAGAGGTGACAGAGCTCTGCTCATCCCACAGACGGTAAAGATGAGACAGTGAGAGCTGCGAGGTCCAGTGAGAGGGGCTGAAACATCATTACGTGGGTTTCCAGCTGTTCTGCAAGTGTTCCTTGTCATCCTTACATGTGCAAATACCCATCAGCAAAATCACATCACGAGTGTTACCCACAATATGGACATCTTTTTTTTCATGGACAAGCATATCCAATTCCAATAAAGAAACAAAAAATATTTGCCTACAAAATATCATAGAATACCAAAAGGTATTTCTCAGACATTGCTCCAAAACAGATGAAAAATATACCCAAACTTATAGCCTGGAAAAATGTCCCTGCATTTTCTTTGTTAGAAAGCATTTCCTACTTAATTTTATATCTGTGTACTTTCTATTTTTAAAAAAATATTAACAAAGAAGAACCCATAACCCTTTTAAGGTTTGGAAGTTGAATCTAACGGTGTCTCTGGAAACTTTGGAGGAAGAGGCTATATATTGGATGATTCTTTCAAATGAAAGGTCTTTCTTGAAATTCCAAAGTATTTAAGATTTCCATATGATCGGTACTTTTGGAATGGGAAGGCTATTCTTATGTATGACGTGTGAGGTCATTTTAAAGTCCTAGGCTGATTCTCACGGCCAGTTAGTCATTCTACAAGTGGAATGTTGTCCTAAGTATCCTCCTCTCCAACGTTACACATCATATATATTTCCTGAAAAAAAGAGATTTGGTGCAGAAGGCCTTTGTAGGACATCAAGAATGATTGACCGTGAGCTGGGCCTCTTGTCCCAACACTTCGATGGAGCTAAAATCAATGCCTTTGAGTGGAATGGTCTTATACATCATCCCAAACCACGTACTAGCACAGCCCCTGGGCTGCACAGGGGATATTCCTGGCATGCGGGCGTTGTGCTGGACGCAGGTGGACACCGCTGTGGAGACAGGGCCTAAAGTCACCGACGGCTGCCCCTCGGACCTCAGGCCAGTCGAATGCTGTGCTGACTGTGCAGTCAGAGCCATCAGGGTGTTGTGACGTGGGTGCTGATTTTATCTCGTCCCTGCTGCTGGGTCTTGTGACATTATACACCCACCAGCCACCCACCCCCGCCGTCTAGTACTCACTCCCCTCGAGCTGTCTTTTACTCTCCCTCATGCTGTCTTCTAGTCTCCCTCACCTTTAATCAAGAAACTATTCTCTGTGCTATACAGGGTTGTGTATCCACTCTGAATGTAATAGTTTGCATCTACCAAACCCAAACTCCCAATCCATCCCTTGCCATCCCCCTCCCTCTCAACCACAAGTCTGTTCTCTATGTCTGTGAGTCACTTTGCTATACAGCAGAAATTAGCACACCATTGTAAATCAACTATATTTCAATAAAAAATAGAGAGAATTGGGCTTCCCTGGTGGCACAGTGGTTGAGAGTTCGCCTGCTGATGCAGGGGACATGGGTTCGTGCCCTGGTCCGGGAAGATCCCACATGCCGCGGAGCGGCTGGGCTCGTGAGCCATGGCCGCTGAGCCTGCGCGTCCGGAGCCTGTGCTCCGCAACGGGAGAGGCCACAACAGTGAGAGGCCCGCGTACCGCAAAAAACAAAAAAAAAAGAGAGAGAATTAAAAAACAAAACTTAATAGAGAAGTAAAAGAAAAGAAATGATTCTCCATCGCTTGCTTGCTATGGCCTTTTCTTTAGCTGTGGTTTTGAGAAAGTGGAGTCGCTCTGTAAAGACAGATTCCAGCTGAGCGCTTCTCTCAGGGAATCTGACGTTGCATCATCAGAGGGAACCAGGGCCCACGGGGCAAGTGGGGAACCTGGCCTCCATCACCCAGCGATGTCCCAGTGTGCCCGGCCCTGCTCAGCACAGGCGCCTGGAAAGGAGGGCATCTCCCAGGAAAATCAGCAAGGAGGGCAGCCTAGGAGTCCAGGTTAGAAACAGCAAGTCCTGAAAAATGTTCTCAGTCATGAGGATGCTGACGTCAGCTGGGGAAGGCAGTGTGGCTGCAAGCCAGATGGACTCCTGGGGATGGGAGACCTTCCATGGAGGTGGCCACAAGTGTGATCTGTGGGCTTATGATTGTGAATGTTTGAAGGCATGGTGCCTGGAGTCGTACGGGGCTTGGACATCAAGAAGGTGCCCTCTGGGGGCTTTCAGGGTGAGAGTTGCCCAGACAGGACACCCCAGAAATGGAGCACCTCTCTCGGGTTGACCAGAATTCCCCCAGGGAAGGGAGGGCCTGTTGGAGAGCAGAGCTCGGCAGGGAGTTGGTTGTGGAAAAGCAGTGGTAACAGAGATCACAGCACAGGCCTGAGAAGTTTTGTCCTGTGTGGAGAGTACTAGCGCAGCCCAGGGCTCACTGCCAGGGAGGTGTGGGAGAACCGTCTACAGACGTGTAGTTTGGGTGATTACTTACCTTACTACTGTGGGACACACATCAGGTTTATTCTCCGACGCGTCTTGGAGAGCTCATTCTGTCCGTCATTCTGGAGAGCTCATTCTGTCCGTCATGTGGTGCTTCCCTCTCTCCAGTAGTTGGAAAGTGGTCCAGATATGCAAAAGCTCCTCTTACTGTTCCGTTCCTGATGGTCATGGAGACCCTTTCTAGCTTCCCACTGTGAAAACCAACCATCAGTGAGCATGCTTGTACACGTATGTTTTTGTGCAAGTGCACGTAGGAAAGATCTGGATATATAGGCACAGTGTGTACATGTTGATTGACTATGAGATGACGTATACTAAGACACATTCCAGGCCACGCATCCCATGTGTTCATACAGCAGTGTATCTCTGATGGAAACTCAAGGTTTGGGCCGTCCAGCCAAGTGTCTATGAAGTATATGTCAGAAGACAGAGGAAAATGGGAAAACTTAGGAGCTCAGAAGCACAAAAATTTACAGGCCCTGCTTGACAGGGGTTATGGTAGAACATCAGAAAGAATATAAGTTAAAGATGGATAAGTTATATCCTCCTGCAGGGTGTCAGGGGCCCTGCAGAAATGTCATCCAGGCTGCAGTGTGGACTGACCTAGCTGGTGGCCATGGGAGAAACTATCAACAGAGTGTAAGTTCTAGAATGGGTAGAGGAGACCTTTCAGGGTGAGGGGTGCGGGCAGACCAGCCAGTTCTGAGTGCCTGTTCACACAGAGAGCTGAGAACTGGAACAAATGGCATGGTGTACGCCAGCCAGACACCCGGCTACTATTCAGACAGGATGAGAACTCGTTCTGTCAATAAACAGGTTTTTAATTTTGACTGTAAAACTATCAGCTAGATTTCAGGTTTTGTTTTCAATATGACCGCCTTTGCAAAACCTTTTCTGATCCCCAGAGGGAAGGTGACAGTTTTCTCTGTGAATGCCCGGCACGCACTTTAGCTTTATCTTTGCGTGTTACTTCTGGGTATGGCTGTTGGTCCTCTCCATGGAAGTGGCTGGTTTTGTGTCATTTTTAGCCCCAGCAGTGACTTACCAGAATGTCTCATATTTGGTAGGAACTAAGTAATGCCTGCTTATTACCCTGAATTATAGAATGAACAAGGGTACTGTCGATTGTTCAATTTTGCTGCTCATTGAATTTTCATTTTTATGCTCCTGGCTTCACCTTAAGGTTCTACCAGCTGTCGGTGATTTTCGTAAATGAGAGGGTAGAGTAATACAGAAAAGTGAGATGTGGTCTTCTGAACATTAGAAAGATTGAACATATAGAAAAGTGGAAAAGAACAGGATGGTCAATGAAGAAACACAGCAGTCCTCTTTACCTATGAATGAGATAAAGAATTAACTGTGTAAATGTCACAAAAGCACTTTCTGTAACTATGTGTTTGTTACAAAAGTATCCTTGCAAGCTGCCCTGTGAAACTTATTGAAGGAAGTCCCACAGCGTGTATATTTCCTCTGCTCCCTTCCCACATTCTCAGAAACCAAAGTTAGGGACTCTGGGCTTGCCTGTGGCTCCCGTGCACACAGCGGGGTGCTGGGGACCAGACCCGCTGCGTGATCTTATACATATCTCCACACCTTCAATGAAGACAGAAAGAATAAACAAAACTGTGGAAGAGACGCAAAGCAATGTAAGAATGCTGTTGTAGAACCTGACACAGATCACTTCACTGGAGAATTAGGGGAGATTCAGAGAACTTGTGATGACAAAGGTCCCTCTGCTTGGACGGTCCCTGACCTGGGTTCAGTGTCGCCCTGATGGCCTGCGTGCCATTGGCAATGACTACGTCTCCAAACTTAGTTTCCTCATTTGAAATGGGGATAAGAGCTACCCCCCTCCCCCTTGAGCCGTGGTGGGATTTAGGTGAAGACAGCCCTGTAGAACAAGGTGTCTCCCAGAGGACAGGTGCACGGCCGTGCAGACCCCCACGTGCTCTGCCTCTGCACCTGCACCAGCCAACCTCCCCAAACATGCAGCAAGTCACTGCCGTTTCTACAGAACAAATGTCATCAAAGTTACTTAAACTGACCCAAAATATTTTCTGTAATTTGAACACTGTTCTCATATATCCTGAAAATATTTGGAAAATGTTCATTTAACAATCCAGTTTTTACCTAGAGATTATCATACTAAGCAAAGCAAGTCAGAAAGAGAAAGACAAATACCATAAGATATCACTTATATGTGGAACCTAAAATACAACACAAATGAACTTATCTATGAAACAGAAACAGACTCACAGACATAGAGAACAGACTTGTGGTTGCCAAGGGGGAGGGGAGGTGGAGGAGGGATGGGTTGAGAGTTTGGGATGAGCAGATGCAAACTATTACATGTAGGATGGATAAACAACAGGTCCTACTGTCTAGCACAGGGAACTATACTCAATATCCTGTAATAAACCAGAATGGAAAAGAATATGAAAAATAATATATATGTATAGCTGAGTCACTTTGTTGTACAGCAGAAATTAATACAACATTGTTAAATCAACTATGCTTCAATAATTTTTTTTTAAAAAAATCAAGTTTTAAATACATAGTTTTGTTACTACAATTGGGAAACATTTAGTTCTTAGACTCAGCAAATGTAAATACTGATTGCCATGTGAGCTAAAAAAAGGTATTTTTCTTTCAGCATCTTTAAATCAAAGGATCATAATCTTTTCATTACTGTGGACATTATGAATTATTGGGTCACTTCAAAATTGACATGTGGGTATTTTTCATTTTCTAGTTAAAATTTATTTATTTAGTTTTTTGCGGTATGCGGGCCTCTCACTGCTGTGGCCTCTTCCGTTGTGGAGCACAGGCTCCGGACGCGCAGGCTCAGCGGCCATGGCTCACGGGCCCAGCCGCTCCGCGGCATGTGGGATCCTCCTGGACCGGGGCACGAACCCGTGTGCCCTGCATCGGCAGGTGGACTCTCAACCACTGCGCCACCAGGGAAGCCCCTCTAGTTAAATTTACACGTTTATTGCTGCGGTTTTTTGTTTTTTTTTTAAATCAAGCATTGTAGAGAGTCTCATTATTTTCTGTGTACTTGGTCTTGACTAGAGCAAACATTCTCACTAAAGCCAGTTTACATTCACTCTTTGATTGCTGCCTTAGCTTCACGCACATTTCATCCAAAATTATTTCATTTTGGAAAGGATTTCTTTTGGAAGTCAATGGGAAAAGGATGTGTGCTTTTCAAAAGATTTTGAAACAAAGAAAAGAGGTGTTTCTTATTTTTTTAAAAAAATAAAATGTTAATATATCAGCTCCAGCCTGAGCCGTGCAATGAAAACGTTGGTTCAGAATGGCACAGTATTGTGGAAAGTTGCAAAAGTGGAACCAGGTGTGTCCTTGTGGAAGTGTCTCTTCTCTTCGGTGTGCAGGGCCACTGCGAACGAGGTCCTGGATGTACCAAGAGGCTTAAAGGAACCACAAGACAAATTCCCCATTTAGCACATGTCTCTGCACCAATCTGGCCAAACCAGCAGAGAAGAGTTTCCACCTGCAAAGAACAGATTGTACAGCATTGATATTGAAGACATTTTATTTTGGGGCAAACAACTGTATGGTTTTCATTGCAAAATGTCTTGTTGACCATTGTAATAAAAATGTAAACTCACATAAGGTAAAACATAGAGGGCCTCCCTGGTGGCGCAGTGGTTGAGAGTCCGCCTGCCGATGCAGGAGACACGGGTTCGTGCCCCGGTCCGGGAAGATCCCACATGCCGCGGAGTGGCTGGGCCCATGAGCCATGGCCGCTGAGCCTGTGCTCTGCAACGGGAGAGGCCACAACAGTGAGAGGCCCGCGTACCGCAAAAAAAAAAGAAAAAGGAAAACAAACAAACAAAATATATAGAGCATTTTCTTCTTGCTTTTCTGTAACCATCAGCAACATAAACAGAATGGTCATAGTCTACCAAGTGCAATTCAGTGCTGCATGTGAGGAAAGAGTATCGCTGGGTTTTTGTCCAATTTCTCTATGACTGAGTAGCATGGGGAAGGGTGTATAAGGTTTTGAAGCTTTCTAGTTCTTTTCACTTATGTGTGCTTTTTGATCAATTTCTCTGTGAATATTACTCAGTGAGGGGGAATTCTCTCTCAATTTACTTCCCAGTCCTACTCAGATGTAATTCTGTGTCAAATGTTTCTACAGAGTGAGTCCTGACATCTAAATCTTTTAACTTGGAATGCCTCTTACTATTTCAATTCTCGAGGATATAAAAAAAAAATTACAGTTATGTACATGTGTTAAGCACTTGTGCGGATCCCTTTGAACCCGCTGTCCCGTTGCTCTGGTAGAAAATGGATGTGTGTGGGTTTCTGTGTATACAGGCAAATAACCTCAGAAGCTCTTTCACCGTGATGGTAACCTTTCCATACACTTTCCAACTTGTCTCCGTTTTCTTGAAGGTCGATTGGGTTTTCAACTGTGTTATCTGCTAGGTGTTTGATGGAGTGGTCCAGATAACAGGGAGAGAGCAAAGGAAGGAGAATTTTTTGAAGATCAAAAGTGGCTGTTCATTCTGTTATCTGACCCTATCTGTTGTCATAGTAACAGGTCCCTTTTAACCTATGTCATGGGATGATTTGTCTCTATCTGCTCTGACTTCTCCTTTGACTGCGGAGCTACTCCTACTACAGCATCGAGACCGTTCCAGTCTCTCTGTGAAGCTCTGCTGAGGGGCCAAAGGCACAGACTCCCTGTCGGAAAGGATTTAAATTACATTTTCCATTTAAACCACTATCTTAATTTTGGAGGAGATAAAGCCAGCAGAGATGCTTTCCCCCTGGTTTTACAACATATAAGTAAATGTCATTTAGAAATGAAATGAATGAACATGTTGATTCTCTAACACTGAGGACAGGCAGGGGGAAAGTGACCCAGCACAAGCTGGTGTTTGAAGTGAACGTGTAATAAAAGGGACGGGCTAAACCTGGTGACTTCCTGGCGGCTCCTGGAGAAGGTGGGCGGAGGTGGGGGCTCCCTTCTTGCTGATGGCTTGTCTGTCCACTCACATCAGGGTGCCGAGGATTGACTGGACACCGCTCCATTTATTTTGAGACAAAGCTTTCGGAAAGCTGAGTTCCAGTTGCAAGCTTTGGTCGTCCCGAGGATATACTGTGTCTGTGACATTCCTTTTAGGTTTCGCAGGTAAAGACATCTTAGAAATGACCATTCGGTGTCCCCCTGGGTCCCATCCCCCCTCATCCCCCTGGGCCCTCATTTTCCCAGCACCTTGCTGTCTGTGGGTGGGTACACACAAGGGCCACACACAAACACGGGCACAGGCCGGCTCAGGAGAAATTCCAGAAGCAGCCTCTCTGGGTGCAGCAGTGCAGGTTGAGGGGTGAGCCTGGCCTCTCCCCAGTCAGGGACTGCTGCGCCCTGTCGGTCCAGCAGCAGAAGGAAAGACGGCCCCTCCTTGCTCCCAGGAGGCGCCTTGTCCAAGCCAGCCCGGCACAGGCCCAGGACTGGGGGTGGGGGCAGTGTGGGCTTGGTTAAGCCCAGGTGGTGCCCTTGCGTCTTCCTCTGGTTTAAAAACCCTCCAGGCACAAAGCACTTCGTGTGAATTTCTGAGGGTAGCTCGGTAAACGAGGTACTTCGCTGACAGTTTCCTGAGGGATTTGCACAGACCAAGCAAAGACTTCCCACTTTCCGGCTCTGGAGGAACCTCTCTTCTGCTGTGGAAGATTCCCACTAAGAATAGGGGAGGCAAGGGACCTTCCCTGGCCAAAGCCGTCCTCTGGCCGGGGGCTCCCTCAGCCGCCCCACGGAGGGCGGGGCAGAGTCAGGCCTCTCCTCTGTGAAGGGGGGCTCGGCACACTCTCCTGTGGAAGCCTCAGCCTCCCCATCTGTAAAATGGACACGACAGGACTGTGTGATTAGTTGAGCCCTTTTTCTAGAGTCTCAGCAAAGAGCTGGACACGCGGCATCCGATGGCCCCGCTGTCGGCAGCTGGGACTGTCTTCATCTCTCCCAGTCCTGCACCTGTGTGACGGCGTTTACCTGCAGCGTGAGGGTCGAGGGCTGCTTGAGGAGACTCAGGGGTAACCGTAGTACGCAGACTAACAAGCAGTGGCAGCCGCTGTGAAGGCAATGACCCGCGAAGGGTCAGAAACGACGCTCCCGCACTGGGAGACGGTGGCCTCTCTTCGTGGAGACCTCGGTCTGCGGGCCCAGCAACTCTGTCTGCCTGTGGTGCCTTTCTTTCTGCCTATTTTGTAAAAGTTCTGTCTGGATGAGCTGACGGCAGCCACATTTTGCTGCTGTGCCCTCCTCTCTGGCGATCTCCCGCGGCATCACACCGGCCGGCGGGACAGGAAGTGGGCGCACACAGGGAACCACGCATCCCAGACACCAGCCCAGCCCTTGCCCCTCGCTCTGGGCCGGGCTCTAGTTTTTTAAGAGCCAAGTAGCTCAAGTTCGACATGTGGGTACAAAGCAGGTAGGAAACAGCGAAGGATAGTCTCAGGGCCAGAAACCAGGCATGGCCAAGGCCTCAGGGGCTGGCAGGCGGGAAGCCTGGTCCGTGGGCGCCGCAGGGCGCGGAAGCGCAGGGGCTGAGCATCCCAGCATAATTGCAGCAACAATCGTGATGTCGAGCCAGCTGCAAACAAGCCTGAGTTGTGAGTTTTACGGGCTGGTTTTACAGCTCTAATATAATCATAGGAATACTGAAATCAGCGTTTTAGGGAATCTTTTATCAAAATTATTATGTGGGATTTTAAAAATGTGTTTGTGTGTGTGTTTCCTCTCCCACTGGTCTCTGAAATGAGGAGCCTGAGGATAAAAAGAACCGAGGAGGTTGCTTTGGACGATTTAAATATTCACGGAAATAGTAAGATCACCTTGTAAGATTCTGACACACCTGTACATTCTTTCATTTCTATTCTCAGTGTAAACGCGAGAGCTTCCGGTACGGAGCTGCAATGAATTAGAAAGTATAGTATATTGAATTTTTCCCCAGAACCTTAAATATTATGCTGCAAATTTGGTAAATTTGATCTATTTATTAATCTAATTTTCAAAAGGAACTTTTAGGACAGAATAAATTCTGTTCTCTGGAGAGCTTTTCAAATTTATTTTTAGACCCATGGGTTTAAAAAAAAAATACAAAAACTTTCTGGACCTTCCAAATATACCTATCAAAATATAAATTACTACCCGTTCAGATTCTTTTAAAAATGAAGGTAATTTCAATGGGTCCATTTAGCATTTTGGCTGCTAAAGACATATTTTAGCAACTTGTTTCATTGCTGCTGCACAGTTAAACTGAAAGTATTCATCAGTTTCTCCTTATTTTGTGACCCCATGGTTCCTGTGGGTGTGTTGGGTAATGTACACTGCTTCAATCTGTTCCAGGTCAGGAGAGGCAAACAGGAAGCTTTAGAGACAGCAGAAACAGGGTGCTGTTAATATCCAAAGACTCAAGGGATGTGGTGCTTACAAAGGTGATGTCTCAGGGTTCCGGGAACAAAGTCCTTCCTGGAGCAGGTTTTTCAGAGGTGGTGAAGCACAGAGACCCCTGGCACACGGCCAGTCCGTCACCCACTTGGACTCTGCCGTGTTGGGACATGTGTCTGTATGGACCATGTCGTCCAGCAGGGCACCTGCCTGTACCCTGACAGCAGAAGCTTCCTGGGTCCTTAATTGCATGGCAACTCAGCCACAAATCCTCAGGTATGCTCTCTTTCTCGTGAACACTGCACATTTCTTACACTTAAATGGTCTTTAGCTCCCCCTGACACTAGAGCTACGGCAATGTGCTATCAGACCTGCAATTTTCCCAGCTACTCATTCTTTAAAGCCACTAACACTGAAACACCAAAGTTAACAAAGAATTTCGCTGTTAAACCTGTCAACTGTGTGTCACGTCAAATCACCATGGTTTCCCCTAAACCATTAGAGAAGTCTTAATTGAATAAGATTATGCTTAATAACCTTGGGAAAATATCTTGTGTGAGTAAAGTTTTAAAATAAAATTATGAAAAACTCATAGACAGAGACGCAAGAGGGAAGAGATATGGGAACATATGTATATGTATAACTGATTCACTTTGTTATAAAGCAGAAACTAATACACCATTGTAAAGCAATTATACCCCAATAAAGATGTTTAACACAAAAACTCTAAGACAAACTATATAAATCTTTTCAGGAGAATACATTTTCCTTGTAATTTTTTTTTAATGAAAATAATTTCTGAAAGCATTGCATATACTTCAAAAGATAGATCTTTTGCAATCAGTGGAAAAGCATTTATCAATTGACTACAATGTATGAAACATTGTAGGCAATTGAAAATGCCTACAATATCAATGCAATTAGACAGCACATTTTATGATATTATATTATTATAATTATTAACTATATTAATGTTATTCAATACCTAGCTTTAAGAACATATTTGAAAATGAGTAAAAAGTTCAAGAGAAAATGATTAAAATTAATTAGTGAAACGACAGAAAAGAAAATCCAGTGATTTTCCCCCATTTAGACCATCTCTTATAAGAGATTCCTTTTAGACTCTTAAGATGGTGGAAAAGAAAGGTCTTTCAGTGCTTCTAATTAGAAAAGGCTATCACTATTTAAATCGATTAAATGCATATACACAGAAAAAATAAACAATACCTAATGAATGTATCGAAAGGAGTGAGCAGATGTCGACAGAAATGAACTTCATTTCACACGATTTGCCTTCATGCCTTGGTTGTCTTTGTGTTTAAATTCTAAAAATCTATTTTGAGTAAGAGTTAGGTTTTGCACATTGTTATGTCTCTGGCTCCTTTTTCATTAAGACTGTTCCCCCCACAGAAAGCATTTTCAAGTAGTTTTCAAAAGCTCTCTCCCCAGCTTCGTCTCTGCGAAGCAGGCGGAGGAGGGCCTTGCTTCTTCAGATGTGCAGACTTGGGCTATCCCAGCAGGTCAGGCCTCGGGAGAGGACTATGTCATATGGAAATGTTTAACAGTCCAGCTCACAGCCTGTGGAGGCCGCCTTTTATCTTTGCAGGGTTTGAACATGATCCTTTCAAAGCCAGATAACCCAGGAAAGGCCTCGTCAGAGTACTGCTGCTACCTCCCAAGCCCCTGGTCGTGGGCTCCGAGGATTCAGTTATTAGAATTCAATAAGAAAGCTTTCTTTTAGTTTTCTGTTTGGGCTTCAGTCTTTATGTTCCTGAAAAATAGCACGCTCTCATCATTTTTTTGTAACCAGCAAAAGCAATTTTAAGATTGAGAACAGGGCTTCCCTGGTGGTGCAGTTGTTGAGAGTCCGCCTGCCGATGCAGGGGACACAGGTTCGTGCCCCGGTCCGGGAAGATCCCACATGCTGTGGAGCGGCTGGGCCCGTGAGCCATGACCGCTGAGCCCGCGCGTCTGGAGCCTGTGCTCTGCAATGGGAGAGGCCACAACAGTGAGAGGCCTGTGTACCACACAAAAAACTATATATATATATATATATATATATATATATAGAGAGAGAGAGAGAGAGAGAGAGAGAGAGAGAGAGAGAGAGAGAGAACAAAGTTCGCCATTAATGCAAGCTTTCAGACTTATTTGGATTTGTACATCTTTTAAGGATATTGAAATACCTGAAATGGCACTAAACGCTTATAAGTTCCATTTGATAACCCCTGGCCTGTATAATCCCCAAATCTAGATACCCTTGTTTCCTGGCTAATTTTAGAAAGAAGGTGCATTCTTACTAATTTTCCACTAAGAGGGTACTTTGATACGACAGCATCTAATACCGATACGATCAAATGCAACTTGTTATTGGCCAGCCCAAATCAGCCTAGATTTTTCCACTCATGAGAATCACACGTTTGCCTGAGAAGTTACCAGTTCCCACAGCTGAGCACCTTCTGGGTCTTTACTTCATATCTGCAGTGGTTCTGAAGCCCTCAGCTTCTCCAAGCATTGGATGGGAGGGACCAGGATTCTCCCCTACCCCCAATCCATAGCAGACAATATTTTTTTTGTAAAATACAATAACAACATAAATAATGAACAAAAGTAAATAGACTTTTAAATTATTAGGTTCAACAGACATACAATTGCTCTGTCACAATGGGGTAACGGTTTCTAAGTGCTTACTTTCGGCTTTTATTCTTTTTTTTTAATAAATTTATTTATTTTATTTATTTATTTTTGGCTGCATAGGGTCTTCGTTGCTGTGCACAGACTTTCTCTAGCTGTGGTGAGTGAGGGTTACTCTTTGTCGTGGTACATGGGCTTCTCATTGCGGTAGCTTCTCTGGTTGCACAGCATGGGCTCTAGGAGCATAGGTTTCAGTAGTTGTGGCTCGCGGGCTCTAGAGCTCAGGCTCAGTAGTTGTGGTGCACGGGCTTAGTTGCTCGACGGCATGTGGGATCTTCCCGGACCAGGGCTTGAACCCCTGTCCCCTGCATTGGCAGGCAGATTCTTAACCACTGTGCAACCAGAGAAGCCCCCAATTTCTATTCTTAATTGGTCATGGACAGGTGACAAGCCATTTGCAGACCATCAACTGCTAAATTGTGTCTATGGTCAACTGATTTTGGACAAGAGTGCCAAGACCACTCAATGGGGAAAGAATAGTTTTTCAACAAATAGTGCTGTGGACAATTGAATAGTCACATGCAAAAGAATAAAGTCAGACCCTTACCTCACACCACTGACAAAATCTACTCAAAATAAATCAAAGACCTAAATACAAGAACTAAAATAGTAAAATTCTTAGAAGAAAACATAAGGGTCAACTTTCATGACCCTGGATTTGGCAATAGATTTTAGGTATGACACCAAAAGCATGCGCAATAAAGGACAGAATAGATAAATTGGACTTCATTGAAATTAAAAACCTCAGTTCTTCAAAGAACAGCATCAAAAAAGTAAAAAAAAAAAACAGATACAATGAGAGAAAATATTTGCAAACCATCTATCTGATAAGGGATTTGTATCCGAAATATATAAGGAACTGTTACGCTCAAAAATAAAAGGTAAGTAATCCAATTTAAAAAGTGGACAAAGGATTTTCTCCAAGGAGGATATGCGGATGGGCAATAAACACGTGAAAGGCTGCTTCCCATGGTTGTCATCAGGGAAATGCAAATGCAAAACATGAAGAGATAGTACTTCCCACCTACTAAGAAGGGTAGAAAGAAAAGTCAAATAACAGCACACTTGGCAAGGATGTGAAGAAATCAGAACGCTCCTACGCTGTTGGGGGGAATGTAAAACAATGCAGCCACTTCGGAAATGGCCTGGCAGTTCCTCCGATGATTAAACATAGACTTACAATACGACCCAGTAATTCCATTCCTAGGTATGTATCCAAGAGAAAGGAAAACCTTCTCCATTCAAAAACTTGCACACAAATGTTCATAGCAGCATTGTTCATAGTAGCCCAGAGGTGGAAACAACTCAAATTCACATCAACCTATGAACGAATGAACAAAATGTGGTCCATCCATACAATGAAATATTATTCAGCCATGAAAAGGAATGAAGTATGGTACGTGCTACAAGATAGATGAAGCTTTAAAACATCATGCTGGGTGAAAGAAGCCAACACAAAATACCACATATTGTATGGTTCTATTTGTACGTAGTGAGCTATAGCTAAACTTTGGGTTTGGGGTCTCTTTTTGAGGTGATCAAAATATTCTCATATTGACTATGGTGATGGCCGCACATAACTGTGAATGTACCCAAAACTATTAAATTGTACAATTTAAATAGATGCATTGTTTGATATGTGAATTATATTTCAATAAAGCTGTACATTTAAAACAGAAGAGGTCGCATGTAAACTCCTCCCCTCACGTGTACTGGGTGTGGTCTCCCCGCCGTCAGGGAAAGCCTGTTCTCACTCCCCATCCTGGAGGGCTTCTCGAGACCTGGAACGGCACAGGTGCCTTCAGCACGGGGCAGCCCTTGTGCATCTGTAGCGAATCTGAAGGCAGCCACACAGGTCACGGGGCCTGACTCTTTGTCTTGAGGTCAGGGCTGCCAAAGCCCCAGCCAGTGTCCAGCCCGCAGATGGAGGGATGTGAAGGAAGCCCCCTCTACCCACATGGAGCCCTACTTTGCTCCCTTCCGGTGCCTTCCATACATGACCTGCTTCCAGGATGTTCAGAAGAGCCGTCTCCAGGAAGTAGCACAAAGGTGTCAGAGTACCATCTCCCAGGATTTGGGAAGAGAGTCCCCAGTGTCCCGCGGTGCCTGAGATCCTGATAGATGATGGCAGAGTGCCCTCTAGGGCATGCACCTTGAAAGACGACTTCTCTCATTGCCCACCCTGCTCATGACCTCAGCATCTGTGCACTTACACAGGGATAGTGGATCTTCTTACTTCACAAGGCAACCAAGATTTTGGCATGCTTTCAAGCCCTAAGAAATGAAATGGGAAGAGAATCTGAAAAAGAATGGATATATGTATATGTATAACTGAATCACTTTGCTGTACACCTGAAACTAACACAACACTGTAAATCAACTATACTCCAATATGAAATACAAATTTTTAAAAAAAGAGCTTGACTCAAAGTGATGCAACCATCATCTGGTTGAATATATACTCTGGACATCCTGTAATAGTATTAATTAGATACTTGAAAGAATGCATAAGCATCTGTATGTTCTGTTAATAATTTGTGTCCTTAGGTCTTTTACATTCATTTTTGTGTTCATGTTTGTTTATGTGACCTTTTACCACCATGCATCAAATAAAACACACCTGTCATATCTGGGGAAAAAAGGGAAGAAATGAAAGGCACCCCGCCCCCCGGCACCAGCCCTGGGTCCCATAGCTCTTGCCAGGTGTTGTTCTGGGGTTTCAAGTCTATTGAACAAATGTTGTTGACCTGTCAGGCAATTAGCCAACTTCACGACCACCCCTGCAAACTATGGGACATGATTGTCTGCCATTTATTTAAAGAGGCCAGGACCTGAGTGGTATAACACACAGCAGAGCATTTCCAACACTGGTGGGATGTATGTGTGTGCGTCCCAGCTTTTCTGCAGCTTTGCTTCCTGCACAAGCATGAAATCTTTCTCGGGGGAGATTCGTTCAGGAACTCGACCAGTTTTGCTGGAAATGTGCTGTTGATTATTCTACCCTAACTTTGCAAAGATAAAGCATGTAGGATATGTAATGAAACGTATACTGACCTATTTAAATAGACCCTTTTGTGGCTCATGAAAACAAAAGCTCTCAGCCTCCCAAAGAGAAAAGAAGATTAAAAGGGTCTACACAAAAGCTCCAAAACGTTTCGAAAAGAGAACGAAACAGCAACCCAACAATAGGTTTTGGTTTTCTTTAAGCTGTGGTTTGGCCCATTTAGACACCAAAGCCTCGTCCCAGTGTCTGGTCTGTGTTCTGACACCTGTAACCCTGCAGACTGATGGCAGGAAGCTGGAAACTGACAGCCCAAACCGGATGGCACACGAGGTTCCCAAGGCCTCCTTCATCAAGAGATGTGGATGCCGCACAGATGCAATGGTGAACATTCCCCCACCAACGAGGTTTTCTCCCCAAACTGAGATCCCGCGTTCCTCTGTGGATGGCTGCCCACCCCCCATCCTGTCTTTATCAGAACACCAGTTTGGAGTCCAGGCTGGAATACTGGATGCAGGGCAAACAGAGATGTTTTTAAAAATGAAAGATCATGAAAGTTTCTTCCTGGTTGGTGATATTTAATCCTTATAGCAGTTTTATACCAGGTCATGCTGTGTAGCATGGGGCTTCCTAGGTTGTACCTTAAAACATGGATCATCTGGGAAAGAAGAAAAGTAATGCAAGGTGGAAAAGGACAGGAGTGTTTACCAGCCCCTCTTCCGATCCAGGCATTTCATACACCCCACCATCTTCAGTTTCTTATGATGACCCTTTGGGATGGATCATGTTATTATTGCTACTTTTTTAAATGAGCAACTTAAAGGTGTTTAAGAAACTCATCAGAGAGCATGGAAAGGCTGGCAGGACAGGACACAGCAAGACCCAGCGATCACTGGTCTGTGTCCCAACACCAGTCCCTGGTGCTCAGAGCTAAGCAGGGGGACGTCCTTCTGGTTCGTCCAGGTGGCAGTGCCCACATGTTACAATCCCGACTCGGTTGTCCTGCTTGTGTCTTGCGCTCTTCACGATGCCCACTTTTCCCTCGAGGTGTGCAGTTCAGGAAGCTGGTGTCTGGTTGGAAAGTCTGATCTGGAATCCAGGTACCGGATGTGAACATTCAGGTACATGATGCTGCTGCGGCAGCTGGTCTGTCAGTAGATATGAGAGCGGCTGTTTCTCAAGAAGGTCAACTGTGGCACAGCAAATATACACCTGAGCGCCCGTCAAGCTGATTTTGCAACATGCAATGGGCATTTATATAACACAGCCCCTGCGATGCAGGCTTGTTTCCTCAGATGGAGCCCAACTCCCCCCCAGGGGCTTTCCAGAGGTCCCCGTCTCTATCATGTTAGACATGAAAAACCTCTGCCGTTGGCGATGGCCTGGAAAGGTACCAGGGCATCCTCAAATTCTTCAGTGCGAGTGAGCTCTTATCCATGCCTTTCTAAAGACTTTATCTTTTTTAGAGCAGTTTTAGGTTCACAGAAAAATTGAGGGAGGTACAACTCCCAGCCCTACAGCAGCCTCCCCAGTGATGAACATCTCCATCGGATGATGTATTTGTTACAATAGATGAACCTGCACTGACATGTCATTATCACCTGAAGTCCATAGTTTACATCAGGGTTCACTCTTGGCGCTGTACATCCTGTGGGTTTGGATAAACACATAATGACACGTGTCCATCATTACAGTATCACACCGAGTGTTTTCACTGCCCTAAAAGCCCTCTGTGCTCCATGCATTTCCTACACCCCCTGGCAACCACTGGTGTTTTATTGTTTCCATAGTTTTGCCTTTTCCAGAGTGTCCCATAGTTGGAATCATACAGTGTGTAGACTTTTGATATTGGCTTCTTTCACTTAGTAATATGTATTTAAATTTCTTCCATGTCTTTTTTTTTTTTTTTTTTGCCACATCACAAGGCATGTGGGATCTTACTTCCCTGACCGGGATCGAACCTGTGCCCCCCTGCAGTAGAAGCCCAGAGTTTTAACCACTGGACGGCCAGGGAAGTCCCCCTCCATGTCTTTTGGTGGCATGATAGCTCATTTCTTTTTGGAGCTGAATAATATTCCATTGTCTGGATGTATCCCAGTTTATTTACCTACTGAATGATACCTTTGTTGCTTCCACGGTTTGGCAGTTCTGAATAAAGGTGCTGTAAACATCCATGTGCAGGTTTTGTGAGGTCATAAGTTTACATCTCCTTTGGGTAAATACCAAGGAGTATGACTGCTGGATAATATGGTAAGAGTAGGTTTAGTCTTGTAAGAAACTACAAAACTGTCTTCCAAAGTGGCTGACAGTTTTTCATTCCAACCAGCAATGAACGAGCATATGGTGCTTTTAGTGTTCTGGAGTTTGGCCATTGAAATAAGTGTGTAGTGTATCTTACTGTTTTTATACTTCTTTTTCCACATCATTAGGAGAGATTTTCAAATACCTAATAAATCTAGAATCTAACGCCTTCTGAAATTCTTTGGGTTTGGTATTTTACTCCCTGTGATGTTGTCTGTCCACATGTGTGTGGTTGTGTGTGAGTGTGTGTGTGTGTGTTGCAGAGGTGTGGGATGCATTGGTAAACTAAAGGTGCCCATAGCTGATGGGGACTCTCCAGGCATCTAACTGACGTCATCAAACACATCTGCTGTAATTAATGTGGGTCCATAGAGCATCGATAATGAAACATTAGTATCGCTCCAATTGGATGATTTCATTCAGCGTGTTTATTGGTTAAATACTTGACATAACTATCAGTTCAATTTTTTTTAACTACAGAAGGCGGCCTGATAAAGAAAATCCAAATAGAACAGTGATTGCCACACTGACCCGTCAGTGTTGTGGTGAAACACCTGAAACAGATCTGTGGGGACAGAACTGCCAGAAAAGGCTTCTCTTGGGTGTTACTGTGGGTGGGAACCCAACTGCAGCAACATAAATCTCATGTGCTAAACGTGCTAAAATTGCAAAGGAAGCAGTGTGTCTCAGGCACTAGGTTTCCACACGTAAAACCTGAGTATGCAGAAGAGAGACAAGATTCGAGGGACTGGAGATTTCCTTTTTCTTTTATTTATTTTTTAATAAAAAATAAATTATTTTAAAATTATTTTCTATTTAAAAAAATTAAAAATAAAAAATATTAAAAATATTTTTAAATGAAAAATATTTTCATTGAAGTATAGTTGATTTACAATGTTGTGTTAATTTCTACTGTCCAGCAAAGTGACTCAGTTATACATATGTGCACCTTCTTTTCCATATCCTTTTCCATTATGACAGGATATTGAATATAGCTCCTCATGCTAGACAGTAGGACCTTGTTGTTTATCCATCCTACATATACTAGTTGCGTCTGCTAATCCCAAACTCTCAATCCATCCTTTCCCCTCCCCCTCCCCCTTGGCAACCACCAGTCTGTTCTCTATGTCTGTGAGTCTGTTTCTGCTTCATAGATAATTCATTTGTGTCATATTTTAGATTCCACATATAAGTGATAGCATACGGTATTTTTCTTTCTCTTTCTGACTTCACTTAGCATGATCATCTCTAGGTTCATCCATGTTGTTGCAAATAGCATTATTTCATTCTTTTTTATGGCTGAGTAGTATTCCACTGTGTATATACACCACATCTTTATCCATTCATCTGCTGATGGACATTTAGGTTGCTTTCATGTCTTGGCTATTGTAAATAGTGCTGCAATGAACATTGGGGTGCATGTATCTTGTTGAATTAGAGTTTTGTCTAGATATATGCCCAGGAGTGGGATTGCTGTATCATATAGTAGTCATATTTTTAGTTTTTAAAGGAACTTCCATACTGTTCTCCATAGTGGCTGTACCAGTTTACATTCCCACCAACAGTGTAGGAGGGTTCCATTTTCTCCACACCAAGGGAGTGGAGATTTCTGGGCTAACTATAAATTTTTATATGTACTTTCTGTAAACTAAATTGTTTGAACTGAATGGTTCAGAAAGTAATTTGACATATTATTGGCACCAATTTTATGAATTTGGAATACATATTTCCTCACCTTTCAATCATGAAAACTACCGGAATTCATGTTAACATAAAAATTCCATTTGATGAGGTCTAGAGAAGAGCTGGGAAGGCTCCCAGGGGCTGTCTGTCAGCCACGACTTCCTGGTGGGTTGGGTCAGCACCGGGATCCTCACGTGCTGCCTCCAACATAGAGAAGTGGGTCTGAGAGAGTCTTTGTCTCTCCCCCAGCACCCCTGCCTCCAGGATCTTGGGGGAACATATTATTACTGTCTGGTAAAGACCCGACACTGAGTATATAACCAACGTCCCCACTGTTTTTACAGAGCTTCATTCTGGAAGTTCTAGACATTAATATAAAACGAGTTAAAATATTGAAAAGCAAGAGTCGTATCATTTTTAGAAAATAACTTTACCTGTAAAACTCAAAAGAGGCAATGAAAACTGTTCCTTCTATGAGAAGTTTAGCAAAACACACAGCACAGAAGGCTGGGGCAGAGGACTCACGGCGTTGGCACAGAAACCCACGTTTGCCTTCAAGAGCCCCACAGAGAGTTTGATGGAAAAGGACTTCATTCCCTATAACAACAAAATCTAAACAATACTGAGAAACAAAAGTGATGGAAACGTTCAAGAGTTGAGGAAGGAAACTACCTAATCAGAAAGACACTTTTAACAACTGCAGAGGAAAATGCCAGATTCCTGGACAAGACTCACACTGTCAGATACAAATCCCCCCTCAGTTCATTTATAAATATTATATGATTCCAATAAAATGCTGAGGTTCACCTAAAATAACACGTGGATTTAATAGTCCAGATATTTTAAAAGACTAAGAGAGACTGTAAACTTGCCAGATATGAGACACTATAAGGTTACAATAAATACAGAGAACCAGTGAGAGAGAGGGAGAGAGGAATAAAACAGTGGAGAAATACCAGAAACTCTCTAAATTATAAAGAAATGGTGAATAGATCACAAGTGAAGCATTTCTAATGATCCAGGGAACGATCATGAGTTAAATGGTAGGTCCTGAGGTAGGTCTCTGCTTCACCCCTCACGCAGAAGCAAACCCCTATCTGGTTGGAGTTAAACGTAAGAAAAGAACCCAGAACATTCACATGAGGGCATAGCACGGTCTGTCTCCTAAGAAGAACATCAGAGATAAAAACCATAAAAGACTGATAAAGTTGATTAAATAAAAACAAAATTAAGAATCATTCATTTTGCAAAATAATCAACAGCATCAATCACATTAAAAGTTCAAACAAAAATTTGGAAAAAGTTGTGAGACTCCTGGCCAGAAAAGGACTTTTATTCTGCCTGTGGGATAAGGAGAAAACCTATTCTAAGAGAAGAAATCACAGGAAAACTTGGAAATGATTTTTCGTTGAGACGTGGGGATGAAGGAGGGGAGGAAGATGATGTTACTAGCTTTTTGCAAAAGATATAGAAACGAATAAAACAATTTTAAATAAAAAATTAAATTAACAAGAGAATATAAAAAAGAATGTCTATATGTGTATAACAGAGTCACTTTGCTGTACAGCGGAGACCGGCACAACATTGCAAATCAACTGTACTTCAATCAAAAAAATTAAGAAACGAATAAGCTTTTAAAGATATTCAGATTCATTAGAAATAAGGAAAAGAAAACTTAAAATTTTGAGATTAATTTTTATCTGCCAAACAGGATCTGATTTAAAAGAACACCAGTGTGCTCAGTGCTGGCGATGCTGTGGAGAGGGGGGAGGGCAGGGTGAGCCTGAAATTGCCTAGAACCCATATATTAACATCACTTTTCTGAAGGAGGCAGTAATCTTTTTAACAAAGTGTTTCCTCATGTACGTGTATATTAAAACTCATCTTGTTAAGTACATAAATGTAATACAGGTACATAGGTATGAAAATGCATTTTGTTAAATACATAAATATATAACGAATGCATGCATAGCTTTTTGGAAGGTACGTATGTGTAGTTATAATAGTCACATAAAAGAAAAATAATGTCTGCAATGTTATGGTAGTAAAATTACAGGTTAGTGTAAAATAAATTTTCTGAGCCCCCATGATTTTTGCACTGAGCATACTTATAATATGAGAAATACGCTTTGAAAAGATGGAACTAGAACGGTTTAGGTGGGGAAAGAGTAATTCAAAAGTCATGTCGTAAATACATAATTTAGAGTAGTATGCAAATAATTAAAGCGTGTATTCTTTAAAAGAGCCTTATACTTCTGAAGAGACAAAAGATTAATCAAATTATGGTATTAAGTACAAGAATACATCTCAGCCTGTAGAGAAAATAGGTAAAGCTGTGTGTTTTTCTGTCTGCCTGTCCACCGCAGGATGCAAACAGCTGCACAATCCCATGTTTGGGAACGCCAGCTCACTTCTGAGGACTTTGGAGGCCCACGACTAATCCCTCCAAATCATACCGATTCCTGATGGCACAGTTCTCTGTAAGAGAACCCAGCACAACCGCATGCTCTTTGTAAGTCAGCTGCGCAGACCACAGCTGCTGGATCTGAGGTGTGGATGCGTGAAACCATTGGCAGGACTGTGGTTTTGGTGGGGATCTGAATGCAAATGCAGGGCAACCGTGAGTTCTATGGGGAAGTGAGCGTAGAGGTCAGTCCATCACCCCTTGGAAAATGCAAACCAACTGAAGCAAAGGTAGGATGCCACCCTTAACACACAAAAAGGCGTCTCTTAGATCAGGGGCAGATCTTTGCCTGCCAGCCTTCCAATGAGCTATACAATGAAACAAGTTCACAATTATTTTGAATGATTCTAGTTTTTTTAAAAAAAAGCCTTACTAAAATATTTTCTGATTTTAGAGTATTTGATAAAGTCAGGGAGTCTTTTGATGTGTTTTCTTTTAAAGTGAATGGACTCTGTTTTGGTAACTTTGATATTTCATTTGAAGGGAGTATAATAAACTGTTTGCTTTGTATTGATTAAAGAAATATAGTGCTTATTTTTTTGCTTGGTTTTCTAGTAGTTATTCAATAGGTTAAAGGGCAATGCCATCTGTTTCCTAACAGGACGTTTTGTGTAAGATTTGCAAGTCCTACAGGCACCTTTAAGCATGGATAAATATGAACTCTTGGGTTCAGACGGGTAGTTTTTTACTACGAAAGGATGATTATGTTGTGTGCCTTGAGACATTGGCTATAATATATTTCCTGTCCCTTTATTGCATTTTGGAATCATAAACAATGACTGTTTGGCTCAAAGCCATTTATTCAGCCCAAAAAGACATTATTTGCACAACAAAAATCAATAAAAATGTTACTAGGTCTGGCTGGATACTTTGCTTAACTGTGATATTTGTCTATCACTGATGGCATGCCATCTCTCGCAGGAGACTGGGGCCAAAACACAGCTATTGATCCAGTCAGAGATGATGGATACTGGCATTTGGAAAGGGCTGCTGTAGAGAATCTCGATTAAAAAAATATTTCTAGGTTTTGCCTGGAGCAGAGTCAAGATAACCCGAGTGAGGAGATTTTTCTCTGTTCTGCTGGGTTTCTCCCTCTTGTGGTGGAGAAACACTCGGACCAAAGTCATTATTGAAAGAATTAAGTCAATCTATGTTTAGCCAAAGGCTTTGGCATCACATCAAGCTGAGCTGATGTAGAAAGGATCTCCTGTCCTTTTCATCACCTTAAAACGTTGGAAAAGCATTTTGTATACACGAAGGATAGAGAGAGATGTGCTACGATGGTGCCCTGCCTGCCTTTTTTCTCTTTTTACGTTATCTCTTTACATATAGGAAAACGGGACAGACTGCTTCCCCCTCCTCACACACACAAGTGATTAGCTATGCAGGATCACCTTGAAATGAACAATTTAGTTAAGACTAAAGGAGTTAACTAAAATGGAGCCAACCTGAGTGATACAGAAAATACGGCAAATAGGTTATGGACAATTTATGGCACTGAGCTTGAGAAAAAGAGTGATATACTGTTCTCCAGTCTCGTAAATTTAAAATATGAAATTGTTTTTCATTTTTCATTTGCTATCTGCCCACCTCCAGCATAAATCTGACCCACACAGCCACAGCAGAAGGTGATGGGAGGTGAAAATGCTCTCGTTCTATTTTACTCCATTTCATTTTATTTTATTTATTCATGTGTTTGTGCCACACTTTTTCCAAAAGGACTTCCTGGGAAGTGGAGCTATTGGAGCAGAGGCCCTGCCCTCACGACTGCCGAGGGCAGGCTCCAGGGGCTGCAGTCGGCGAGGCAGTCTAGATTCCCAGACCCGTGGACCTGTGGCGGGCTCAGAGCCAACAACTGGACTCTGCAGCCAGTGCTGTTTGCTGGATCCCAAGTGCCCACCACAAAAGTAGCCCCTTTGGTTCTGCGATTGGCCTGAAGGACGGCTGTTACTTTAAACCATTCAGACACCCGTGTGCAAGGCTAGTGGAGTGCAGTCACTCTGCCCCGTCCTTGCTTTATGGTAGATGTCGGGCTGTTCTTTTGTTCTGAAACCAAAACATGGATCATAGAGGCCATGCGTGTTACTATTATTACTGATTATTCTTTTTAATCTCCAAAGTGTTCTGTTTGGGCTGCAAATGATTCGAATTCACAATTTAAAGTTAACCGATGTTGCAGTGTTGGCTGTTTTGGGTGAGAGGTTGGGCCTGCTTGTTTCAATCTACCTGGAGGTGTCTCACAGTTACTAAGTCATTCTGCAGCTAAGATCCTGTCTAATATATGGAAGTTTTACACTAATGGTAAGTGAATTAGTTTAGTGTTTCACATCATGTGTCACTTTCTCAACTTGTATTATGGCTACATTTGTAAGTAGACAAGTATCATATCACAATAATTAAAAGCATATTTGAAAGAGGTTAAATGACTAATAAACACTTAAAAGTATTGTAACTGCATTTTCTATTTGCAAAAAGTATATATATCATACATATATTACATATATATACATATATGCATATGTATACATATATGTATATAGGCACATGTATAATGCATATTACATAGATGTGTGTATATTTGGGCATGTGTAGGCATTTTCTTGCCTGTGTGATTGTCAATGCATTTGCTACATCATATTCTTAAAAATATGTTTTCCATCATGCTAGATTTGTGAACTCCTGAGGTGAACATACCTCTCCAAGTCACACTTACGATTGCTGGGCCATCATCACACATACAGTAGAAAAGCTCTCTCGCCGAGCTCTTGGTGGGTTCACTGGTGACTCCCTTTCACATTCCTTTCCTAAACCTGCATGTTCACCAGTGATGAAAACTCACTGCCCTTTCAAGTCGCAATAGAGAAAACTCAGGGAAGGCTCCGAGTCTGAAGCAGCGGCCCTTTAAAACACTGAGACAAACACAGAGCACGCTCATCCCCCCGAAACAGCTCGTTCCAATTTAATAGCAGAATAAATATTAGGAAGCTCCTCGTAAATGACAGTGAACAATTCAGCGGGGCCCTAACTAGATTTTGTCTTACCCTGCTGGTTCTCCTAAAATTTAAATGGTCTCTAAAAACGTCTATTTTGCAAGTTGAAGAATAGACAGGCTGATGATTTTTTCTTACCATCACTGCTTTGACGCTAAGACTTCATTCTTAAAATTCATTCCGGTTTTGGTTTAGTCCGTTGCTTTTAGATCCTTGTAGGAGTTGGTTTCATATTAAAGACTTCCGTGTGAGATTCTCATGTCTGCTCCTGGTAGGACGGGTCGTGGCCTCCTCCTTAGGGAGCTGAACCCTGGCTCCTGTTTGGGAAGGTTCCAGGAACAATGGATCGTTGACGCTGCTCTTTTTTTTTTGTTTGTTTGTTTTTGCAGTGCGCGGGCCTCTCACCACTGTGGCCTCTCCGTTGCGGAGCGCAGGCTCCGGACGCGCAGGCTCAGTGGCCATGGCTCACGGGCCCAGCCGCTCTGCGGCATGTGGGATCCTCCCGGACCGGGGCACGAACCCGTGTCCCCTGCATCGGCAGGCGGACTCTCAACCACTGCACCACCAGAGAAGTCCGATTCTGCTCTTTTTAATCAACAGAGAAACTGGCCTAATTGGAGGACTTTAACACTTATTTGTTGAATGAATGTGAAAGTGTATTTACTTTAATACTAAACCTAGTTAAGTCCAGGGCAGCTCATTGTCCTTTCAGTGACTCATCCAGCAGAGTGTGAATGGCAAATTCTCTTCATTTGAACAACAAAAGACCACCAGCCAGGAATTATTTTTGGAGAAGTACAGGCCATGGCTATGGTCTGTTTTGCAAGTAAACCCAACTCTACAACTGAGATGACTTCTTGGTTTTCTAACACGTCATCCTTTGCTGCCCTGACAGTAGGACTGCATGCTATTCTTAGGAAAAAACAGTTTTTATGTATCAAAATCATGGGTGGGGGAGGGATGAGAAATTAATTTAGCGTGTAATGCATTAGCAAATGTAGACCCCATGATAGTCTGCAGAGGACGCTCGGGAATCCTGAGCATGGAGGGCAGCAGGCAGAGATGGAGTAAATACTTTTCTTCTCCCGGATCGATTCTATTGATTGTCATTAAAGCAGCGAGCTCAGAAAAATGAAGTGGTTTCTAATTTCCAGGCTCCAGGTGGAGCCTGGTCGGCTTCTTCCTCATTCCAGTTAAGAGCGTCATTAAATGTAAGAGCAAACAACACAGTTAGAGGCCGAGTGTTTCATTAATTCATCATCAGAATTATCTCCATGCGTTAATATTAATAGCCTCAAATTGGATTTCATTTAAGAGGTGAAATAAATATACAGAAAGTAAAGTCTCACACAGCCCAGAGAGTCGGGACAGGCATCCCCCGGAGCAGAGTCTCGGGAGGGCTGTGGCTGGGCCTCAGCTCCTGGACCAGAGCTGCCTGGAGGGAGAACGTCACTCAGAAACCACCGCAGAGCCCGCGGCTGGGCCTGAGCAGGGCCGGCGGGTGGGGGGGGGGGACAGGGGGCAGGGTGGTGTGCCCCTCCCTTCTCATGCAGGGCGTCTCATATGCAGGGCATATATTTGATCCTCTTCCCATGCAGCACGTGAGGAAAACAACATGTGAACGAAGGATGTGAGCTCTCGCTGATATTCCAGGTGTGTGGAAGAGCCATGTGAAACACGAGGGGAATCATTTCTGTACAAAGAAAGCTTCCCTGAAATTATGTTTCATTCTCAAACGGAGATGGGAAGATGAGAAATTAGGTCATATTGAGTTACAGAAAGGCAAGAGCTTCCAGGATGGACATACACATTATTAGAATCTTATTCAGACAAGTCTTTGATAGAATGAAAGTTAAGTAGAACTTTCTTTGGTTATTTTCAAGTTACATGTAATTTTCTACCCAGGTACACTACTTTTCTAGGGCTGCCATTACAAAGAACCACAAACCCATGGCTTAAACAGTAGAGATTTATTTTCTCTCAGTTCTGGAGGCCACAAGTCTAAAACCAAGGTGTCAGCAGGGCAGCACTCCCTCTGAGACTCTGGACAGAATCCTTCCTGGCCCGTTCCAGCTTCTGGTGGTTGAGTTCCTGGGCCGGCAGCTGGCAGCTGCATCCCTCCTGTCTCTTCCTCGGTGGTCATGTGGCTCCTCCCCATGTGTCTCTGTCTTCTTAAAAAGACTCCGGTCACACAGGGTCAGGCTCACCCTGATGACCTCCTCTGAACTTGACTACACCTGCCAAGACCGACTTTCCAAACAAAGTCACAGGCACAGGTACTGGGGGTTAGGACTTCAACATCTCTTTTGTGGGGAGAAGCATAATTCTACTGATGACACCAGGATAATTTTTAAAACAAAAAAGAACGTGTTTTTAAATCAGCGGATCTCAAGGTGAAGGAGGTTGCTCTCAGCACCTGGAGGAAGGGACGGGCCCTGCAAAAAGGAAGAGGAAGACGGGTCACTAAGGGTGGCCTTGCAAGTGGTGACCAGCATAAGGACCGGCCCTCTGACATGTCAGAGGAGGGTTGAATCACAGGGTACACGGTGAAAAGCACAAAACCTACTTGTCTGTGCTCGCCGACCCGGCATCACCGAGGCCCCGGGGGTCTTTGAGGAAAAGGCATTTGGTCAGAGTTTCCTCAGACTTGAACTCCATCGTGCTGGGGAGGGGATGAAGAGCGTCCAGCCCCATACATGCTGGGGGTTGGCTCTGGGTGGAGGTGTGCTCCCGGCGGGACAGCTGTGGTGTCTGGAGGGCTCTGGCCTCAGGGGACCAAGTGAAGAAGGAAACCATGGCTGTGGAGAGCTCTGGGTGGCGTGGCATCTTTCCCACAATTTTGCACATGGCTTGTCCCGTTGCTCGATGTAATCCACACTCTGTAAAATTCTGCACCTCTTTGGGCAGATTTGGTCCCTGCTCATGTGCTGTAGCGCTTTTTGAGGACACCTGCCCCAAGTGTAGGAGGCCTTTATATGCAGTAGTCGAGATGTACAGGGTGGGAGTTGATGCCTTTGCAAACCCTCTGGCCTCTCAGGTAAATGTACCTTCCAGCCCTAAGAACACCTGTTCTGTCTCAGCATCATCTCACTGAAGGACAAGTTGCTGCCCAGGGTGACCTGTTACCAGCTTGAACCACGCAGCGCAAATGCATTTTCAACTTCCCTCTTGCTGTGCAACTCCAGATTACTGGGATAAATTTCTGTCCTTTAAATGTCTTATTTTTTAAAAAAAAGCAAATTCTTATTTACCTGCCTCAGGACACTGGGATACTAGCATTTCAACATGAATTTATTATATTATAATGTATCCTCCTGTTAGAACATTTTAGAATGGACACATCATCCAATTATTATGATAGATAATTTCTATTTCTTAAATTGTATTTCAAATGTGCAGTTAATGATTTCTGAGACTAGAAACTTAAACAGAAAGGAAATGGACAGAATCCTATAATTAATTTAACCATATACAAAAATGGACTTTTTTGGAGGATAAACTCAATGAAAAGGTAAATATATATTTTATATATTATTTCTTTCCTAAGTAATGAAAAATAGTCTTGTATTAGGGGGAGAAGTTTTTAACGTAAACTGTCCCTGATCGAAGTTCTTATACACATACTTTTTCATCCTGGATGATACTAATATTTTGCTCAAGAATTCCAGTCTCTAGTAGGGATACCTCTTCCAGTCTACATGGTTTTTTAGTTACTCTTGGTTGAAGAACCAAGGCTTAGTTATTATGACTTCTTGAAATAAAGCAGAGTATTTCCTATAAATTGTACTCATGCTAGGTGGGCCACTAATGTGCCGGAAAAGCAAGAACTGCCTGAGATCCCACGGCCATGGGACATGCCCAGGGCCCATGGCAGAGTTTCAGGAGGACCTGAGGGACTTGGGGGCACAGGTGACCACTTACCCCAGGACGGGCACCCTGAGGCCAGGCACAGACCTGGACTTTTGTCTGGGCCCCGGGTCTCCCTGGCAGGAGCAGTGGCACTGGTTACTTGAGAAAGAAGGGACAGAATTGGTTTGCAACTCTGTCCTTTTTGCATCAATTATTTGGGGCCATGACTTAACCCTTGGTCATTTTTTGTCACTGTCATTCTTGATATATTCTTGTAGCAGAATCTGTCTTAGATGCAAACCAAATTTTTCTATTGGAATTTTAGTTAGTTTTAAGTGTACAGGAAAAAAATCAGTATATTTTAATTATAACAAAGTTTAAGGTACACAAGTAGGTGCATGAAATGGAGTATAGCTATAAACACATCCTTTTACCCCCTTCCGAGGTCCCAGAGAAAAGAAAGAACAAATAAAATAAAATAACAGTGCTGGGAAAAGAGAAAGAGAGCCATAGAGCTTCAAAGAACATTTGATGAAATGAATGTAAAATCATTGATTTAATTTTTCTCTTTTTAATTTTACCCATTTTTGAGGATCTTTTGAAACTTTTTATACATTGCTACATTAATTTAGAAGCAAACATCTCAAGAGAAACTTCACTCCTCTTCCCCAAATAAGCCCTCTGTAAGTTGATTTTTCCTGATAATACTGTCTTTGCATAACTATAGGCACCTAGACACACTGAGAGTGGCTTTTTATAAAAAAAGAAAGCAGATTACACTTACTATTCTTTGTTTTTCTGATTTAACATTGTATCTTAGAAACATTTCATGTCAGTACCTAAAGGATTACATTGTGTTGAACTAGGCTTGCATAGTATCCCATAGCCTAAATGTCCCATACCTTTTTAGGGTTGGGGGTGGGGGGAGAAGAGAGGCCCTTCCCATGATGAACAGTTAGATATTTTCCATTTTTTCTACTGTACATAATGCCACAATGAATAAGTTTCCACATAGATTATTTTGCCCAAATGAAAAAAATATTTTTTTATATATTACCGGGGTGAATTTACAGAATTGAAAAGAATTACTTCCTCAAAATTGTACCAATTAACACTCTCATCAAGTACCAAAAAACTGGTCTTTTTTCCCCAACCTGTTGGGCCCAAATGGTTTCTCATTTCCACTTCCATTCTCTCAATTACTTGTGCATATTTCTAGTTTATAAAATTGACAATTTCTCTTGAGTATTTTAAATCAGGTTGCTTTTTTTCTTATTAATTTGTAGGTCATCTTTGTGTACCATGGATATTATACAGATTGTAAATATATTTCCCCAGTTTGCCAAGTGTTTTTAAACTTAATTCATCATATTGTTTGTTGCATAGATTTTCACTTCAGTGTGTTCAACACTGCCAATCCTGTGTGCCTGTGTGTATATGGGAGGAAACTGAATTTTGCACACACACACACAAATCTTTTTATGTAGACATACATATATATTAATATATAATATATAATAAATATATGTCATAAATATATAATATAATAAACACATTATATATTATATAATAATGAATATGAATATATAATATATAAAATCTTAAATATATATTAATAAATATGAATATATAATATATATGCCATAAATATAGAATATATATATATATATATTCTATATTCTCTCTGTCTTCACACATACTCACATCCCCTACAAGCTTCTGTGTTGACAGTCCCATATGTGTCCTGGTATCTGTGCGTGCACAAAGAGAGAGGGGGCTTTCCCCTTGCCTTCTTTCTTGCAGGGGTGGTGCTGTTTCTAGACTTTGCTGGGCATTTGCCTCGCTCACTCAGCAAGGCCCTAGTGCATTCTCTGAACAGCCTGGTCTTTCTCCAGGGTCTGTTCTCCCATTCCATCCCCGGACAGTCACTTAATTTTTAATGCTTTGCTACTTGAAACAAGGCAGTTATATACCTCCTTCAAACACTTTCGTAGACATTGATGATTTTAATTATTTTCAATAGATCCCCAGGAATCTGTTTGTTGAGTTAAACAGTATATTAATTTAATTTTAGGAGAAGTTTCCAGACTGCTTGTCAAAAGTCCAACAATTCACAAACCCACAAGAAATGTATGGGAGACTCTTTTTTCCTAGCATTCCTACACTGGATGAATTTTTTTTTTTTAATTTTTCTTTCCTTTTTAAGCTATGAGTTATTTAAGAGATTGCTTTCAAATTTCCAGGTTCTGAGATTTCCTTTTAATGCTCATTGGTTTTCCATTTATTGTTCTCAGATAATTTGGCTTTTGAGGTTTCTTTGGGGAGTAGCATTTATTGACATTTTCTGAATTCATATCAAATTTTGTGATTATTTCATGTTTTAAAAAATATCTACACATACGTTCACAATTGTGTCAGGCTTGTTATTCAAATCAAAAGTTTATCTTTACTTGATTGGAGGATACTTTATCTGAGTAAAGAATGTTCAAATACTTGTCCTGTATTTCTATAAACTTTTGCTTTATCTATTTTAAAGTTTTTATTGTTAGATAAAAAAAAAAAAGTTACTTGTAACTCCTTGCTAGATTTTTGCTCTTATACACACAACATGCAGCATATTGATAAAATCCACTTGTTCTTTTTAATCACCTTTTGCCTGAAGTCTGCTTTCTTTGATAGCCTGCTAACGGTCATGTTCATGCCAGACTGTTCCTTATTTGCATCACACTTGCATGTCACGTGTTGACAAATTAGCCCCACCTCCTGTCATCTGAGTCCTTGAGTATGGGCACCTGGTGACTTGCTTCTAGGAACAGAATCTGCCAGAAGTGATGGATTGCCACTTCCAAGATCAGGCTGTGAAGAGTCCATAGCATCTATCTTGGTCATCCTCCCTGCCTCTTCTCACTTGGTCCCTCCGATGAAATACATTTCCCTGTTTTGAGCTGTCTCAAGGAAGAGAAGCCCATGGAGCAAAAAATGAATGGGGCTTCTGGGAACTGTGAGCCTCAGTCCAACAACACGTGAGGAACTATATCCTATGAGCTTGGACCCCACCCCAGTCAAGCTTTGAGATGAAACCACAGCCTCGGCCTTGACTGCAGCAGTGGGAGATCTTAAACCAGAGGGCTCAGCTATGCCACACCCAGACTCCTGACTCAGAGGGTCTGTGAGAGAGTAACTGTCTGTCGTTTAGGTGTCTAAGTTTTGGGGTGATTTATTACACAGCAATATCTAAATAACACATTTATAAATCAAACTTAGACAGATGCTCTCTCTAATCTTAGACGCTTGAAATTGTTGAGTTTAACCAATTCCATTTGACCATGGTCATTGCTCTTGGGTATCTTTAGACTTATTTTTGTTGGCTTAATTTATGTTGGCAGTTCTCTTAAAATTTTAACATATTAAATTAATTTACGTATACACATTTTAAGTTGTGTTTAGCATACTTTTCTATGACTATCTGAATTCAATACACTTCCTCTTCCTCATGAGATAAAATCTTTATATGTTCTCACTCTTCCACACTAAGCTTTCATGTTAAAGCCATTGTAAACGTTATTTGTGTTTCTATTAGTCATTGTCTTATCATGACTCAAAGATTCATTATATTTAAAGATCAGTTTTACTGATTTCTGAATTCATCATCATCATTTCTTATCCTACATACTGCTTTCTGAGGATTTATTTATTTATTTTGTTTTCCTTGAGTACCTTCTTAAGTAACTTTTTTCCAGTGGCAATCCTCCTGAGTTTGCTATTCAACATGTTTGACGGTGTCTTCAAACATTAAAACATCATTTTGTCTTCAAACTTAAAGGTTTATCTTCTTCGACAAATAGTTCTAGGTTTAAGATATTTTGGTTTTGAACTCTGAAGCTGTAATGATTGTCTTTCTAGTATACCAAGATATCTGAAGCCAAATTAAGTAATTCTTGTGCATTTTTCGGAAATGCAGGATTTGGGGGGGAAATTTTACTGTTTTCTTTGCATGCTTGCAGTTCTAAAGCTTCATCAAGTTATATGGTGGGATAAGTAAACCTTTGGTATTTATCATACTTAGCCTTGTGTATTTGTGTATGTGGTAGTCGGTGAGGGGGGCAGGTATTTTAAACTGAGAAATTTCTGAGAAAGTTTCTTCTTATTCTCCTCCTCCTTCTTCCTATTGGTATGTAAGATGAACTCCTCTTCTCTGTTCCTCCCGGAGCTTTTCTAAACAGATATGATAACTTCTGGACCTACACTCTAGGTCTCTTAACTTCTCTGAACTTTGTTCAATCAGAATCAGTCGCATCATCTTTCAGCTCCCTAAATTTGATATTCGGACATATATACTCTTCTAGTCAGCCTGTTTGATTTATTAAGAACTTAATTAAAATTAAGAACTTAGTTTTTCTTAGGAGCTTATCTTATTCGTATATGTGATTGCCGTTTGAATCTTGGGTATCCTTTTTAAGACTTTATTTTAAAGCCTATTTTTCTGTTTGTTTTATTCTATTTTCTCTGATGTTGGTTTTCTGTCGTTGAGATTCCGATTTCTCTTTCACGACGTTTGTTTTTCTAAGTGCTTGGAAATTTGGGGTTGTTTGCTTCTGCTTGTATTTGCAACAGTTTTTCCATGAAACAACTGATTTCCCAGACAGACAGACAGACAGTTCTCTCTTATTTTCACCCTCAGTTTGGAGTATCTCTGGCATCACTGTCATCGTCGTAGGAATTCTGCCTTGCATTTTGGACTCTGACTTCTCACTCTTGTTTTCTCCAAGTTGACTGGTCTTTGCAGAATTTCTCAATATATTTCAGTGAGGGGGGGCATTCTGTCGGCCTTCTTGTACTCTTCTTTTGTCTAATAACCTCCAGGATTTCTTCCTATGTAATACATCTTACTTGTTATTTTTATGAAATTTGATATGGAAAGGAAACATGTACTCCGTATTCCATCCAAATCTCTCCATAAAAACAATATCATTGCTACGATGCTAGGTGTTAATTGTTGTCATTAATATTGCCAATAGCTATTTCTTTTATTCAAAGCTTCTCTGAAGATTTGAAATAAAATTTTACTTGTCTATACTCTACCAATTACTCTCTCCAGGAAATCATTTTAGTTTGGTCAACAAGACTAATCACAATAAATTTCATTTTCTTGTTATCAAGAATTCTAATATTATTAACAGTTTCACTTAATCATATCTATTATAGCAATTACTATTATCTTGTATTTAGTATTTATACTTAATTAGAAATGTCTTTATCTATTAGCAGTTCTAGATAGAAAAATGAGTCTCATTTGTGGTGAGAATGGACATTTGACAGCATTTTATCTGGCCTTTGACCCTACCTCTTCCCCAAATCCAATCACTGTGGGAGTTCAGATTCCCCGGGAATGTAAATGAGCCCAAACCACCAAGGTCTCCTTTGGAAGGGGACCTTAGTGGGACCAACAGCAGCCTTGGCTGGTCCAAAGACAAGTGAGAAGGACAACCCTGCTGGACCAGGTTTCTCTCCCTTCAGTCTCCTGCCAAACCGGCCACAAGCAGTGCCACAGGGACAGGCCACCGTGAGTGAGTGGACGCCTGCCCATGTCCCCCCATCCTCAGGGAAACACAGGTAAAGGTCAGGTTCCACTGGGAAGGAGGCCACAGCCCCAGCCTCTCTGACATTAAATCATTAGCCTGGGTGGGTCCCCCGCCACCACAAGGCTACTCCTTGCTGAACCTCAGAGAGGCACCTCCGTGGTCAGCTTCCCACCCTCTGTGGGTCTAGAGCAGGACAACCACAGCTGCCCATCAGCATTCTCCATGGAGGAGTTGGTGTGAAGGTGGCATGGATTCTCTAGGACAAGCCCCAGGGGCATTTCTGCTCCAGAAAACTGAATCTGCATTTCCCGTGTTGACATTGGTGACTGGCTTGGACAAGAATGGGATGTGAAATGATAAAAGTCTTGAACAATTCCCAATTCCAGTTCTCCAGATAAGCTCCAGACACATTCCGTAAAACACATACTATGTGAGTCAGTAGAACAGAGAAGGCTCCACAGAGAATCCAGGCCAGCCAGAAGGCACGCTTGAAACCCCCAAGACTTCCAGACACCATCATGAGAAAAGGCTAATGAAGAAATTACAAAAATGGAAATTAGAATTTATTATGTAGAAAATATGGAATCCAGTGGAACACTTATTTTGGAAAAAAAAATTAAATTGATCCTAAAATTAAAGAACAGAAGCTATTTATAGCTACTAAAAAAGCAGAAAAATATCTCAATTTCTACTTAAAAGAAGAAAATAAAAATAATTAGATAATTTCCCATAAATGCTCTACATGCTTACAGAAGTGGCTATCTCCAAGAAGTTTAAATGTGTATATTTACATCACAAATGCCAATAAAACTGAGACAATTGTTTGCTTTTTGACAAGGTAAAGACGTATATTTAAGAATTTTCCAGAATCTATGTAGAATGCACACACAAAATGTATATTGTGCATGTGTATGGATTTTGTTAATGTATGTACTGTATACATGTTATTAAAAATCCATAACTTAAAATTAAACCATAAATTTTCCCAGTGAAAATTACAATCCTATGTGTTTAAGTTTTTTTTTTTTTAAGATTTTATTTTTTTAGAACAGTTTTAGACTCACAGTAAAATTGAGAGGAAGGTGCAGAAATTTCCCATATACTCCCTTCCACACACATTATCAATATGCCTCTCCCACTATCAATATCTCTCACCAGCTGGTACATTTGTCAAAATTGATGAACCTATATTGACAAGTCATTACCACTCAAATTCCACAGTCTGCGTTGTGGTTCACTCTTGGTGCTGTACATATGGGTTTGGACAAATGTATAATGACATGTATCCAGCATTACAAATCATACAGAGTATTTTCACTGCCCTAAAAGTCCTCTGTGCTCCACCCATTCATCCCTCCACACAACCCCTGGCAACCACTGGTTCTTTTACTGACTCCATAATTTTGTCTTTTCCAGAATGTCACAGAGTTGGCATCCCACAGTGTGTGGCCTTTTCAGATTGACTTCTCTCACTTAGTCACATACATTTAAGATTCCTCCATGTCTTTTCATGGCTTGATGGCTCATTTCTTCTCAGTGCTAAATAATATTCCATTGTCTGAATGTAGCTTATCTGTTCACCTACTGAAAGACACCTTGGCTGTTTCCAAATTTTGGCAATTATGAATAAAGCTGCTATAAATGTCTATGTGCAGATTTTTGTTTGGACATAAGTTTTCAGCTCATGTGGGTAAATACCAAGGAGCACACTAGCTGGATCAAATGATAAGAGTCGGTTTACTTTTGTAGGAAAACTTCAAACTGTTTTCCAAAGTGGTTATGGTATTAAGATTTGATAATAAAATGCCACTGATGATGCAGAGCTGTAATGTAAAGTTTGATGTTTTCCAATAAAGTTTTCAAAGGCTCAACACTTTCCAGCTTGATAGTTTCCCAACAGTTGGCAAATTTCGTCCAGGAGACAGGGAACGGGGACAGTATTTGGGACTCCCATAGCCAGCAGTACTGCTCGGCCCATAGATTAGAATGACAGTCTTTTCTCCTACAGAGGCAAATAAAAAATAAAAATAAATACACACATGCAATGAATGGAGAATAAAAAGAAAGTTTCCATGCCACAGAATTTCAGATGCTTACATTTGGAAGCCTAGATAGTTACGAGGAGGTATGTCAGTCTCCTGGGGCTACATAATCATCACCACAAACCAGGTGGCTTAAAACAAAAGAAGTTTATTTTCCTAGTTCTGGAGGCCAGAAGTCCAACATCAAGGTGTCCATAGGGCTGCACTCCCTCTGGAGGCTAGAGGGGAGGGTCCTTCTTTGTCTCTTCCAGTTTCTGGAGGCTCCAGGTGTCCTTGGCTTGTGGCTGCCTCACCCCAATACCTTCCTTCATCCTCACAGGACCACCTCCTCTTTTGCATCTCTGTTTCCCCTCATCTTCTACTGAGGGCACCAGTCACTGGGTTTAGGTCCCACCCTAAAGATGGAGGACCTCATCTTTACTTAATTACATCCGTAAAGACCCTATTTCCAAACAAAGCCATGTTCTGAGGTTCCAGGTGGATGTAAATTGGAGGGAACACTGCCCAAACCCCTACAGGGGATACAAAACTACAGTGAGACAAGCAGCAAGAAACAGAAGGAGAAGCAATGGTAGAGAGAGGGACAGAGGTGAGGAGATGGAAACAGATTCTGCTAATGTTAGACATGAAAAGACTTCATCCAACCCAGTCATCCTAAAACTTGTAACAAACATTGAACTTATTGAATGAATATTAAATAAAATAGGATTCCTAAATATTTCTAAAATATGAATTAACAAAAAAAATTATTATAGGTCCCCCAAAATAATAAGTTAATTTTGGAGCAGCAAATATATAATCACTTTTGAATAATATTTAATATTTAAAACATTTTTCTGACTTCACACTTTATTTTTTATTGAGGTACAGTTGATTTACAATATTCTGTAAGCTTCAGGTGAACAAAATAGTGTTTCACAATTTTTAAAAGTTATACTCCATTTATAGTTATTATAAAATATTGGCTATATTCCCTGGGCTGTACTATATATCCTTGTAGCTTATTTATTTTATACATAGTAGTTTGTATCTCTTAGTCCCCTACGCCTACCTTGCCTCTCTCCCCTTTCCTCTCCCCACAGGTAACCACTAGCTTGTTATCTATATCTGTGAGCGTGTTTCTTTTTTGTTATGTTCTCTAGTTTGATAAAGACCTAAACGTAAGACAAGAAGCCATAAATTTCCTAGAAGAAAACATAGAACACTCTTTGACATAAATCAGCAATATTTTTTTTGGATCTGTCTCCTAAGGCAAAAGAAACAGAAGAAAAATAAACAAATGGGACCTAATTAAACTTCAAAGTTTTTTGCACAGCCAAGGAAACCATCAACAAAATGAAAAGACAGCCTACTGAATGGGAGAAAGTATTTGCAAATGATGTGAACAGTAAGGGGTTAATATCCAAAATATAAAACAGCTCATACAACTCAACATAAAAAAATGATTTAAAAATGGGCAGAAGACATTTTTTTCCAAAGAAGACATACAGATGGCTAACAGGCACATGAAAAGACGCTCAACATTATTAATCATCAGAGAAATGCAAATCAAAACCACAATGAGATATCACCTCACACCTGTCAGATGGCCATCATCAAAATGAACACAAATAACAAATATTGGCGAGGATGTGGAAAAAAGAGAACCCTTGTACACTGTTGGTGGGAATGTAAACTGGGGGCAGCCACTATGGAGAACAGTATGGAGGTTCCTCAAAAAGCTAAAAACAAAATTACCATATGATCCAGCAATTCCACTCCTGGTTATATATCCAAAGAAAATGAAAACATTAATTTAAAAAGATACATGCACCACAATGTTCATAGCAGCATTACTTACAGTAGCCAACGTATGGAAGCAACCTAAGTGTCCATCAATAGATATATGGATAAAGAAGATTTTATATATATATATATATACATATATATACACACACACATATACAATGAAATGCTACTCAGCCATAAAAAAGAATTAATACTGCCATTGCATCAACATGGATGGACTTGGAGGGTATTACGCTTAGTGACATAATTCAGAAAAATACTGCATGATATCACTTATAAATAGAATGTAAAAGTCTTTAAACTTTTAAATTGTTATATATTAACAATTTGCAAATTTTTAGTAAAGATATGATTAAGTTTTCTTAGATTCTTACTGTGTATTACCCATCAATACTCTTTCAAATTATTCTGTTCTATTAGATGCTTTCCTAATCCAGAGATCACTCTTCTTCAAGTGATTCCCAGTGGTCTGACTTCTGTTAAGAATGAGGTTGATGTCTATCCCAGGTGAGTGAATTTTACAACTATTGACCTGAAAGCACTGTGACCCCAAGACCCAATGACTATAAAGCGAGGCTGTGTGTTGGCTCTGGGCTCGGCTGTCATTGGACCTCTGCTGCTCTGTGGCTCATTGACTCATCTCTCTAGGCATCTGTCTCCACATCTGTAAATGAAGAAAGACAAAGGCACCCATCTAAGGAAACACTGTGTCACTATTTCTAAGCCAGAAAGCGCTGTGATGCTGTTAGAGTCCATGGTAGGTCAGAGCCATCTTTAGGAACATTCTCCAAAGCACTCAACATGGTGAGACTTCATGTAACTCGTCCCCAGTGCACATCTGCCTCAGGGCTGGGAGGTGGTGTCGGGCTCCCACGGGTTCAGGGCAGGAGGGCCTGTTCACACTTCACCTTCTCCTAGGAAGGCGTGGCAGCGAGCGGACCAGGGTGCTCGTGGCGGCGCCATCCGTGGCCTTGGCTCACGTGGCTGCAGCCACATGCTGGGAACGTCCCTGCCAGGCCGTCCTCCCCATGGGGAGGCTTTGCCTCCACCAAGAGACCGCAAAGCCGCCTTCACTCCCACGTGAGTTTCCGAAAGGTCGAGTCTGACTCTGGAATGAAATGCATCCTGGCATCCTTGCTCCTGAGCATCTTCAGAGTGATGCTGAGCTGCAGGACCCCGGAGAGCATCCTTCTTCCTGAACATCTTCAGGGTGATGCTGAGTTGCAGGTCCCCGGAGAGCTCCAGCCACCAGCGGCCAAGCTGCCTGCTCAGCTCAGTGCTGCCCACAGCTGCGCGCGCGGAGATTTAAAGAAACGCGGCGACAGGCTATGTGTGTCCTTTTATAAACCGAAAATAAAAACAGGTCTAGTCAACACTTGTCCGACTTTTTAAGAAAAGGAAAATAGTATTTGCTATCATCTAATTTAAAATACCAAGGCTATTGCAGATGTGGTAGAAAGAACGCACATCACTTGCCCAAACTTAAAGAATTCAAGTAACTCCCATTTAGAAAATCCCACAGAGCATAGTATTTTGGGTCATGATGCCTTTCGAATCCTTCTTCTAGCAGGACTGGACTCAGCAAATGTGTGAGCCATACGATACCTGGTACTGGAATGCTTTCCCTGAAAGAAAAATGAACGAAACAACATAAACCATCCAGACACACAGGTTTACGAAGCTTGGGCAGGTCCATCAGCTGTGCTTTCCCAAGTGGGCCCAGAGGTGGTGTTTGCACACGTGAACTTCCATGCTTGAGCGTGAAGGAAACGCATGTGTGTATCACTCATTTTGTTCGGTAAAAATCATCTTAAAATATTACGTTTCTGAATGAGAGGGCAAAGCTTGTCCCCAAATGCTCTAGTTGATAGATCTAAATTGAAACTGGAGGGCAAGAAAAATCTTTCCAAGTATCTACTTAAAACAGGGAAGGAGAGATTCTAGTCCAAATATACGGTCTTTAGAAATGCACTATTTTTAGACAGTCAATTTTCTTATCTCTTGGCTTCCCTGAGATTTGCTCAGTTAAAGCCTGAGCTGAAGATTAAAAAAGAAAAAAAAAAAGCCAAACTTCCCTCCAACCAATCCTTCCTCTACACCTGAGGTGCTTATTTCCCTGGGGTGGGTCCTTGGGCTGTGCCCTCAGCAGTGCCATTGCACCCCTCGGCCGGCTCTCCACAGGTCGGGGGTGGCTGGAGCAGAATTGTCATTTGAGGTTATTTACTTTCCTAGTCAGGTTGATTAAAACTCTCAAGTCTGTGCTTATTCAAGCTAAATAATGTAATTAAAAAGACATTTAGTTATTCACCTGTTTATTGTAACATTTACAGTAACAAATTTTTTTCCCAAAATTACAAAATGGTTTCCATTTTTTATCTCCTGGTGTGTGATTTTCTGCTCTCGACTTTCTGATAAATTTCCTTCAGGTTGGAAGCGAATCCAACATTCAGCGTCTTTGGAGGTAGCTGTCACTCCGTTGGGTGTGGATTGAGGTACAAAGTTAACAGACAACGCGGTGGGAGATCAGTGAGCAGATGGGAGGGTCAATGCCTGGGTCCCGATACCTTCCTGCGGGGACCCCAGGCCTTGCTGTCTTCACAAACCCGTTTCCTAAAACCAAACAAGCGAAACCCACAATAAGAATATGGATCACGGTGAGTTGTCCACTGTTAGGACAAGTGAGATAGTGCCTTGTAAAGGCATCTTTGGTGCAAATAGTTGTCCCGAGCCCCCAGTGTGGACGGCCCGGAGTCACACACGACCCATCGTTTAATTGAGAAGAGAATCTAGAACTGTCTAGGAAAAGGTATGGGTATTTCTCTACATGTAAAATTCAAAAACAAGTTCACATAAGGTTCATAGAAAAAGTGAATTTGTCATTTTGAGCTGTGACCCTAAGTGAAAAGACAAGGGGAAAACACGTAACTGTGAGGCTACTGCAATGTCTTCAAGGTACAGCAATAAATTGTCAGGACATTTTTATGGAGTTTCTTAACCTCTGGCTTTTGGAGGGAAAATCAATAAGATATTAAGGAAATCATGAATTAATGTTTCATAGAGTGTAGACCTCAGTACGAGCCCTGTGGTTTAGAAAAATGTCCAGACCAGGAACCTTGTGTAGGCGGTTGAATCATCAGAGACCTTCTGCGCGGGAACCACGGGAATCGTTCTCTGCTCACACCAACTTCCCCGTATGATGCGGAGGATAAAACACGTAGAAGGTTCCCTGGATTATTATGATGAAATCTCCAGAGGAAATGAAATACAAACAATCCTTTTTACCTTAAATGAAATCACTTTTGTGTCAGTTTGCATACACGACACACTATGTTTCAGCAACTCTAGGTGATGGAGATGATCTTTGTTTAATGAATGATGGAAAATACACGTATTCTGGACTTAAACTGTCTATATGAACATGCTTCTTTACACGAGAAGCAGGGGACCTCTCCCTCTCTCTGTCTCTGTCTCTCTCACTCTCTCTGGAGCAGAGGACATGTCCGCCCTCTGGTGGGCGTGTCCGCCAGGGGCCGACTCAGAGCTGTCGGCACAGCAGGTCACACGCACACCTGGATGTCGGATGGTGGGGATCTTTAAGGGCTCCGAACCACCCTTCCCTGTTCGTTCTTAAAAAGCTCCAGGTAACCAAAGAGCCCCTACGTCAGTGTCCTGCTCAGTCACTGGTGGCACGTCCCCCCTGCACAGCAGCAGACCCCCGGAGGCCCTGTGAGCGTCTCTGCGCCGGGCAGGCGCTGGAGCTTGGGTCTGTGGTGTTTGGCAGGGCCCGTCGTGCCTCTGGAGGACAGAGTCCCTGTGGAGGTGCCCGCCGCTGTGCTCAGAAGGGACGGTTTCAGGGTACCGGGGTCTGCAGGGTGATCTGAGGACACGGATCCCTCTGCTTTCATTAAACACACACCGTGCGACGCTGGTGGCAGAGGGGTATGTCGGCGTCCCCAGCTCCATCAGGAGAACTAAGACGGGCCACGCACCCATCGGTCCTTGTCAAGCAGCGGGTTCCAGTGCTTGGGGCACCCAAAGGCAAGGGCGGGGGAAAGCCAGACATGCAACTGCTAGCTGTCACTCGAGCATGACACCTTTACAACATAGCTTAGATCATGGTGACTCCAGGCTCAAAACCTTAGCAGGGCTTCTCACCATGCTCAGAGGAAAACACAGAGCCCACGTGGAGCCCTGCCCCCAGCCCCCGGGGGGGTGCTGTCTTCCTGTCTCTCCAGCAGCGCCTCCTGTGCCCAGCCCACATCCCCCAGCCCCCCCCCCCGCTGGGAATTGCCCTCCAGCTCCCCTGGGACCTCTGCCCTCTTCATTCGGGCAAGGCCGTGGCCCTCGGGCAGCCCCCCCAAGCCCGTTCCTGAAGGAGCCTTTCCCAGCTCATCAGTGCTTAGAGCCAGTGCCCCTGCGGGGCTGCTTTTCTGGGGAAGATGCGTGTGACCTGCTGGTCACTGTGACATCAACAGTCCATAGGCAGCTCCCGTGCACCGAGCCCCAGCGCACAGCTGGGCAGCAGGCTGTCCTGAGAACAAGAGAAAACACATTTGGACACCCTGCCCACAGTGGAGGGTAGCACGTGCGTTTAGTCCACCGCACAGGGAAGGGAGGGCTGGAGGTCAAGGGCAGGTTCAGGAGGCCAAGGCCCCGCTCAGCCGCCTGCCAGCTTCCAGGTTGGGCAGCTGTCCCCATCCGTGACCTCTGTCCGAGGCAGTGTCATGACTGGAATCCCCTGGGGGTAAAAGTCCATGGCCATTAAGGTGGGTTTTCCCCTACATGGCGGGGTGGGGGGGGGGAAGACCTCTTACAGTGCCCTCAGCCCTGATGCTTCCGACAGCTGGAGCCCAGGCTTCGCTCCTCTGGTTCAGTCCAGGCACGGGCCAGGCGGAGTCAACGGGCACCACTCCTCGTCTCCCCACCTGCCTCTCTCCCTGCATCAGCCGGGACCCTGCAGCCACCCATGCAGCTGGGCTCCATGGTCAGGCGAGGAGGACCCTGGCCAGCGGGCAGGTCAGGGCTGGGCCGCTGGTTCCATTGCCAAGGTCTCCTGGGCACCAGCATCCACGTCGATGGTGCACAAAGAGGAACGTTGTCCAGAATGTCAGGTTTTGAACAAAATGCCCGTGGGTAATATATTCCCAGGTGGCATCGCCAAGCTGGCCTGCGGTGGCCACTGTGACTGGAACACAGGTGGCTCAGAGAAGTGACACAGATGTCCCCCTTCGCCCACATGTGTTTACAGATAGGAGCAGCTCTGCTTTGAGCTTCGGACGTGGGTGGTCGCATCCCGACTCGACTCACCTGCCGGCCTTGGAGGAGGGCGTGCGGCGTTCAACAGTCATAAAGAAACCGCTTTTTTGTGCAGGAGCAGAGGTTTCTGTGAGGACTTGGTGGGGCTGAGGGCTCGGTGGGCAGAGTCGGTGGAATCGGGAAAACAGGGAAGCTCCGTGGTGCCTGTGAGCTTCCCCAGCATTCCGGTGGCCGCAGTTTCCCCAGCCCTAGGTCTCCATGGACCCTCTGTCCCTTCCCCGAAAGCAAGGCTGGTACATCCACACTGGACATTCAAGGCTGGCGTTGGGAAAGCGTGTCATCTGTATTTCCCCCGGAAGGAACTGGTCTTCCTGGAAAATCGAACATCTTTTAGCACATGGGAAGAGAGAAATGGTCATCACTTCTATTTGCAGAAGAGCAAGAGACACATACATGGCTCAGCTTTGCCGGCCTGGAGCACAGGACAGCTCTGCAATCCCCACCAGGACGCCCAGCCTGGGCTGAACAGGTCCCAGATGAACTGCAGGGTATACGTGGGACCCTTCAATGTGCAGAGAATAACCCTGAGTGTGTGTGAGGCTCCAGACGCCTTCTGAGGCTCTCAGAGCCCGGCACTGTCCCACCTTCTGTCTGCCTTCCCGGCTTTGATGTGATTGGCCAGGAGGAGCCTGAACCCTGGGCGCGGCGCGAGCCTCCAGGCTTGCCACCTGCCAGACCTCGGAAGCTCCACTCAGGAAAGATGGGCCCCCCGGGGGTCCTGAGCTCTTATAACCTGTCTCCCAGGAGGGCATCCATGTCCCCTACGAGAACACGTGGGCAGAAGGAAAGTTCTCCCATTCGCTGCTGTCTTTGCCCTGCCCGTCAGAAATCGGGGCTTTTGAGTTGAACTTGGTGTTTGGGAGTTTGAGTGACAGGAGCACATCACGAGTATTCTTAGGGGGAAAAGCCCACAGTGGAGAGTGCAGGCAGGCTGGGACTTGTTGTGCCCATGCAAGGAGTGTATCAAGACGACTCTGAAGCCAGCATCACATTCCTCTGGCTTTTTTCAACTGGAGCAGCTTCATAATGGTTTTATAGTTAAAACCACTTAAATATTTCTACTGACTTCTTCTTAGAGAGGAAGGCTAGGATGTGCCAACCGTGAGCACGTGGGTGACATGGAAGCTCTTTCTATGACTGTTCACAGGAGAGTCTGACAGCAACTCTCACGGGGTAAATGTGAAGGGTGCCCGCGCCCGCTTCCCGTGGGAATGAGCTCTCGTGCCCGGTCCACGGTGGGTGTTCTCAGGGGTCCCCGATGGCTTCTGCTTCGAGCTCACAAGGAAAACAGGAAGGGAGTGTGATTTCAATCTGGGCAAAGTCTCCCCACATAACCCTTCATACGGGACCAGCAGTCCAGACAGGCAGAGGGAGGTCAGGGGTGGGTGGAAGAGGTGAGAGCGTTTTCAGGTTTCCCTGACACACAGGCAGCTCAACATGTCACCAGGCTGCTGGGTTTCCAGAGCCCGGCAAGGCACGGAAAATCAGCAGGTCCTGGGTCTTTTTCCCTTGCTCCTTCTCCCCAGCTTCCAGGGATATTTGAGTGTGTGTCGGGGAAGGAGGCGCTGAGCATGCTTGCTGGGCGCTTCTGCCGAGCCCTGAGCACGTGCTGAAGGATTGGGGGAATGGAAACGCCAGGAGGGTCAAGAGCTGCGTGTTTGGGATTCCCAGTGCTGAGCTGCCCAGCCCCAAGGGACCACATGTGATGAGTGAGCCCTCCCTCCACCCAGGCCTGGACCTGCAGGTTTCTGGGGCACACGTGGCACTAAACAAAGAGGAAATAGCTCCTCTGGGTCTCCTTCCAGGAGCTTGAACTTTCAGGTACCAAGACAGTCCAAGGGCCACATCTTAATAAGAG